>NC_138305.1:16755000-17305000 GCF_965601325.2 Salmo salar
CTAGCCACCGTGCTTCTACACCTGCATTGCTTGCTGTTTGGGGTTTTAGGCTGGGTTTCTGTACAGCACTTTGTGATATCAGCTGATGTAAGAAGGGCTATATAAATACATTTGATTTGATTTGATTTGTGTACAGTGTGTGTGTGAATAGTGTGTGTAGAGTGTGTATGTGAATAGTGTGTGTATAGTGTGTGTGTATAGTGTGTGTATAGTGTGTGTGTGAATAGTGTGTGTACAGTGTGTGTGTGAATAGTGTGTATATTGTGTGTGTATAGTGTTTGTGTGTATGGTGTGTGTGTATAGTGTGTGTGTATAGTGTGTGTGTGTATGGTGTGTGTGTATAGTGCGTGTACAGTGTTTGTGTGTATGGTGTGTGTGTATAGTGTGTGTGTATAGTGTGTGTGTATGGTGTGTGTGTATAGTGTGTGTGTATAATGTGTGTATGGTGTGTGTATAGTGTGTGTATAGTGTGTGTATAGTGTGTGTATAGTGTGTGTATAGTATGTGTATAGTGTGTGTATAGTGTGTGTATAGTGTTTGTATAGTGTGTGTATAGTGTGTGTATAGTGTGTGTATAGTGTGTGTATAGTGTGTGTATAGTGTTTGTATAGTGTGTGTATAGTGTGTGTATAGTGTTTGTGTGTATAGTGTGTGTACAGTGTGTGTAGTGTGTGTGTAGTGTGTGTATACTGTTTGTGTGTATAGTTTGTGTATAGGGCTATATAAAGGGCTATATAAATACATTTGATTTGATTTGTGTAAAGTATGTGTGTGAATAGTGTGTGTACAGTGTGTGTGTGAATAGAGTGTGTATAGTGTGTGTGTATAGTGTGTGTATAGTGTGTGTGTGAATAGTGTGTGTACAGTGTTTGTGTGAATAGTGTGTATATTGTGTGTGTATAGTGTTTGTGTGTATGGTGTGTGTGTGTATAGTGTGTGTGTATAGTGTGTGTGTGTGTATGGTGTGTGTGTATAGTGTGTGTATGGTGTGTACAGTGTTTGTGTGTATGGTGTGTGTGTATAGTGTGTGTGTGTATGGTGTGTGTGTATAGTGTGTGTGTATAGTGTGTGTATAGTGTGTGTATAGTGTGTGTATAGTGTTTGTATAGTGTGTGTATAGTGTGTGTATAGTGTGTGTATAGTGTTTGTATTGTGTGTATAGTGTGTGTATAGTGTGTGTATAGTGTTTGTGTGTATAGTGTGTGTACAGTGTGTGTAGTGTGTGTGTAGTGTGTGTATACTGTTTGTGTATAGTGTGTGTATAGTGTGTATGTATAGTGTGTGTGTATAGTGTGTACAGTGTGTGTATAGTGTGTGTGTATTGTGTGTATACTGTTTGTGCGTATAGTGTGTGTGTAGTGTGTGTATAGTGTGTGTACAGTGTTTGTGTGTATAGTGTGTGTGTAGTGTGTGTGTGTATAGTGTGTGTAGTGTGTGTGTAGTGTGTGTGTATAGTGTGTGTAGTGTGTGTGTGTATATTGTGTGTAGTGTGTGCATAGTGTGTGCATAGTGTGTGTATAGTGTGTGTGTATAGTGTGTGTAGTGTGTGTGTAGTTTGTGTATAGTGTTTGTGTGTACAGTGTGTGTGTATAGTGTGTGTATAGTGTGTGTGTATAGTGTGTAGTGTGTGTATAGTGTTTTTGTGTACAGTGTGTAGAAGACAGTAGAAGTCAGGAGAAACAGGTCTGTAGTAGAAGTCAAAATAACGTTGAAAATACATCAGATGTTGATGTCAAGTGCATTTTAGGTGCTGAACGAAAGGAAAGACATTGAAAAGACGAATCTTTCAGATGCATAAATTCTTCCGGGATGTTGAAAATACAAATTTTTCAGTCGTTGATTCTATGACCAAATATCAACTGCACCCACATTTTTAATGAAGTAAACATTCTACTACAATAATAATATAAAATAATATAATAATATATAATAATATATTTGATGGCCTCCATCTGTCCATTTATATATGATGGCTCTATCTGACCCTTTATATATGATGGCCTTCATCTGTCCCTTTATATATGAAGGCTCCTATCTGTCCCTTTATATATGATGGCTCAATCTGTCACTTTATATATGATGGCCTTTATCTGTGCCTTTATATATGATGGCCTTTATCTGTGCCTTTATATATGATGGCTCTCATCTGTCCCTTTATATATGATGACCTGACCATCTGTCCCTTTATATATGATGGCTCCCATCTGTCCCTTTATATATGATGGCTCCCATCTGTCCCTTTATATATGATGGCTCACATCTGTCCCTTTATATATGATGGCCTCATCTGTCCCTTTATATATGATGCCTACCATCTGTCCCTTTATATATGAATGCTCTCATCTGTCCCTTTATATATGATGGCCCCATCTGTCCCTTTATATATGATGGCTCCATCTGTCCCTTTATATATGATGGCTCAATCTGTCCCTTTATATATGATGGCTCTATCTGTCCCTTTATATATGATGGCTTCATCTGTCGCTTTATATATGATGGCTCCCATCTGTGCCTTTATATATGATGGCTCACATCTGTCCCTTTATATATGATGACCTACCATCTGTCCCTTTATATATGATGGCTCCCATCTGTCCCTTTATATATGATGGCCTCATCTGTCCCTTTATATATGATGCCTTCCATCTGTCCCTTTATATATGAATGCTCTCATCTGTCCCTTTATATATGATGGCCCCATCTGTCCCTTTATATATGATGGCTCAATCTGTCCCTTTATATATGATGGCTCTATCTGTCCCTTTATATATGATGGCTTCATCTGTCACTTTATATATGATGGCTCCCATCTGTGCCTTTATATATGATGGCTCACATCTGTCCCTTTATATATGATGACCTACCATCTGTCCCTTTATATATGATGGCTCCCATCTGTGCCTTTATATATGATGGCTCTCATCTGTCCCTTTATATATGATGGCTCTCATCTGTCCCTTTATATATGATGGCTCCCATCTGTCCCTTTATATATGATGGTGCACATCTGTCCCTTTATATATGATGGCTCCCATCTGTCCCTTTATATATGTTGGTGTCCATCTGTCCCTTTATATATGATGGCTCCCATCTGTCCCTTTATATATGATGGCTCCCATCTGTCCCTTTATATATGATGGCTCACATCTGTCCCTTTATATATGATGGCCTCATCTGTCCCTTTATATATGATGCCCTCCATCTGTCCCTTTATATATGAATGCTCTCATCTGTCCCTTTATATATGATGGCTCCATCTGTCCCTTTATATATGATGGCTCCATCTGTCCCTTTATATATGATGGCTCCATCTGTCCCTTTATATATGATGGCTCTATCTGTCCCTTTATATATGATGGCTTCCATTCCATCATTCCAACATAGAGACTTGTCCGGAAGCCACTCCTGTGTTGTCTTGGCTGAGTGTTTAGGGTCGTTGTCCTGTTGGAAGGTGAAACTTCACTCCATCCTGAGGTCCTGAGTGCTCTGCAGCAGGTTATTATCAAGAATCTCTCTACACTTTGCGCTGTTCACCTTTTCCTGACTAGTCTCCCAGTCCCTGCCGCTGAAAAACATCCCCACAGCATTATGCTTCAACCAACATGCTACACCGTAGGGATGGTACCAGGTTTCATCCAGACGTGACGCTTGGCATTCAGGCCAAAGAGTTCAATCTTGGTTCCATCAGACCAGAGAATCTTGTTTCTCAGCTGGCTGTCATGTGCCTTTTACAGAGGAGTGGCTTCCGTCTGGACACTCTACCATAAAGGCCTGATTGGTGGAGAGCTGCAGAGATGGTTGTCCTTCTGGAAGGTTCTCCCATCTCCACAGAGGAACTCTGTTAGAGTGATTATTTGGTTCTTGGTCCCCTCCCTGACCAAGGCTCAGTTTGGCCGGGCGGCGGCCAGCTCTAGGAAGAGTCAAGGTGGTTCCAAACTTCTTCCATTTAAGTATGATGGAGCCCACTGTGTTCCTGGGGACCTTTCAATGCTGCAGAAATGTTTTGGTACCGTTCCCCAGATCTGTGCCTCAACACAATCCTGTCTCGGAGCTTTACGGACAATTCTTTCGACTTGCTCTAAGCCATGAGGCTTTTTTACTTGTTGACATGCACTGTTAACTGTGGGTCCTTAGACAGGTGTGTGCCTTTCCAAATCATGTCCAATCAATTTAATTTACCACAGGTGGACTACAATCAAGTTGTGGAAACATCAAGGATGATCAATGGAAATAGGATGCACCTGAGCTCAATTTCGAGTCTCATAGCAAAGGGTCTGAATACTTATGTAAATTAGGTATTTCTGTCGTTTTTTTTTTTTTTTACACTTTTTAATTTTATCATTATGGGGTATTGTGTGTAGATTGATGTTGGGAAATAATTATTTAATCCATTTCAGAATAAGGCTGTTGTAACGGGCGTCATATAAAGGGGACCAAAGCGCAGCGTGTTGAGTGTTCATTATATACTTCTCAAAAAAATAAAGGGAACACTTAAACAACACAATGTAACTCCAAGTCAATCACACTTCTGTGAAATCAAACTGTCCACTTAGGTAGCAACACTGATTGACAATACATTTCACATGCTGTTGTGCAAATGGAATAGACAACAGGTGGAATTTATAGGCAATAAGCAAGACACCCCCAATAAAGGAGTGGTTCTGCAGGGGGTGACCACAGACCACTTCTCAGTTCCTATGCTTCCTGGCTGATGTTTTGGTCACTTTTGAATGCTGGCGGTGCTTTCACTCTAGTGGTAGCATGAGACGTTGTCTACAACCCACACAAGTGGCTCAGGTAGTGCAGCTCATCCAGGATGGCACATCAATGCGAGCTGTGGCAAGAAGGTTTGCTGTGTCTGTCAGCGTAGTGTCCAGAGCATGGAGGCGCTACCAGGAGACAGGCCAGTACAACAGGAGACGTGGAGGAGGCCGTAGGAGGGCAACAACCCAGCAGCAGGACCGCTACCTCCGCCTTTGTGCAAGGAGGAGCAGGAGGAGCACTGCCAGAGCCCTGCAAAATGACCTCCAGCAGGCCACAAATGTGCATGTGTCTGCTCAAACGGTCAGAAACAGACTCCACGAGGGTGGTATGAGGGTCCGACGTCCACAGGTGGGGGTTGTGCTTACAGCCCAACACCGTGCAGGACGTTTGGCATTTGCCAGAGAACACCAAGATTGGCAAATTCGCCACTGGCGCCCTGTGCTTCACAGATGAAAGCAGGTTCACACTGAGCACGTGACAGACGTGACAGAGTCTGGAGACGCCGTGGAGAACGTTCTGCTGCCTGCAACATCCTCCAGCATGACCGGTTTGGCGGTGGGTCAGTCATGGTGTGGGGTGGCATTTCTTTGGGGGGCCGCACAGCCCTCCATGTGCTCACCAGCGGTAGCCTGACTGTCATTAGGTACCGAGATGAGATCCTCAGACCCCTTGTGAGACCATATGCTGGTGCGGTTGGCCCTGGGTTCCTCCTAATGCAAGACAAGGCTAGACCTCATGTGGCTGGAGTGTGTCAGCAGTTCCTGCAAGAGGAAGGCATTGATGCTATGGACTGGCTTGCCCATTCTCCAGACCTGAATCCAATTGAGCACATTTGGGACATCATGTCTCGCTCCATCCACCAACGCCACGTTGCACCACAGACTGTCCAGGAGTTGGCGGATGCTTTCGTCCAGGTCTGGGAGGAGATCCCTCAGGAGACCATCCGCCACCTCATCAGGAGCATGCCCAGGCGTTGTAGGGAGGTCATACAGGCACGTGGAGGCCACACACACTACTGAGCCTCATTTTGACTTGTTTTAAGGACATTACATCAAAGTTGGATCAGCCTGTAGTGTGGTTTTCCACTTTAATTTTGAGTGTGACTCCAAGTCCAGACCTCCATGGGTTGATAAATTGGATATCCATTGATTATTTTTGTGTGATTTTGTTGTCAGCACATTCAACTATGTAAAGAAAAAAGTATTTAATAAGATTATTTCTTTCATTCAGATCTAGGATGTGTTGTTTAAGTGTTCCCTTTATTTTTTTGAGCAGTGTATTTATTAACTCAAAAACACTATTGACAAAATAACAAACGGCAAACGATCAGGTGACAGTTCTGTCAGGTACAGAGACTAAACAGAAAATAACTGCCCACAAACACAGGTGGAAAAAAACCCCTACTTAAATATGATCTCCAATTAGAGGCAACGAGGACCAGCTGCCTCCAATAGGAGATCAATTGAAAAACAACAACAGAGAAATAGAAAAACTAGAACTTAAAACATAGAAATAGAAAACATAGAAAACCACCCAAAACACCCCCTGTCACGCCCTGACCTACTCAACTATAGAAAATTACATCTTACAAGGGTCAGGACGTGACAGCTGTAACGTAATAAAATGTGGAAAAAAGGAAAGGGGTCTGAATACTTTCCAAATGCACTGATACACCTCAGGTATATTACTCAGCAAATACACTCTCACCATGGTGAGGAAGGGAAGTATATGGCTAGTGCTTTTTTCATGCTCCGCTTTCAGCAGGTATCTCCCGCCTGAGCCCCCTAGGACAAGATGAAAGTCTCCCTCCTTCCTCCTCCCTCCTTCCTTTGCCCCCTCGTGCTTCGAGGAGTGTGTGTGTGTGTGATGTTTAGTGTGAGGTATATTTGTGGTGACAGCAGCGAAGCATCCTCCAGTCACCCCATATAAAAGGCTGCAGTCTGATCAAAGTTGCGCAGAGCGGCAGATAGGCAGGGAGGCTCCCGCCGTGTCTCTCCCTGTCTCCACGTCTCGCAGAGTGGAAACGGTTTGAAGCTTCAGAACAAAACCTGCTGCTATTTACATTGAGCTCCGTTTTGCCTCAACAGTAAAACATTGGTTATATTTCCCTGCCTGCTCCCTGTGACAACTAGGCTGCATTAACAAACCCTGGAGCACACACACACACACACACACACACACACACACACACACACACACACACACACACACACACACACACACACACACACACACACACACACACACACACACACACACGAGGGTTTTACTTGGGAAATTAGATGTCTTGAATAAGTGGTACTGCTGGGGTTACTACTACTAGAAGACACACACACACAGAAGTGCAGGATGAGTAACATTATGTGACAGTATGACAATCAGTGTTTAATCTGACTCATCTGTTATCATCTAGTCTCTCATACCTCCAAAATCACCTTGTTGTCACGCCGAGGGAAGCCTGGTTCTCCACGAGGCTACTTATCATCAAGGTACTTGGTAATTTTGGTGTTTTATAAGGATCCCCATTAGCTGTTGCAATAGCAGCAGCTACTCTTCCTGGTGTCTGCATAAAACATGACATAATACAGAACATTAATAGACAAGAACAGCTCAAGGACAGAACTGCATACGTTTAAAAACAGCACACAAAGCCTACATATCAATACATGCACACAAACTATTTAGGTCCAATAGGGGAGAGTTGTCGGGCCGTGAAGTGTTGCTTTATCTGCCTTTTTTAACCAGGTTTGTTGTTCATTTGAGCAATATGAGATAGAAGGGAGTTCCATGCAATAATGTCTGTACACTTTCTGGAATTTGTTCTGGATATGTGGACTGTGAAAAGACCCCTTTCGCTTCTATGTTGGGGCGTGTATCAGTGCTGAGTGTAAGTTGACTACGCAAACAATTTGGAATTTTCAACACATTATTAATGTTTCTTATAAACAAAAGAGGTGATGCAGTCAGTCTCTCCTCATCTCTTAGTCAAGAGAGGCTGTCATGTGTAGAATTTGTATCAGCCCCTGATACAACGAAGAGTAAGATGTGTTGCTTTGTTCTGGGCCAGCTGCAGCTTAACTCAGTTTTCCTTTGCAGCACTTGACCATATGACTGGACAATAAACAAGATAAGACAAAACTAGAGCCTGCAGAACTTGCTTTGTGGAGTTTGGTGTCAAAAAAGCAGAGCATCTCTTTATTAGAGATGATCTCTAATAAAGACTGATCTCTTCCAATCTTTGCAACCATTGAATGTTTATATAAACACCAGTCTCAACGTCAACAGTGAAGAGGCGACTGGGATGCTGGCCTTCTAGGCAGAGTTGCAAAGAAAAGCCATATCTCAGACTGGCCAATAGAATG
This sequence comes from Salmo salar, assembly GCF_965601325.2. Taxonomy (NCBI): domain Eukaryota; kingdom Metazoa; phylum Chordata; class Actinopteri; order Salmoniformes; family Salmonidae; genus Salmo; species Salmo salar. The sequence goes on from NC_138305.1 coordinate 16,763,127, forward strand.
AAAAGATTAAGATGGGCAACAGAACACAGACACTGGACAGAGGAACTCTGCCTAGAAGGCCAGCATCCTGGAGTTGCCTCTTCACTGTTGACGTTGAGACTGGTGTTTTGCGGGTACTATTTAATTAATGAAGCTGCCAGTTGAGGACTTGTGAGGCGTCTGTTTCTCAAACTAGACACTCTAATGTACTCGTCCTCTTGCTCAGTTGTGCACCGGGGCCTCCCACTCCTCTTTCTATTCTGGTTAGAGCCAGTTTGTGCTGTTCTGTGAAGGGAGTAGTACACAGTGTTGTACGAGATCTTCAGTTTATTGGCAATTCCGCGCATGGAATAGCCTTCATTTCTCAGAACAAGAATAGACTGACGAGTTTCAGAAGAAAGATCTTTGTTTCTGGCCATTTTGAGCCTGTATCAAACCCACAAATGCTGATGCTCCAGATACTCAACTAGTCAAAAGAAGGCCAGTTGTATTGCTTCTTTAACCTGTTAGGGCTAGGGGGCAGTATTGACACGGCTGGATAAAAAACGTACCCGATTTAATCTGGTTACTACTCCTGCCCAGTAACTAGAATATGCATATAATTGTTGGCTTTGGATAGAAAACACCCTAAAGTTTCTAAAACTGTTTGAATGGTGTCTGTGAGTATAACAGAACTCCTATGGCAGGCCAAAACCTGAGAAGATTTCAAGCAGGAAGTGGCCTGTCTGAGAAGTAGTGTTTCATCTTGGGTCTTTTTATTGAAGACTCAGGATCTGTGCAATAATGTGACACTTCCTACGTCTTCCAAAGGGTCTCAGAGCCCGGGAAAACGTTGAACGATATCGAGGCAGGCTCTGGCTGAAACACTTTATGTGACTAGTGACTAGCATGTGACTAGCATTCCCACCGAACACTGCCGGTGAATTTACTAAATTACTCACGATAAACGTTCACAAAAAACATAACAATTATTTTAAGAATTATAGATACAGAACTCCTCTATGCACTCGATATGTTCGATTTTAAAATAGCTTTTCGGTGAAAGCACATTTTACAATATTCTCAGTAGATAGCCCGGCATCACAGGGCTAGCTATTTAGACACCCACCAAGTTTAGCACTCACCAATATCAGATTTACTATTACAAAAGTTTGATTACCTTTCCTGTTCTTCGTCAGAATGCACTCCCAGGACTTCTACTTCAATAACAAATGTTGGTTTGGTCCAAAATAATCCATCGTTATATCCAAATTGCGGCGTTTTGTTCGTGCGTTCTAGACACTATCCGAATGGTAAATAAGGGTCGTGCGCATGGCGCATTTCGTGACAAAAGATTTCTAAATATTTCATTACCATACTTCGAAGCATGTCAACCGCTGTTTAAAATCAATTTTTATGCCATTTTTCTCGTAAAAAAGCGATAATATTCCGACCGGGAATCTGTGTTTCGGCAAATAGAGGGAAAAACACAAAGACGGGGGCGGCCAGTGCACGAGCCTAAGCCCTTTGTCCTCTGATAGACCACTTAGCAAAAGCGCTCGTGTGTTTCAGCCAGGGCTTTGAATTACGTCATTCAGCTTTTTCCCGGGCTCTGAGAAACCATGTGAGCCGTAGGAAGTGTCACGTTAGAGCAGAGATCCTTTATAATGGATAGAGATGGCAAAGAAGTTCAAGAAATGGTCAGACAGGGTACTTCCTGTACAGAATCTTCTCACGTTTTGGCCTGCCAAATGAGTTCTGTTATACTCACAGACACCATTCAAACAGTTTTAGAAACTTTGGAGTGTTTTCTATCGAAAGCTAATAATTATATGCATATTCTAGTTTCTGGGCAGGACTAATAATCAGATTAAATCGGGTACGTTTTTTATCCAGCCGTGAAAACACTGCCCCCTAGCCATAACAGGTTAATCAGAACAACAGTTTTCAGCTGCGCTAGCATAATTGCAAAAGGGTTTTCTAATGATCAATTAGCCTTTTAAAATGATAAACTTGGATTAGCTAACACAACGTGCCATTGGAACACAGGAGTGATGGTTGCTGATAATGGGCCTCTGTACGCCTGTGTAGATATTCCATTAAAAATCTGCCGTTTCCCGCTACAATAGTCATTTACAACATTAACAATGTCTACACTGTATTTCTGATGAATTTGATGTTATTTTAATGGACAAAAAAAATGCTTTTCTTTAAAAAACAAGGACATTTCAAAGTGACCCCAACATTTTTACCCTCTATGGGCTAGGTGGGACGCTTGCTTTACAACGAAAGCAAAACATTAGATTATGTCAGCAGAGTACACAGCCAGAAATAATCAGACACCCATTTTTCAAGCTAGCATATACTGTCACATAAACCCAAACCACAGCTAAATGCAGCACTAACCTTTGATGAGCTTCATCAGATGACAACCCTAGGAAATTATGTTATACAATACATGCATGTTTTGTTCAATCAAGTTCATATTTATATCAAAAACCAGCTTTTTACATTAGCATGTGACTAGCATGTGACTAGCATTCCCACCGAACACTGCCGGTGAATTTACTAAATTACTCACGATAAACGTTCACAAAAAACATAACAATTATTTTAAGAATTATAGATACAGAACTCCTCTATGCACTCGATATGTCCGATTTTAAAATAGCTTTTCGGTGAAAGCACATTTTGCAATATGCTCAGTAGATAGCCCGGCATCACAGGGCTAGCTATTTAGACACCCAGCAAGTTTAGTATTCACCAAAGTCAGATTTACTATAAGAAAAATGTTATTACCTTTGCTGTCTTCGTCAGAATGCACTCCCAGGACTTCTACTTCAATAACAAATGTTGGTTTGGTCCCAAATAATCCATTGTTATATCCAAATAGCGGCATTTTGTTTGTGCGTTCAAGACACTATCCGAAAGGGTAAAGAAGGGTTACGAGCACGGCGCATTTTGTGACAGAAAATTTCTAAATATTCCATTACCGTACTTCGAAGCATGTCAACCGCTGTTTAAAATAAATTTTTATGCAATTTTTCTCGTAAAAAAGCGATAATAATCCGACCGGGAAATCGTTTTTTATTACAAAGAGAGTGAAAGTAAAAGCATGCTATCCCCTCATGCACGAGCCTCAGTCTAATGGCCCTCTGATAGAGCACTTGCCAAACGCGCTAATGTGTTTCAGCCTGGGGATGGAATTACATCGTTCAGCTTTTTCCCGCCTTCTGAGAGCCCATGGGAGCCGTAGGAAGTGTCACGTCATGCCAGAGATCCCCTGTATTTGTTAGAGATGATCAAGGAGGGCAAGAAATTGTCAGACAGGCCACTTCCTGTAAGGAATCTTCTCAGGTTTTGGCCTGCCAAATGAGTTCTGTTATACTCACAGACACCATTCAAACAGTTTTAGAAACTTTAGGGTGTTTTCTATCCAAAGCCAATAATTATATGCATATTCTAGTTACTGGGCAGGAGTAGTAACCAGATTAAATCGGGTACGTTTTTTATCCGGCCGTGCAAATACTGCCCCCTAGCCCCAACAGGTTAACGAGAGTGTATGTTTTCTCACAACAGGTTATGGTCAATAATACCAAAAGCTGCACTGAAATCTAACAGTACAGCTCCCACAATCTGCTTATTATACATTTCTTTCAACCAATCAGTCATTTGTGTCAGTACAGCACATGTTGAGTGCCCTTCTCTGAAAGTCTGTTGTTAATTTGTTTACAGTGAAGTAGCATTTTATTTGGTCAAACACAGTTATTTCCCAACAGTTTGCTAAGAGCTGGCAGCAAGCTGATAGGTCTGCTGTTAGAACCAGTAAAGGCTGTGTAACGTCCGTCGTTAAAGGTGCAAGGCACAGCGTGTGTCGGGTTCATCATATTTTATTTGTCGGTGAACCAGCAAAAACCAAAACAATAAACACAACGAACGAGCGAACAAAAGTTTTGCAGGCTACTCACAGCAATACAAAAACAAGATCCCACAAACACAGGTGGAAAAAAGGCTGCCTAAGTATGGTTCCTAATCAGAGACAACGATAGACAGCTGCCTCTGATTAGGAACCATACTCGGCCCAACACAAAGAAATGCAAAACATAGAATGCCCACCCCACACCCTGACCTAACACCATAGAGAAACAAACCCTCTCTCTCAGGTCAGGGTGTAACAGGCTGCTTTACCATTCTTGGGTAGAAGAATGACTTTGCCTTCCCTCTAGGCCTGAGGACAAAGACTTTCCTCTAGGCTCAGATTAAAGATATGACAGACTGGAGTGGCTATAGAGTCAGCTACCATCCTCGGTAGCCTTCCATCGAAGTTGTCAATGCCAGAAGGTTTGTCACTATTGATCGATAACAATAATTTTTCCACCTCTCCCACACTAACTTTACAAAATTCAAACTTACAATGCTTTTCTTTCATTTTGTTTTTTTATGCATGAATACATGGCTCAATGTTTGTTGTTGGCATTTCCTGCCTAAGGTTTCACACTTTTACCAATGAAGTAATCATTAAAATTATTAATGAAATTGAATTTGTCTTTCTGCCCATAATTTCATTTAAAGAGCTTCAAGTTCCTTGGTGTCCACATCAACAACAAACTAGAACGGTCCAAACACACCAAGACAGTCGTGAAGAGGGCACGACAAAGCCTATTCCACCTCAGGAGACTGAAAAGATTTGGCATGGGTCCTGAGATCCTCAAAAGGTTCTACAGCTGCAACATCAAGAGCATCCTGACTGGTTGCATCACTGCCTGGTACGGCAATCGCAAGGCACTACAGAGGGTAGTGTGTATGACCCAGTACATCACTGGGGCCAAGCTTCCTGCCATCCAGGACCTCTATACCAGGTGGTGTCAGAGGAAGTTCCTAAAAATGGTCAAAGACCCCAGCCACCCCAGTCATAGACTGTTCTCTCTACTACTGCATGGCAAGCGGTACCGGAGTGCCAAGTCTAGGACAAAAAGGCTTCTCAACAGTTTTTACCCCCAAGCCATAAGACTCCTGAACAGGTAATCAAATGGCTACCCGGACTATTTGCATTGTGTGCCCCCCAACCCCTCTTTTACGCTACTGCTACTCTCTGTTTATCATATATGCATAGTCACTTTACCTATACATTCATGTACATACTACCTCAATTGGGCCGACCAACCAGTGCTCCCGCACATTGGCTAACCGGGCTATCTGTATTGTGTCCCCACCCACCACCCACCACCCGCCAACCCCTCTTTTACGCTACTGCTACTCTCTGTTCATCATATATGCATAGTCACTTTAACCATATCTACATGTACATACTACCTCAATCAGACTGACTAACCGGTGCCTGTATATAGCCTCTCTACTGTATATAGCCTCCCTACTGTATATAGCCTCCCTACTGTATATAGCCTCGCTTCTGTATATAGCCTCGCTACTGTATATAGCCTCGCTACTGTATATAGCCTCGCTACTGTATATATCCTCTCTACTGTATATAGGCTGTCTTTTTACTGTTGTTTTATTTCTTTACTTACCTATTGTTCACCTAATACCTTTTTGCACTATTGGTTAGAGCCTGTAAGTAAGCATTTCACTGTAAGGTCTACACCTGTTCTATTCAGCATTTCACTGTGAGGTCTACACCTGTTGTATTCGGCCCACATGACAAATAAACTTTGATTTGATTTGATCAGCCCCACTCCTACAACACAGACAATACACCGTTACTATGGCATCACACTGGCCTGCTGTGATCAGCCCCACTCAATAGACGTGTTACCCTCTCACCACAGGCTCAGATAAATTACTACATTAAGTATGGTGAAAAGTACACTGTCAGTTTGTAATAAACCTGGTATGAAGGTAACCCGCTAGGGAAAAAACTGACAGACCAGAGTTCTTAGGTACAGATAGAATGCTTATATAGAAAATAATGAATGATACACTTGCATTCAATCTACAATCCACACGACACAATACAACTTTAAGACAGCTTAATAAACCTGGGTTCTAAACTGAAAAACGTTTGTTGGCGCCGTTGGAGCTCAAAAAAACATTACGCTTGACATCGTTTTTCGGATGCTTGTAGGGCACTTTCTGCCAATTGGAATATAAATAGGCAGCGGCCTTGGAACTGTTGGTTTCAAGGGGCTTCTACAAAACCGTGGGTAACTGTGGGGTCACACCAAACCGTCCTCTCCAGCTTCCGATCCGACGAATCCAAGCGAGCTCCCGAAGCGTGTGGAACCTTCGTTAACTGTGTTGCCTTGGTGCCTGACTGTAACTGTGCTGTCTAGGTGACTGACTGTAACTGTGCTGTCTAGGTGACTGACTGTTACTGTGTTGTCTAGGTGACTGACTGTAACTGTGCTGTCTAGGTGATAGACTAACTGTGCTGTCTAGGTGCCTGACTGTTATTGTGTTGTCTAGGTGACTGACTGTAACTGTGTTGTCTAGGTGCCTGACTAACTGTGTTGTCTAGGTGCCTGACTGTAACTGTGCTGTCTAGGTGCCTGACTGTAACTGTGCTGTCTAGGTGCCTGACTGTAACTGTGCTGTCTAGGTGCCTGACTGTAACTGTGTTGTCTAGGTGCCTGACTGTAACTGTGCTGTCTAGGTGCCTGACTGTAACTGTGCTGTCTAGGTGCCTGACTGTTACTGTGCTGTCTAGGTGCCTGACTGTAACTGTGCTGTCTAGGTGATAGACTAACTGTGTTGTCTAGGTGATAGACTGTGTTTTCTAGGTGACTGACTGTAACTGTGCTGTCTAGGTGCCTGACTGTAACTGTGTTGTCTAGGTGCCTGACTGTAACTGTGTTGTCTAGATGATAGACTAACTCTTCAAATCAAATGTATTTATATAGCCCTTCTTACATCAGCTGATATCTCAAAGTGCTGTACAGAAACCCAGACTAAAACCCCAAACAGCAAGCAGGTGTAGAAGCACGGTGGCTAGGAAAAACTCCCATGAAAGGCCGAAACCTAGAGAGGAACCAGGCTATGAGGGGTGGCCAGTCCTCTTCTGGCTGTGCCGGGTGGAGATTATAACAGCACATGGCTGTCCGTATTGTCTCGGTGACTGACTAACCGTGTTGTCTAGGTGACTGACTAACCGTGTTGTCTCGGTGACTGACTAACCGTGTTGTCTAGGTGACTGACTAACCGTGTTGTCTAGGTGACTGACTAACCGTGTTGTCTAGGTGACTGACTAACCGTGTTGTCTCGGTGACTGACTAACCGTGTTGTCTGGGTGATACTTTTAAGGAAGATGCATTGCCATGAGGATGTTTATTGTCATCGGTTCTCACCCTGTCAGCTGCTATTGGACCACACCAAGGACCCAACTTGGAAGTTCCACAAGTAACCCTTTTGGTGAGCCTTACCGCTTCTGGGCTACCATTGTTCTGTAAATTCACGTCACCATGTGAATGCAGTCTTTCTGTTTATCTGTATCAGACTGTGGCTTCCAGTGAAGTCAGGGAAGAATTTTGGCACTAAACATGTTTGTGTGTGCGTCTGATGTTATTTACTTGATGACTGTGCCTGGCCTTCAACAAACCACACAACCTCCACTCTGTGTGTGTCTGTTTCAGACAAACCAAGTGCCATGTTGAGAGGTTATTTCATTCTCAATGTAATGATTTTTGACATCCTTAACTTTAGACCATGTTAGAACTGTCTGTGGCTTATATACAGTATATTCTCTGGTTAAACGTGTTCTATGCAACATGTCATCAGCTATTTCAGGTTTTCATCATAAACAATAAATGATCAATTGGTGGCTTCATGGAGCACCTTTAATAATCAATATCACTAACAATAAAGAGACCAATAGCATACAGCAGCCCTTACCATAGCAAATCACTACAGCAACCACACGTAGCAGCCAGTGGTTACCATGGGGACCTGCTGTAGCAGCCATTGGTTAGTAAACTACAGTCTGTAGTTACAGCAGAACACCCTCTGTCTCCACGGTTACAGATCCATAACAAAGGAGGAAGAGCTCAGACAGAGGAAATGAGAGCACCGCTGGGTTGTTAAGACCTGTCTGTCTCTGGACTGTCTGCTGCAGTTCACCCTCCAAGTCAATATCTCTCCTCAAACCAATCAGAAGGCTGAAAGCAGTTGGTTCAACCAATCAGAAGGCACACAGTAGACAGTTCAACCACTCAGATGGCACATTTAGGATGGCTCTATGGTGAACAGGCACATAGTAAAGACAGGCAGCTGTGTTTGTGTTATCTTGGGTCTCCAGCCCCCCGGGCCTCCAGCCCTGTATAAACTGATCTTGGTGACGTGCAGTCGGCTGAGGTGGAAGTCATGTGACAGGGTCTCCTCATCGAGCCGCACCAGGAGGCTCCAGTCAATACGCTCTCTTTGGAACACGCCCACCACCGCCTCTGAAAGGCCAATGAACCTCAGACTGGCAGACACCTCCTCCAATGAGAGAGCAGACAGGTCAGGGGCGGAGGCCTCAGCCAGGATGAGGCGTTACAGCTCCATGGCTCCGCCCAGGTGGCCTGCGCTGGCCGGGGATTGGCCAGGCTGTCGGCAGGGAGAGCAGAGATAGGCTCAGGGCAGGAGAGTGATGGGTCAGTCCAGGAACAAGGATAACAGACAAATGTGGAACAACTAGGTGAGATGGGGTTAGGGAATGTACATGTCTGGTGTTCCAGTCTGGTGTTCCAGAGGAGTAGCATGAGAGGTTTGTGTTACAGACGCCTCTAGTAAGATGGAACACAACACACTGCTACAGCTCAACTCCCCGTGATGTGAAAGAGGAACGGGACTGTAGGTGGAGGTATAGAGGTATGGGACTGTAGGTGGAGGTATAGAGGTATGGAACTGTAGGTGGAGGTATAGCGGTACGGGACTGTAGGTGGAGGTATAGAGGTATGGGAATGCAGGTGGAGGTATAGAGGTATGGGACTGCAGGTGGAGGTATGGGAATGGAGGAGGAGGTATGGAGGTATGGGACTGCAGGTGGAGGTATGGGACTGGAGGAGGAGGTATGGAGGTATGGGACTGTAGGTGGAGGTATGGGACTGTAGGTGGGGGTACGGGACTGTAGGTGGAGGTATAGAGGTATGGGACTGTAGGTGGAGGTATGGGACTGTAGGTGGAGGTATGGGACTGTAGGTGGAGGTATAGAGGAACAGGACTGTAGGTGGAGGTATAGAGGTCAGGACTGTAGGTGGAGGTATGGGACTGCAGGTGGAGGTATAGAGGTATGGGACTGTAGGTGGAGGTATAGAGGTATGGGACTGCAGGTGGAGGTACGGGACTGTAGGTGGAGGTATGGGACTGTAGGTGGAGGTATAGAGGTACGGGACAGTAGGTGGAGGTATAGAGGTACAGGACTGTAGGTGGAGGTATAGGACTGTAGGTATAGGACTGTAGGTGGAGGTATAGAGGTACGGGACTGTAGGTGGAGGTATGGGACTGTTGGTGGAGGTATGGGACTGTAGGTGGAGGTATGGGACTGTAGGTGGAGGTATAGAGGTATGGGACTGTAGGTGGAGGTATGGGACTGTAGGTGGAGGTATAGAGGTACGGGACTGTAGGTGGAGGTATAGAGGTATGGGACTGCAGGTGGAGGTAAAGAGGTATGGGACTGCAGGTGGAGGTAAAGAGGTATGGGACTGCAGGTGGAGGTATAGAGGTGTGGGACTGTAGGTGGAGGTATAGAGGTGCGGGACTGCAGGTGGAGGTATAGAGGTGCGGGACTGTAGGTGGAGGTATAGAGGTGCGGGACTGTAGGTGGAGGTATAGAGGTGCGGGACTGTAGGTGGAGGTATAGAGTTACGGAACTGTAGGTGGAGGTATGGGACAGTAGGTGGAGGTATAGAGGTATGGGACTGTAGGTGGAGGTATAGAGGTACGGGACTGTAGGTGGAGGTATGGGACTGTTGGTGGAGGTATGGGACTGAAGGTGGAGGTATGGGACTGTAGGTGGAGGTATAGAGGTATGGGACTGTAGGTGGAGGTATGGGACTGTAGGTGGAGGTATAGAGGTACGGGACAGTAGGTGGAGGTATGGGAATGTAGGTGGAGGTATAGAGGTACGGGACTGTAGGTGGAGGTATAGAAGTATGGGACTGTAGGTGGAGGTATGGGACTGTAGGTGGAGGTATAGAGGTATGGGACTGCAGGTGGAGGTATAGAGGTATGGGACTGCAGGTGGAGGTATAGAGGTATGGGACTGCAGGTGGAGGTATAGAGGTATGGAACTGCAGGTGGAGGTATGGGACTGCAGGTGGAGGTATAGAGGTATGGGACTGCAGGTGGAGGTATGGGACTGCAGGTGGAGGTATGGGACAGCAGGTGGAGGTATGGGACTGCAGGTGGAGGTATGGGACTGCAGGTGGAGGTATGGGACTGCAGGTGGAGGTATGGGACTGCAGGTGGAGGTACGGGACTGCAGGTGGAGGTATAGAGGTATGGGACTGCAGGTGGAGGTATAGAGGTATGGGACTGCAGGTGGAGGTTTAGGACTGTAGGTGGAGGTATAGAGGTATAGGACTGTAGGTGGAGGTATAGAGGTACGGGACTGTATGTGGAGGTATGGGGCTGTAGGTGGAGGTATAGAGGTATGGGACTGTAGGTGGAGGTATGGGACTGTAGGTGGAGGTATAGAGGTATGGGACTGCAGGTGGAGGTTTAGAGGTATGGGACTGCAGGTGGAGGTATAGGACTGTAGGTGGAGGTATAGAGGTATAGGACTGTAGGTGGAGGTTTAGAGGTATGGGACTGCAGGTGGAGGTTTAGGACTGTAGGTTGAGGTATAGAGGTATAGGACTGTAGGTGGTGGTATAGGACTGTAGGTGGAGGTATAGGACTGTAGGCGGAGGTATAGGACTGTAGGTGGAGGTATGGGACTGTAGGTGGAGGTATGGGACTGTAGGTGGACGTATGGGACTGCAGGAGGAGGTATAGAGGTATGGGACTGCAGGTGGAGGTATAGAGGTATGGGACTGCAGGTGGAGGTATGGGACTGTAGGTGGAGGTATAGAGGTATGGGACTGTTGGTGGAGGTATAGAGGTACGGGACTGTAGGTGGAGGAATGGGACTGTAGGTGGAGCTATGGGACTGCAGGTGGAGGTATAGAGGTACGGGACTGTAGGTGGAGGTATGGGACTGTAGGTGGAGGTATGGGACTGTAGGTGGAGGTATGGGACTGCAGGTGGAGGTATGGGACTGCAGGTGGAGGTATGGCACTGCAGGTGGAGGTATAGAGGTATGGGACTGCAGGTGGAGGTATAGAGGTATAGGACTGCAGGTGGAGGTATAGAGGTATGGGACTGCAGGTGGAGGTATGGGACTGCAGGTGGAGGTATAGAGGTATGGGACTGCAGGTGGAGGTATGGGACTGCAGGTGGAGGTATGGGACAGCAAGTGGAGGTATGGGACTGCAGGTGGAGGTATGGGACTGCAGGTGGAGGTATGGGACTGCAGGTGGAGGTATGGGACTGCAGGTGGAGGTATGGGACTGTAGGTGGAGGTATAGGATTGTAGGTGGAGGTATGGGACTGCTTGTGGAGGTATAGAGTTATGGGACTGCAGGTGGAGGTATAGAGGTATGGGACTGCAGGTGGAGGTATTGGACTGCAGGTGGAGGTATGGGACAGCAGGTGGAGGTATGGGACTGCAGGTGGAGGTATGGGACTGCAGGTGGAGGTATGGGACTGCAGGTGGAGGTATGGGACTGCAGGTGGAGGTATGGGACTGCAGGTGGAGGTATGGGACTGCAGGTGGAGGTATGGGACTGCAGGTGGAGGTACGGGACTGCAGGTGGAGGTATAGAGGTACGGGACTGCAGGTGGAGGTATAGAGGAACGGGACTGCAGGTGGAGGTATAGAGGTACGGGACTGTAGATGGAGTTATAGAGGTACGGGACTGTAGTTGGAGGTATCGGACTGCAGGTGGAGGAATAGAGGTATGTGACAGTAGGTGGCGGTATGGGACTGTAGGTGGAGGTATAGAGGTATAGTACTGTGGGTGGAGGTATAGAGGTATGGGACTGTAGGCGGTGGTATAGGACTGTAGGCGAAGGTATTGGACTGTAGGCGGAGGTATAGGACTGTAGGCAGAGGTATAGGACTGTAGGTGGAGGTATAGAGGTATAGGACTGTACGTGGAGGTATAGAGGTATAGAGGTATGGGACTGTAGGTGGAGGTTTAGAGGTATGGGACTGCAGGTGGAGCTAAAGAGGTATAGGACTGTAGGTGGAGGTATGGGACTGTAGGTGGAGGTGTAGAGGTATGGGACTGTAGGTGGAGGTATAGAGGTATGGGTCTGCAGGTGGAGGTAAAGAGGTATGGGAACGTAGGTGGAGGTATGGGACTGTAGGTGGAGGTATAGAGGTATGGGACTGCAGGTGGAGGTAAAGAGGTATGGGACTGTTGGTGAAGGTATGGGACTGTCGGTGGAGGTATAGAGGTATGGGACTGTAGGTGGAGTTATAGAGGTACGGGACTGTAGGTGGAGGTATGGGACTGCAGGTGGGTGTAAAGAGGTATGGGACTTTAGGTGGAGGTATAGAGGTATGGGACTGTAGGTGGAGGTATAGAGATATGGGACTGCAGGTGGAGGTATAGAGGTTTGGGACTGCAGGTGGAGGTATAGAGGTTTGGGACTGTAGGTGGAGGTATGGGACTGTAGTTGGAGGTATAGAGGTATGGGACTGTAGTTGGAGGTATAAAGGTATGGGACTGTAGGTGGAGGTATAGAGGTATGGGACTGCAGGTGGAGGTATAGAGGTATGGGACTGCAGGTGGAGATATAGAGGTATGGGACTGTAGGTGGAGGTATAGAGATATGGGACTGCAGGTGGAGGTATAGAGGTATGGGACTGTAAGTGGAGGTATAGAGGTATGGGACTGCAGGTGGAGGTATGGGACTGTAGGTGGAGGTAAGGGACTGTAGGTGGAGGTATAGAGGTATGGGACTGTAGGTGGAGGTATAGAGGTATAGGACTGTAGGTGGAGGTATAGAGGTATGGAACTGTAGGTGGAGGTATAGAGGTATGGAACTGTAGGTGGAGGTATAGAGGTATGGGACTGCAGGTGGAGGTATAGAGGTATGGGACTGCAGGTGGAGGTATAGAGGTATGGGACTGCAGGTGGAGGTATGGGACTGCAGGTGGAGGTATGGGACTGCAGGTGGAGGTATGGGACTGCAGGTGGAGGTATGGGACTGCAGGTGGAGGTACGGGACTGCAGGTGGAGGTATAGAGGTACGGGACTGCAGGTGGAGGTATAGAGGTACGGGACTGCAGGTGGAGGTATAGAGGTACGGGACTGTAGATGGAGTTATAGAGGTACGGGACTGTAGTTGGAGGTATCGGACTGCAGGTGGAGGAATAGAGGTATGTGACTGTAGGTGGCGGTATGGGACTGTAGGTGGAGGTATAGAGGTATAGTACTGTGGGTGGAGGTATAGAGGTATGGGACTGTAGGCGGTGGTATAGGACTGTAGGCGAAGGTATTGGACTGTAGGCGGAGGTATAGGACTGTAGGCGGAGGTATAGGACTGTAGGTGGAGGTATAGAGGTATAGGACAGTACGTGGAGTTATAGAGGTATAGAGGTATGGGACTGTAGGTGGAGGTTTAGAGGTATGGGACTGCAGGTGGAGGTAAAGAGGTATGGGACTGTAGGTGGAGGTATGGGACTGTAGGTGGAGGTGTAGAGGTATGGGACTGTAGGTGGAGGTATAGAGGTATGGGTCTGCAGGTGGAGGTAAAGAGGTATGGGACCGTAGGTGGAGGTATGGGACTGTAGGTGGAGGTATAGAGGTATGGGACTGCAGGTGGAGGTAAAGAGGTATGGGACTGTTGGTGGAGGTATAGAGGTATGGGACTGTAGGTGGAGGTATAGAGGTACGGGACTGTAGGTGGAGGTATAGAGATATGGGACTGCAGGTGGAGGTATAGAGGTTTGGGACTGCAGGTGGAGGTATAGAGGTTTGGGACTGTAGGTGGAGGTATGGGACTGTAGGTGGAGGTATAGAGGTATGGGACTGTAGGTGGAGGTATAGAGGTATGGGACTGCAGGTGGAGGTATAGAGGTATGGGACTGCAGGTGGAGATATAGAGGTATGGGACTGTAGGTGGAGGTATAGAGATATGGGACTGCAGGTGGAGGTATAGAGGTATGGGACTGTAAGTGGAGGTATAGAGGTATGGGACTGCAGGTGGAGGTATGGGACTGTAGGTGGAGGTGTAGAGGTATGGGACTGTAGGTGGAGGTATAGAGGTATGGGTCTGCAGGTGGAGGTAAAGAGGTATGGGACCGTAGGTGGAGGTATGGGACTGTAGGTGGAGGTATAGAGGTATGGGACTGCAGGTGGAGGTAAAGAGGTATGGGACTGTTGGTGGAGGTATAGAGGTATGGGACTGTAGGTGGAGGTATAGAGGTACGGGACTGTAGGTGGAGGTATAGAGATATGGGACTGCAGGTGGAGGTATAGAGGTTTGGGACTGCAGGTGGAGGTATAGAGGTTTGGGACTGTAGGTGGAGGTATGGGACTGTAGGTGGAGGTATAGAGGTATGGGACTGTAGGTGGAGGTATAGAGGTATGGGACTGCAGGTGGAGGTATATAGGTATGGGACTGCAGGTGGAGATATAGAGGTATGGGACTGTAGGTGGAGGTATAGAGATATGGGACTGCAGGTGGAGGTATAGAGGTATGGGACTGTAAGTGGAGGTATAGAGGTATGGGACTGCAGGTGGAGGTATGGGACTGTAGGTGGAGGTAAGGGACTGTAGGTGGAGGTATAGAGGTATGGGACTGCAGGTGGAGGTATAGAGGTATGGGACTGTAGGTGGAGGTATAGAGGTATAGGACTGTAGGTGGAGGTATAGAGGTATGGGACTGTAGGTGGAGGTATAGAGGTATGGAACTGTAGGTGGAGGTAGAGAGGTATGGGACTGCAGGTGGAGGTATAGAGGTATGGGACTGCAGGTGGAGGTATAGAGGTATGGGACTGCAGGTGGAGGTATAGAGGTATGGGACTGCAGGTGGAGGTATGGGACTGCAGGTGGAGGTATAGAGGTATGGGACTGCAGGTGGAGGTATGGGACTGGAGGAGGAGGTATGGAGGTATGGGACTGTAGGTGGAGGTATGGGACTGTAGGTGGAGGTACGGGACTGAAGTTGGAGGTATAGAGGTACAGGACTGTAGGTGGAGGTATGGGACTGCAGGTGGAGGTATAGAGGTACAGGACTGTAGGTGGAGGTATGGGACTGCAGGTGGAGGTATAGAGGTACAGGACTGTAGGTGGAGGTATGGGACTGTAGGTGGAGGTATAGAGGTATGGGACTGCAGGTGGAGGTATGGGACTGGAGGAGGAGGTATAGAGGTACGGGACTGTAGGTGGAGGTATAGAGGTACAGAACTGTAGGTGGAGGTATAGGACTGTAGGTGGAGGTTCAGGACTGTAGGTAAAGGACTGTAGGTGGAGGTATAGAGGTATGGGACTGCAGGTGGAGGTAAAGAGGTATGGGACTGCAGGTGGAGGTAAAGAGGTACGGGACTGCAGGTGGAGGTAAAGAGGTATGGGACTGTAGGTGGAGGTATAGAGATATGGGACTGTAAGTGGAGGTATAGAGGTATGGGACTGCAGGTGGAGGTATGGGACTGTAGGTGGAGGTAAGGGACTGTAGGTGGAGGTATAGAGGTATGGGACTGCAGGTGGAGGTATAGAGGTATGGGACTGTAGGTGGAGGTATAGAGGTATAGGACTGTAGGTGGAGGTATAGAGGTATGGGACTGTAGGTGGAGGTATGGGAAGCAGGTGGAGGTATGGGACTGCAGGTTGAGGTATGGGACTGCAGGTGGAGGTATGGGACTGCATGTGGAGGTAAAGAGGTATGGGACTGCAGGTGGAGGTATAGAGGTGTGGGACTGTAGGTGGAGGTATAGAGGTGCGGGACTGTAGGTGGAGGTATAGAGCTGCGGGACTGTAGGTGGAGGTATAGAGGTACGGGAATGTAGGTGGAGGTATAGGACTGTAGGTGGAGGTATGGGACAGCAGGTTGAGGTATGGGACTGCAGGTGGAGGTATGGGACTGCAGGTGGAGGTATGGAACTGCAGGTGGAGGTATGGAACTGCAGGTGGAGGTATAGAGGTACAGGACTGTAGGTGGAGGTATAGAGGTATGGGACTGCAGGTGGAGGTATTGGACTGGAGGAGGAGGTATAGAGGTACGGGACTGGAGGTGGAGGTAAAGAGGTACTGGACTGCAGGTGGAGGTAAAGAGGTACTGGACTGCATGTGGAGGTAAAGAGGTATGGGACTGCAGGTGGAGGTATAGAGGTATGGGACTGTAGGTGGAAGTATAGAGGTGCGGGACTGTAGGTGGAGGTATAGAGGTGCGGGACTGTAGGTGGAGGTATAGAGGTACGGGAATGTAGGTGGAGGTATGGGACTGTAGGTGGAGGTATAGGACTGTAGGTGGAGGTATGGGACAGCAGGTGGAGGTATGGGACTGCAGGTGGAGGTATGGGACTGCAGGTGGAGGTATGGAACTGCAGGTGGAGGTATGGAACTGCAGGTGGAGGTATGGGACAGCAGGTGGAGGTATGGGACTGCAGGTGGAGGTATGGAACTGCAGGTGGAGGTATGGGACTGCAGCTGGAGGTATAGAGGTATGGGACTGCAGGTGGAGGTATTGGACTGCAGGTGGAGGTATGGGACAGCAGGTGGAGGTATGGGACTGCAGGTGGAGGTATGGGACGGCAGGTGGAGGTATGGGACTGCAGGTGGAGGTATGGGACTGCAGGTGGAGGTATGGGACTGCAGGTGGAGGTATAGAGGTACGGGACTGCAGGTGGAGGTATAGAGGTACGGGACTGCAGGTGGAGGTATAGAGGTACGGGACTGCAGGTGGAGGTATAGAGGTATGGGACTGCAAAATGGAGGTATGGGACTGCAGGTGGAGGTATAGAGGTATGGGACTGCAGGTGGAGGTATGGGACTGGAGGAGGAGGTATGGAGGTATGGGACTGTAGGTGGAGGTATGGGACTATAGGTGGAGGTACGGGACTGTAGGTGGAGGTATAGAGGTACAGGACTGTAGGTGGAGGTATGGGACTGCAGGTGGAGGTATAGAGGTACAGGACTGTAGGTGGAGGTATGTGACTGCAGGTGGAGGTATAGAGGTACAGGACTGTAGGTGGAGGTATGGGACTGTAGGTGGAGGTATAGAGGTATGGGACTGCAGGTGGACGTAAAGAGGTACTGGACTGCAGGTGGAGGTAAAGAGGTACTGGACTGCATGTGGAGGTAAAGAGGTATGGGACTGCAGGTGGAGGTATAGAGGTGTGGGACTGTAGGTGGAGGTATAGAGGTGCGGGACTGTAGGTGGAGGTATAGAGGTGCGGGACTGTAGGTGGAGGTATAGAGGTACGGGAATGTAGGTGGAGGTATGGGACTGTAGATGGAGGTATAGGACTGTAGGTGGAGGTATGGGACAGCAGGTGGAGGTATGGGACTGCAGGTGGAGGTATAGAGGTACAGGACTGTAGGTGGAGGTATGGGACTGCAGGTGGAGGTATAGAGGTACAGGACTATAGGTGGAGGTATGGGACTGTAGGTGGAGGTATAGAGGTATGGGACTGCAGGTGGAGGTATGGGACTGGAGGAGGAGGTATAGAGGTACGGGACTGGAGGTGGAGGTAAAGAGGTACTGGACTGCAGGTGGAGGTAAAGAGGTACTGGACTGCATGTGGAGGTAAAGAGGTATGGGACTGCAGGTGGAGGTATAGAGGTGTGGGACTGTAGGTGGAGGTATAGAGGTGCGGGACTGTAGGTGGAGGTATAGAGGTGCGGGACTGTAGGTGGAGGTATAGAGGTACGGGAATGTAGGTGGAGGTATAGGACTGTAGGTGGAGGTATGGGACAGCAGGTGGAGGTATGGGACTGCAGGTGGAGGTATGGGACTGCAGGTGGAGGTATGGAACTGCAGGTGGAGGTATGGAACTGCAGGTGGCGGTATAGAGGTACAGGACTGTAGGTGGAGGTATAGGACTGTAGGTGGAGGTTCAGGACTGTAGGTATAGGACTGTAGGTGGAGGTATAGAGGTATGGGACTGCAGGTGGAGGTATGGGACTGGAGGAGGAGGTATAGAGGTATGGGACTGGACTGCATGTGGAGGTAAAGAGGTATGGGACTGCAGGTGGAGGTATAGAGGTGTGGGACTGTAGGTGGAGGTATAGAGGTGCGGGACTGTAGGTGGAGGTATAGAGGTGCGGGACTGTAGGTGGAGGTATAGAGGTACGGGAATGTAGGTGGAGGTATAGGACTGTAGGTGGAGGTATGGGACAGCAGGTGGAGGTATGGGACTGCAGGTGGAGGTATGGGACTGCAGGTGGAGGTATGGAACTGCAGGTGGAGGTATGGAACTGCAGGTGGAGGTATGGGACAGCAGGTGGAGGTATGGGACTGCAGGTGGAGGTATGGAACTGCAGGTGGAGGTATGGGACTGCAGCTGGAGGTATAGAGGTACAGGACTGTAGGTGGAGGTATGGGACTGCAGGTGGAGGTATAGAGGTACAGGACTGTAGGTGGAGGTATGGGACTGCAGGTGGAGGTATAGAGGTATGGGACTGCAGGTGGAGGTATGGGACTGGAGGAGGAGGTATGGAGGTATGGGACTGTAGGTGGAGGTATGGGACTATAGGTGGAGGTACGGGACTGTAGGTGGAGGTATAGAGGTACAGGACTGTAGGTGGAGGTATGGGACTGCAGGTGGAGGTATAGAGGTACAGGACTGTAGGTGGAGGTATGTGACTGCAGGTGGAGGTATAGAGGTACAGGACTGTAGGTGGAGGTATGGGACTGTAGGTGGAGGTATAGAGGTATGGGACTGCAGGTGGACGTAAAGAGGTACTGGACTGCAGGTGGAGGTAAAGAGGTACTGGACTGCATGTGGAGGTAAAGAGGTATGGGACTGCAGGTGGAGGTATAGAGGTGTGGGACTGTAGGTGGAGGTATAGAGGTGCGGGACTGTAGGTGGAGGTATAGAGGTGCGGGACTGTAGGTGGAGGTATAGAGGTACGGGAATGTAGGTGGAGGTATGGGACTGTAGATGGAGGTATAGGACTGTAGGTGGAGGTATGGGACAGCAGGTGGAGGTATGGGACTGCAGGTGGAGGTATAGAGGTACAGGACTGTAGGTGGAGGTATGGGACTGCAGGTGGAGGTATAGAGGTACAGGACTATAGGTGGAGGTATGGGACTGTAGGTGGAGGTATAGAGGTATGGGACTGCAGGTGGAGGTATGGGACTGGAGGAGGAGGTATAGAGGTACGGGACTGGAGGTGGAGGTAAAGAGGTACTGGACTGCAGGTGGAGGTAAAGAGGTACTGGACTGCATGTGGAGGTAAAGAGGTATGGGACTGCAGGTGGAGGTATAGAGGTGTGGGACTGTAGGTGGAGGTATAGAGGTGCGGGACTGTAGGTGGAGGTATAGAGGTGCGGGACTGTAGGTGGAGGTATAGAGGTACGGGAATGTAGGTGGAGGTATAGGACTGTAGGTGGAGGTATGGGACAGCAGGTGGAGGTATGGGACTGCAGGTGGAGGTATGGGACTGCAGGTGGAGGTATGGAACTGCAGGTGGAGGTATGGAACTGCAGGTGGCGGTATAGAGGTACAGGACTGTAGGTGGAGGTATAGGACTGTAGGTGGAGGTTCAGGACTGTAGGTATAGGACTGTAGGTGGAGGTATAGAGGTATGGGACTGCAGGTGGAGGTATGGGACTGGAGGAGGAGGTATAGAGGTATGGGACTGGACTGCATGTGGAGGTAAAGAGGTATGGGACTGCAGGTGGAGGTATAGAGGTGTGGGACTGTAGGTGGAGGTATAGAGGTGCGGGACTGTAGGTGGAGGTATAGAGGTGCGGGACTGTAGGTGGAGGTATAGAGGTACGGGAATGTAGGTGGAGGTATAGGACTGTAGGTGGAGGTATGGGACAGCAGGTGGAGGTATGGGACTGCAGGTGGAGGTATGGGACTGCAGGTGGAGGTATGGAACTGCAGGTGGAGGTATGGAACTGCAGGTGGAGGTATGGGACAGCAGGTGGAGGTATGGGACTGCAGGTGGAGGTATGGAACTGCAGGTGGAGGTATGGGACTGCAGCTGGAGGTATAGAGGTACAGGACTGTAGGTGGAGGTATGGGACTGCAGGTGGAGGTATAGAGGTACAGGACTGTAGGTGGAGGTATGGGACTGTAGGTGGAGGTATAGAGGTATGGGACTGCAGGTGGAGGTATGGGACTGGAGGAGGAGGTATAGAGGTACGGGACTGTAGGTGGAGGTATAGAGGTACAGAACTGTAGGTGGAGGTATAGGACTGTAGGTGGAGGTTCAGGACTGTAGGTAAAGGACTGTAGGTGGAGCTATAGAGGTATGGGACTGCAGGTGGAGGTAAAGAGGTATGGGACTGCAGGTGGAGGTAAAGAGGTACGGGACTGCAGGTGGAGGTAAAGAGGTATGGGACTGTAGGTGGAGGTATAGAGATATGGGACTGCAGGTGGATGTATAGAGGTATGGGACTGTAAGTGGAGGTATAGAGGTATGGGACTGCAGGTGGAGGTATGGGACTGTAGGTGGAGGTAAGGGACTGTAGGTGGAGGTATAGAGGTATGGGACTGCAGGTGGAGGTATAGAGGTATGGGACTGTAGGTGGAGGTATAGAGGTATAGGACTGTAGGTGGAGGTATAGAGGTATGGGACTGTAGGTGGAGGTATAGAGGTATGGAACTGTAGGTGGAGGTATAGGGGTATGGGACTGCAGGTGGAGGTATAGAGGTATGGGACTGCAGGTGGAGGTATAGAGGTATGGGACTGCAGGTGGAGGTATAGAGGTATGGGACTGCAGGTGGAGGTATGGGACTGCAGGTGGAGGTATAGAGGTATGGGACTGCAGGTGGAGGTATGGGACTGGAGGAGGAGGTATGGAGGTATGGGACTGTAGGTGGAGGTATGGGACTGTAGGTGGAGGTACGGGACTGTAGGTGGAGGTATAGAGGTACAGGACTGTAGGTGGAGGTATGGGACTGCAGGTGGAGGTATAGAGGTACAGGACTGTAGGTGGAGGTATGGGACTGCAGGTGGAGGTATAGAGGTACAGGACTGTAGGTGGAGGTATGGGACTGTAGGTGGAGGTATAGAGGTATGGGACTGCAGGTGGAGGTAAAGAGGTACGGGACTGCAGGTGGAGGTAAAGAGGTACTGGACTGCAGGTGGAGGTAAAGAGGTACTGGACTGCATGTGGAGGTAAAGAGGTATGGGACTGCAGGTGGAGGTATAGAGGTGTGGGACTGTAGGTGGAGGTATAGAGGTGCGGGACTGTAGGTGGAGGTATAGAGGTGCGGGACTGTAGGTGGAGGTATAGAGGTACGGGAATGTAGGTGGAGGTATGGGACTGTAGATGGAGGTATAGGACTGTAGGTGGAGGTATGGGACAGCAGGTGGAGGTATGGGACTGCAGGTGGAGGTATAGAGGTACAGGACTGTAGGTGGAGGTATGGGACTGCAGGTGGAGGTATAGAGGTACAGGACTGTAGGTGGAGGTATGGGACTGTAGGTGGAGGTATAGAGGTATGGGACTGCAGGTGGAGGTATGGGACTGGAGGAGGAGGTATAGAGGTACGGGACTGGAGGTGGAGGTAAAGAGGTACTGGACTGCAGGTGGAGGTAAAGAGGTACGGGAATGTAGGTGGAGGTATAGGACTGTAGGTGGAGGTATGGGACAGCAGGTGGAGGTATGGGACTGCAGGTGGAGGTATGGGACTGCAGGTGGAGGTATGGAACTGCAGGTGGAGGTATGGAACTGCAGGTGGCGGTATAGAGGTACAGGACTGTAGGTGGAGGTATAGGACTGTAGGTGGAGGTTCAGGACTGTAGGTATAGGACTGTAGGTGGAGGTATAGAGGTATGGGACTGCAGGTGGAGGTATGGGACTGGAGGAGGAGGTATAGAGGTACGGGACTGGAGGTGGAGGTAAAGAGGTACTGGACTGCAGGTGGAGGTAAAGAGGTACTGGACTGCATGTGGAGGTAAAGAGGTATGGGACTGCTGGTGGAGGTATAGAGGTGTGGGACTGTAGGTGGAGGTATAGAGGTGCGGGACTGTAGGTGGAGGTATAGAGGTACGGGAATGTAGGTGGAGGTATGGGACTGTAGGTGGAGGTATAGGACTGTAGGTGGAGGTATGGGACAGCAGGTGGAGGTATGGGACTGCAGGAGGAGGTATGGGACTGAAGGTGGAGGTATGGAACTGCAGGTGGAGGTATGGAACTGCAGGTGGAGGTATGGGAAGCAGGTGGAGGTATGGGACTGCAGGTTGAGGTATGGGACTGCAGGTGGAGGTATGGGACTGCATGTGGAGGTAAAGAGGTATGGGACTGCAGGTGGAGGTATAGAGGTGTGGGACTGTAGGTGGAGGTATAGAGGTGCGGGACTGTAGGTGGAGGTATAGAGCTGCGGGACTGTAGGTGGAGGTATAGAGGTACGGGAATGTAGGTGGAGGTATAGGACTGTAGGTGGAGGTATGGGACAGCAGGTTGAGGTATGGGACTGCAGGTGGAGGTATGGGACTGCAGGTGGAGGTATGGAACTGCAGGTGGAGGTATGGAACTGCAGGTGGAGGTATAGAGGTACAGGACTGTAGGTGGAGGTATAGAGGTATGGGACTGCAGGTGGAGGTATTGGACTGGAGGAGGAGGTATAGAGGTACGGGACTGGAGGTGGAGGTAAAGAGGTACTGGACTGCAGGTGGAGGTAAAGAGGTACTGGACTGCATTTGGAGGTAAAGAGGTATGGGACTGCAGGTGGAGGTATAGAGGTATGGGACTGTAGGTGGAGGTATAGAGGTGCGGGACTGTAGGTGGAGGTATAGAGGTGCGGGACTGTAGGTGGAGGTATAGAGGTACGGGAATGTAGGTGGAGGTATGGGACTGTAGGTGGAGGTATAGGACTGTAGGTGGAGGTATGGGACAGCAGGTGGAGGTATGGGACTGCAGGTGGAGGTATGGGACTGCAGGTGGAGGTATGGAACTGCAGGTGGAGGTATGGAACTGCAGGTGGAGGTATGGGACAGCAGGTGGAGGTATGGGACTGCAGGTGGAGGTATGGAACTGCAGGTGGAGGTATGGGACTGCAGCTGGAGGTATAGAGGTATGGGACTGCAGGTGGAGGTATTGGACTGCAGGTGGAGGTATGGGACAGCAGGTGGAGGTATGGGACTGCAGGTGGAGGTATGGGACGGCAGGTGGAGGTATGGGACTGCAGGTGGAGGTATGGGACTGCAGGTGGAGGTATAGAGGTACGGGACTGCAGGTGGAGGTATAGAGGTACGGGACTGCAGGTGGAGGTATAGAGGTACGGGACTGCAGGTGGAGGTATAGAGGTATGGGACTGCAGGTGGAGGTATGGGACTGCAGGTGGAGGTATAGAGGTATGGGACTGCAGGTGGAGGTATGGGACTGGAGGAGGAGGTATGGAGGTATGGGACTGTAGGTGGAGGTATGGGACTATAGGTGGAGGTACGGGACTGTAGGTGGAGGTATAGAGGTACAGGACTGTAGGTGGAGGTATGGGACTGCAGGTGGAGGTATAGAGGTACAGGACTGTAGGTGGAGGTATGTGACTGCAGGTGGAGGTATAGAGGTACAGGACTGTAGGTGGAGGTATGGGACTGTAGGTGGAGGTATAGAGGTATGGGACTGCAGGTGGAGGTAAAGAGGTACGGGACTGCAGGTGGAGGTAAAGAGGTACTGGACTGCAGGTGGAGGTAAAGAGGTACTGGACTGCATGTGGAGGTAAAGAGGTATGGGACTGCAGGTGGAGGTATAGAGGTGTGGGACTGTAGGTGGAGGTATAGAGGTGCGGGACTGTAGGTGGAGGTATAGAGGTGCGGGACTGTAGGTGGAGGTATAGAGGTACGGGAATGTAGGTGGAGGTATGGGACTGTAGATGGAGGTATAGGACTGTAGGTGGAGGTATGGGACAGCAGGTGGAGGTATGGGACTGCAGGTGGAGGTATAGAGGTACAGGACTGTAGGTGGAGGTATGGGACTGCAGGTTTAGGTATAGAGGTACAGGACTATAGGTGGAGGTATGGGACTGTAGGTGGAGGTATAGAGGTATGGGACTGCAGGTGGAGGTATGGGACTGGAGGAGGAGGTATAGAGGTACGGGACTGGAGGTGGAGGTAAAGAGGTACTGGACTGCAGGTGGAGGTAAAGAGGTACTGGACTGCATGTGGAGGTAAAGAGGTATGGGACTGCAGGTGGAGGTATAGAGGTGTGGGACTGTAGGTGGAGGTATAGAGGTGCGGGACTGTAGGCGGAGGTATAGAGGTGCGGGACTGTAGGTGGAGGTATAGAGGTACGGGAATGTAGGTGGAGGTATAGGACTGTAGGTGGAGGTATGGGACAGCAGGTGGAGGTATGGGACTGCAGGTGGAGGTATGGGACTGCAGGTGGAGGTATGGAACTGCAGGTGGAGGTATGGAACTGCAGGTGGCGGTATAGAGGTACAGGACTGTAGGTGGAGGTATAGGACTGTAGGTGGAGGTTCAGGACTGTAGGTATAGGACTGTAGGTGGAGGTATAGAGGTATGGGACTGCAGGTGGAGGTATGGGACTGGAGGAGGAGGTATAGAGGTATGGGACTGGACTGCATGTGGAGGTAAAGAGGTATGGGACTGCAGGTGGAGGTATAGAGGTGTGGGACTGTAGGTGGAGGTATAGAGGTGCGGGACTGTAGGTGGAGGTATAGAGGTGCGGGACTGTAGGTGGAGGTATAGAGGTACGGGAATGTAGGTGGAGGTATAGGACTGTAGGTGGAGGTATGGGACAGCAGGTGGAGGTATGGGACTGCAGGTGGAGGTATGGGACTGCAGGTGGAGGTATGGAACTGCAGGTGGAGGTATGGAACTGCAGGTGGAGGTATGGGACAGCAGGTGGAGGTATGGGACTGCAGGTGGAGGTATGGAACTGCAGGTGGAGGTATGGGACTGCAGCTGGAGGTATAGAGGTACAGGACTGTAGGTGGAGGTATGGGACTGCAGGTGGAGGTATAGAGGTACAGGACTGTAGGTGGAGGTATGGGACTGTAGGTGGAGGTATAGAGGTATGGGACTGCAGGTGGAGGTATGGGACTGGAGGAGGAGGTATAGAGGTACGGGACTGTAGGTGGAGGTATAGAGGTACAGAACTGTAGGTGGAGGTATAGGACTGTAGGTGGAGGTTCAGGACTGTAGGTAAAGGACTGTAGGTGGAGGTATAGATGTATGGGACTGCAGGTGGAGGTAAAGAGGTATGGGACTGCAGGTGGAGGTAAAGAGGTACGGGACTGCAGGTGGAGGTAAAGAGGTATGGGACTGTAGGTGGAGGTATAGAGATATGGGACTGCAGGTGGATGTAAAGAGGTATGGGACTGTAAGTGGAGGTATAGAGGTATGGGACTGCAGGTGGAGGTATGGGACTGTAGGTGGAGGTAAGGGACTGTAGGTGGAGGTATAGAGGTATGGGACTGCAGGTGGAGGTATAGAGGTATGGGACTGTAGGTGGAGGTATAGAGGTATAGGACTGTAGGTGGAGGTATAGAGGTATGGGACTGTAGGTGGAGGTATAGAGGTATGGAACTGTAGGTGGAGGTATAGGGGTATGGGACTGCAGGTGGAGGTATAGAGGTATGGGACTGCAGGTGGAGGTATAGAGGTATGGGACTGCAGGTGGAGGTATAGAGGTATGGGACTGCAGGTGGAGGTATGGGACTGCAGGTGGAGGTATAGAGGTATGGGACTGCAGGTGGAGGTATGGGACTGGAGGAGGAGGTATGGAGGTATGGGACTGTAGGTGGAGGTATGGGACTGTAGGTGGAGGTACGGGACTGTAGGTGGAGGTATAAAGGTACAGGACTGTAGGTGGAGGTATGGGACTGCAGGTGGAGGTATAGAGGTACAGGACTGTAGGTGGAGGTATGGGACTGCAGGTGGAGGTATAGAGGTACAGGACTGTAGGTGGAGGTATGGGACTGCAGGTGGAGGTAAAGAGGTACGGGACTGCAGGTGGAGGTAAAGAGGTACTGGACTGCAGGTGGAGGTAAAGAGGTACTGGACTGCATGTGGAGGTAAAGAGGTATGGGACTGCAGGTGGAGGTATAGAGGTGTGGGACTGTAGTTGGAGGTATAGAGGTGCGGGACTGTAGGTGGAGGTATAGAGGTGCGGGACTGTAGGTGGAGGTATAGAGGTACGGGAATGCAGGTGGAGGTATGGGACTGTAGATGGAGGTATAGGACTGTAGGTGGAGGTATGGGACAGCAGGTGGAGGTATGGGACTGCAGGTGGAGGTATAGAGGTACAGGACTGTAGGTGGAGGTATGGGACTGCAGGTGGAGGTATAGAGGTACAGGACTGTAGGTGGAGGTATGGGACTGTAGGTGGAGGTATAGAGGTATGGGACTGCAGGTGGAGGTATGGGACTGGAGGAGGAGGTATAGAGGTACGGGACTGGAGGTGGAGGTAAAGAGGTACTGGACTGCAGGTGGAGGTAAAGAGGTACTGGACTGCATGTGGAGGTAAAGAGGTATGGGACTGCAGGTGGAGGTATAGAGGTGTGGGACTGTAGGTGGAGGTATAGAGGTGCGGGACTGTAGGTGGAGGTATAGAGGTGCGGGACTGTAGGTGGAGGTATAGAGGTACGGGAATGTAGGTGGAGGTATAGGACTGTAGGTGGAGGTATGGGACAGCAGGTGGAGGTATGGGACTGCAGGTGGAGGTATGGGACTGCAGGTGGAGGTATGGAACTGCAGGTGGAGGTATGGAACTGCAGGTGGCGGTATAGAGGTACAGGACTGTAGGTGGAGGTATAGGACTGTAGGTGGAGGTTCAGGACTGTAGGTATAGGACTGTAGGTGGAGGTATAGAGGTACGGGACTGCAGGTGGAGGTATAGAGGTATGGGACTGCAGGTGGAGGTATGGGACTGCAGGTGGAGGTATAGAGGTATGGGACTGCAGGTGGAGGTATGGGACTGGAGGAGGAGGTATGGAGGTATGGGACTGTAGGTGGAGGTATGGGACTATAGGTGGAGGTACGGGACTGTAGGTGGAGGTATAGAGGTACAGGACTGTAGGTGGAGGTATGGGACTGCAGGTGGAGGTATAGAGGTACAGGACTGTAGGTGGA
The DNA here is from genome assembly GCF_965601325.2 of Salmo salar. Taxonomy (NCBI): domain Eukaryota; kingdom Metazoa; phylum Chordata; class Actinopteri; order Salmoniformes; family Salmonidae; genus Salmo; species Salmo salar. Next base: position 16,790,285 of record NC_138305.1, read on the forward strand.
GGTATGTGACTGCAGGTGGAGGTATAGAGGTACAGGACTGTAGGTGGAGGTATGGGACTGTAGGTGGAGGTATAGAGGTATGGGACTGCAGGTGGAGGTAAAGAGGTACGGGACTGCAGGTGGAGGTAAAGAGGTACTGGACTGCAGGTGGAGGTAAAGAGGTACTGGACTGCATGTGGAGGTAAAGAGGTATGGGACTGCAGGTGGAGGTATAGAGGTGTGGGACTGTAGGTGGAGGTATAGAGGTGCGGGACTGTAGGTGGAGGTATAGAGGTGCGGGACTGTAGGTGGAGGTATAGAGGTACGGGAATGTAGGTGGAGGTATGGGACTGTAGATGGAGGTATAGGACTGTAGGTGGAGGTATGGGACAGCAGGTGGAGGTATGGGACTGCAGGTGGAGGTATAGAGGTACAGGACTGTAGGTGGAGGTATGGGACTGCAGGTGGAGGTATAGAGGTACAGGACTATAGGTGGAGGTATGGGACTGTAGGTGGAGGTATAGAGGTATGGGACTGCAGGTGGAGGTATGGGACTGGAGGAGGAGGTATAGAGGTACGGGACTGGAGGTGGAGGTAAAGAGGTACTGGACTGCAGGTGGAGGTAAAGAGGTACTGGACTGCATGTGGAGGTAAAGAGGTATGGGACTGCAGGTGGAGGTATAGAGGTGTGGGACTGTAGGTGGAGGTATAGAGGTGCGGGACTGTAGGCGGAGGTATAGAGGTGCGGGACTGTAGGTGGAGGTATAGAGGTACGGGAATGTAGGTGGAGGTATAGGACTGTAGGTGGAGGTATGGGACAGCAGGTGGAGGTATGGGACTGCAGGTGGAGGTATGGGACTGCAGGTGGAGGTATGGAACTGCAGGTGGAGGTATGGAACTGCAGGTGGCGGTATAGAGGTACAGGACTGTAGGTGGAGGTATAGGACTGTAGGTGGAGGTTCAGGACTGTAGGTATAGGACTGTAGGTGGAGGTATAGAGGTATGGGACTGCAGGTGGAGGTATGGGACTGGAGGAGGAGGTATAGAGGTATGGGACTGGACTGCATGTGGAGGTAAAGAGGTATGGGACTGCAGGTGGAGGTATAGAGGTGTGGGACTGTAGGTGGAGGTATAGAGGTGCGGGACTGTAGGTGGAGGTATAGAGGTGCGGGACTGTAGGTGGAGGTATAGAGGTACGGGAATGTAGGTGGAGGTATAGGACTGTAGGTGGAGGTATGGGACAGCAGGTGGAGGTATGGGACTGCAGGTGGAGGTATGGGACTGCAGGTGGAGGTATGGAACTGCAGGTGGAGGTATGGAACTGCAGGTGGAGGTATGGGACAGCAGGTGGAGGTATGGGACTGCAGGTGGAGGTATGGAACTGCAGGTGGAGGTATGGGACTGCAGCTGGAGGTATAGAGGTACAGGACTGTAGGTGGAGGTATGGGACTGCAGGTGGAGGTATAGAGGTACAGGACTGTAGGTGGAGGTATGGGACTGTAGGTGGAGGTATAGAGGTATGGGACTGCAGGTGGAGGTATGGGACTGGAGGAGGAGGTATAGAGGTACGGGACTGTAGGTGGAGGTATAGAGGTACAGAACTGTAGGTGGAGGTATAGGACTGTAGGTGGAGGTTCAGGACTGTAGGTAAAGGACTGTAGGTGGAGGTATAGAGGTATGGGACTGCAGGTGGAGGTAAAGAGGTATGGGACTGCAGGTGGAGGTAAAGAGGTACGGGACTGCAGGTGGAGGTAAAGAGGTATGGGACTGTAGGTGGAGGTATAGAGATATGGGACTGCAGGTGGATGTAAAGAGGTATGGGACTGTAAGTGGAGGTATAGAGGTATGGGACTGCAGGTGGAGGTATGGGACTGTAGGTGGAGGTAAGGGACTGTAGGTGGAGGTATAGAGGTATGGGACTGCAGGTGGAGGTATAGAGGTATGGGACTGTAGGTGGAGGTATAGAGGTATAGGACTGTAGGTGGAGGTATAGAGGTATGGGACTGTAGGTGGAGGTATAGAGGTATGGAACTGTAGGTGGAGGTATAGGGGTATGGGACTGCAGGTGGAGGTATAGAGGTATGGGACTGCAGGTGGAGGTATAGAGGTATGGGACTGCAGGTGGAGGTATAGAGGTATGGGACTGCAGGTGGAGGTATGGGACTGCAGGTGGAGGTATAGAGGTATGGGACTGCAGGTGGAGGTATGGGACTGGAGGAGGAGGTATGGAGGTATGGGACTGTAGGTGGAGGTATGGGACTGTAGGTGGAGGTACGGGACTGTAGGTGGAGGTATAAAGGTACAGGACTGTAGGTGGAGGTATGGGACTGCAGGTGGAGGTATAGAGGTACAGGACTGTAGGTGGAGGTATGGGACTGCAGGTGGAGGTATAGAGGTACAGGACTGTAGGTGGAGGTATGGGACTGCAGGTGGAGGTAAAGAGGTACGGGACTGCAGGTGGAGGTAAAGAGGTACTGGACTGCAGGTGGAGGTAAAGAGGTACTGGACTGCATGTGGAGGTAAAGAGGTATGGGACTGCAGGTGGAGGTATAGAGGTGTGGGACTGTAGTTGGAGGTATAGAGGTGCGGGACTGTAGGTGGAGGTATAGAGGTGCGGGACTGTAGGTGGAGGTATAGAGGTACGGGAATGTAGGTGGAGGTATGGGACTGTAGATGGAGGTATAGGACTGTAGGTGGAGGTATGGGACAGCAGGTGGAGGTATGGGACTGCAGGTGGAGGTATAGAGGTACAGGACTGTAGGTGGAGGTATGGGACTGCAGGTGGAGGTATAGAGGTACAGGACTGTAGGTGGAGGTATGGGACTGTAGGTGGAGGTATAGAGGTATGGGACTGCAGGTGGAGGTATGGGACTGGAGGAGGAGGTATAGAGGTACGGGACTGGAGGTGGAGGTAAAGAGGTACTGGACTGCAGGTGGAGGTAAAGAGGTACTGGACTGCATGTGGAGGTAAAGAGGTATGGGACTGCAGGTGGAGGTATAGAGGTGTGGGACTGTAGGTGGAGGTATAGAGGTGCGCGACTGTAGGTGGAGGTATAGAGGTGCGGGACTGTAGGTGGAGGTATAGAGGTACGGGAATGTAGGTGGAGGTATAGGACTGTAGGTGGAGGTATGGGACAGCAGGTGGAGGTATGGGACTGCAGGTGGAGGTATGGGACTGCAGGTGGAGGTATGGAACTGCAGGTGGAGGTATGGAACTGCAGGTGGCGGTATAGAGGTACAGGACTGTAGGTGGAGGTATAGGACTGTAGGTGGAGGTTCAGGACTGTAGGTATAGGACTGTAGGTGGAGGTATAGAGGTATGGGACTGCAGGTGGAGGTATGGGACTGGAGGAGGAGGTATAGAGGTACGGGACTGGAGGTGGAGGTAAAGAGGTACTGGACTGCAGGTGGAGGTAAAGAGGTACTGGACTGCATGTGGAGGTAAAGAGGTATGGGACTGCTGGTGGAGGTATAGAGGTGTGGGACTGTAGGTGGAGGTATAGAGGTGCGGGACTGTAGGTGGAGGTATAGAGGTGCGGGACTGTAGGTGGAGGTATAGAGGTACGGGAATGTAGGTGGAGGTATGGGACTGTAGGTGGAGGTATAGGACTGTAGGTGGAGGTATGGGACAGCAGGTGGAGGTATGGGACTGCAGGAGGAGGTATGGGACTGCAGGTGGAGGTATGGGACTGCAGGTTGAGGTATGGAACTGCAGGTGGAGGTATGGGAAGCAGGTGGAGGTATGGGACTGCAGGTTGAGGTATGGGACTGCAGGTGGAGGTATGGGACTGCATGTGGAGGTAAAGAGGTATGGGACTGCAGGTGGAGGTATAGAGGTGTGGGACTTTAGGTGGAGGTATAGAGGTGCGGGACTGTAGGTGGAGGTATAGAGCTGCGGGACTGTAGGTGGAGGTATAGAGGTACGGGAATGTAGGTGGAGGTATAGGACTGTAGGTGGAGGTATGGGACAGCAGGTTGTGGTATGGGACTGCAGGTGGAGGTATGGGACTGCAGGTGGAGGTATGGAACTGCAGGTGGAGGTATGGAACTGCAGGTGGAGGTATAGAGGTACAGGACTGTAGGTGGAGGTATAGAGGTATGGGACTGCAGGTGGAGGTATTGGACTGGAGGAGGAGGTATAGAGGTACGGGACTGGAGGTGGACGTAAAGAGGTACTGGACTGCAGGTGGAGGTAAAGAGGTACTGGACTGCATGTGGAGGTAAAGAGGTATGGGACTGCAGGTGGAGGTATAGAGGTATGGGACTGTAGGTGGAGGTATAGAGGTGCGGGACTGTAGGTGGAGGTATAGAGGTGCGGGACTGTAGGTGGAGGTATAGAGGTACGGGAATGTAGGTGGAGGTATGGGACTGTAGGTGGAGGTATAGGACTGTAGGTGGAGGTATGGGACAGCAGGTGGAGGTATGGGACTGCAGGTGGAGGTATGGGACTGCAGGTGGAGGTATGGAACTGCAGGTGGAGGTATGGAACTGCAGGTGGAGGTATGGGACAGCAGGTGGAGGTATGGGACTGCAGGTGGAGGTATGGAACTGCAGGTGGAGGTATGGGACTGCAGCTGGAGGTATAGAGGTATGGGACTGCAGGTGGAGGTATTGGACTGCAGGTGGAGGTATGGGACAGCAGGTGGATGTATGGGACAGCAGGTGGAGGTATGGGACGGCAGGTGGAGGTATGGGACTGCAGGTGGAGGTATGGGACTGCAGGTGGAGGTATGGGACTGCAGGTGGAGGTATAGAGGTACGGGACTGCAGGTGGAGGTATAGAGGTACGGGACTGCAGGTGGAGGTATAGAGGTACGGGACTGCAGGTGGAGGTATAGAGGTATGGGACTGCAGGTGGAGGTATGGGACTGCAGGTGGAGGTATAGAGGTATGGGACTGCAGGTGGAGGTATGGGACTGGAGGAGGAGGTATGGAGGTATGGGACTGTAGGTGGAGGTATGGGACTATAGGTGGAGGTACGGGACTGTAGGTGGAGGTATAGAGGTACAGGACTGTAGGTGGAGGTATGGGACTGCAGGTGGAGGTATAGAGGTACAGGACTGTAGGTGGAGGTATGTGACTGCAGGTGGAGGTATAGAGGTACAGGACTGTAGGTGGAGGTATGGGACTGTAGGTGGAGGTATAGAGGTATGGGACTGCAGGTGGAGGTAAAGAGGTACGGGACTGCAGGTGGAGGTAAAGAGGTACTGGACTGCAGGTGGAGGTAAAGAGGTACTGGACTGCATGTGGAGGTAAAGAGGTATGGGACTGCAGGTGGAGGTATAGAGGTGTGGGACTGTAGGTGGAGGTATAGAGGTGCGGGACTGTAGGTGGAGGTATAGAGGTGCGGGACTGTAGGTGGAGGTATAGAGGTACGGGAATGTAGGTGGAGGTATGGGACAGTAGATGGAGGTATAGGACTGTAGGTGGAGGTATGGGACAGCAGGTGGAGGTATGGGACTGCAGGTGGAGGTATAGAGGTACAGGACTGTAGGTGGAGGTATGGGACTGCAGGTGGAGGTATAGAGGTACAGGACTATAGGTGGAGGTATGGGACTGTAGGTGGAGGTATAGAGGTATGGGACTGCAGGTGGAGGTATGGGACTGGAGGAGGAGGTATAGAGGTACGGGACTGGAGGTGGAGGTAAAGAGGTACTGGACTGCAGGTGGAGGTAAAGAGGTACTGGACTGCATGTGGAGGTAAAGAGGTATGGGACTGCAGGTGGAGGTATAGAGGTGTGGGACTGTAGGTGGAGGTATAGAGGTGCGGGACTGTAGGTGGAGGTATAGAGGTGCGGGACTGTAGGTGGAGGTATAGAGGTACGGGAATGTAGGTGGAGGTATAGGACTGTAGGTGGAGGTATGGGACAGCAGGTGGAGGTATGGGACTGCAGGTGGAGGTATGGGACTGCAGGTGGAGGTATGGAACTGCAGGTGGAGGTATGGAACTGCAGGTGGCGGTATAGAGGTACAGGACTGTAGGTGGAGGTATAGGACTGTAGGTGGAGGTTCAGGACTGTAGGTATAGGACTGTAGGTGGAGGTATAGAGGTATGGGACTGCAGGTGGAGGTATGGGACTGGAGGAGGAGGTATAGAGGTATGGGACTGGACTGCATGTGGAGGTAAAGAGGTATGGGACTGCAGGTGGAGGTATAGAGGTGTGGGACTGTAGGTGGAGGTATAGAGGTGCGGGACTGTAGGTGGAGGTATAGAGGTGCGGGACTGTAGGTGGAGGTATAGAGGTACGGGAATGTAGGTGGAGGTATAGGACTGTAGGTGGAGGTATGGGACAGCAGGTGGAGGTATGGGACTGCAGGTGGAGGTATGGGACTGCAGGTGGAGGTATGGAACTGCAGGTGGAGGTATGGAACTGCAGGTGGAGGTATGGGACAGCAGGTGGAGGTATAGAGGTACGGGACTGCAGGTGGAGGTATAGAGGTACGGGACTGCAGGTGGAGGTATAGAGGTACGGGGCTGCAGGTGGAGGTATAGAGGTATGGGACTGCAGGTGGAGGTATGGGACTGCAGGTGGAGGTATAGAGGTATGGGACTGCAGGTGGAGGTATGGGACTGGAGGAGGAGGTATGGAGGTATGGGACTGTAGGTGGAGGTATGGGACTATAGGTGGAGGTACGGGACTGTAGGTGGAGGTATAGAGGTACAGGACTGTAGGTGGAGGTATGGGACTGCAGGTGGAGGTATAGAGGTACAGGACTGTAGGTGGAGGTATGTGACTGCAGGTGGAGGTATAGAGGTACAGGACTGTAGGTGGAGGTATGGGACTGTAGGTGGAGGTATAGAGGTATGGGACTGCAGGTGGAGGTAAAGAGGTACTGGACTGCAGGTGGAGGTAAAGAGGTACTGGACTGCATGTGGAGGTAAAGAGGTATGGGACTGCAGGTGGAGGTATAGAGGTGTGGGACTGTAGGTGGAGGTATAGAGGTGCGGGACTGTAGGTGGAGGTATAGAGGTACGGGAATGTAGGTGGAGGTATGGGACTGTAGATGGAGGTATAGGACTGTAGGTGGAGGTATGGGACAGCAGGTGGAGGTATGGGACTGCAGGTGGAGGTATAGAGGTACAGGACTGTAGGTGGAGGTATAGGACTGTAGGTGGAGGTTCAGGACTGTAGGTATAGGACTGTAGGTGGAGGTATAGAGGTATGGGACTGCAGGTGGAGGTATGGGACTGGAGGAGGAGGTATAGAGGTATGGGACTGGACTGCATGTGGAGGTAAAGAGGTATGGGACTGCAGGTGGAGGTATAGAGGTGTGGGACTGTAGGTGGAGGTATAGAGGTGCGGGACTGTAGGTGGAGGTATAGAGGTGCGGGACTGTAGGTGGAGGTATAGAGGTACGGGAATGTAGGTGGAGGTATAGGACTGTAGGTGGAGGTATGGGACAGCAGGTGGAGGTATGGGACTGCAGGTGGAGGTATGGGACTGCAGGTGGAGGTATGGAACTGCAGGTGGAGGTATGGAACTGCAGGTGGAGGTATGGGACAGCAGGTGGAGGTATGGGACTGCAGGTGGAGGTATGGAACTGCAGGTGGAGGTATGGGACTGCAGCTGGAGGTATAGAGGTACAGGACTGTAGGTGGAGGTATGGGACTGCAGGTGGAGGTATAGAGGTACAGGACTGTAGGTGGAGGTATGGGACTGTAGGTGGAGGTATAGAGGTATGGGACTGCAGGTGGAGGTATGGGACTGGAGGAGGAGGTATAGAGGTACGGGACTGTAGGTGGAGGTATAGAGGTACAGAACTGTAGGTGGAGGTATAGGACTGTAGGTGGAGGTTCAGGACTGTAGGTAAAGGACTGTAGGTGGAGGTATAGAGGTATGGGACTGCAGGTGGAGGTAAAGAGGTATGGGACTGCAGGTGGAGGTAAAGAGGTACGGGACTGCAGGTGGAGGTAAAGAGGTATGGGACTGTAGGTGGAGGTATAGAGATATGGGACTGCAGGTGGATGTATAGAGGTATGGGACTGTAAGTGGAGGTATAGAGGTATGGGACTGCAGGTGGAGGTATGGGACTGTAGGTGGAGGTAAGGGACTGTAGGTGGAGGTATAGAGGTATGGGACTGCAGGTGGAGGTATAGAGGTATGGGACTGTAGGTGGAGGTATAGAGGTATAGGACTGTAGGTGGAGGTATAGAGGTATGGGACTGTAGGTGGAGGTATAGAGGTATGGAACTGTAGGTGGAGGTATAGGGGTATGGGACTGCAGGTGGAGGTATAGAGGTATGGGACTGCAGGTGGAGGTATAGAGGTATGGGACTGCAGGTGGAGGTATAGAGGTATGGGACTGCAGGTGGAGGTATGGGACTGCAGGTGGAGGTATAGAGGTATGGGACTGCAGGTGGAGGTATGGGACTGGAGGAGGAGGTATGGAGGTATGGGACTGTAGGTGGAGGTATGGGACTGTAGGTGGAGGTACGGGACTGTAGGTGGAGGTATAGAGGTACAGGACTGTAGGTGGAGGTATGGGACTGCAGGTGGAGGTATAGAGGTACAGGACTGTAGGTGGAGGTATGGGACTGCAGGTGGAGGTATAGAGGTACAGGACTGTAGGTGGAGGTATGGGACTGTAGGTGGAGGTATAGAGGTATGAGACTGCAGGTGGAGGTAAAGAGGTACGGGACTGCAGGTGGAGGTAAAGAGGTACTGGACTGCAGGTGGAGGTAAAGAGGTACTGGACTGCATGTGGAGGTAAAGAGGTATGGGACTGCAGGTGGAGGTATAGAGGTGTGGGACTTTAGGTGGAGGTATAGAGGTGCGGGACTGTAGGTGGAGGTATAGAGGTGCGGGACTGTAGGTGGAGGTATAGAGGTACGGGAATGTAGGTGGAGGTATGGGACTGTAGATGGAGGTATAGAACTGCAGGTGGAGGTATGGGAAGCAGGTGGAGGTATGGGACTGCAGGTTGAGGTATGGGACTGCAGGTTGAGGTATGGGACTGCAGGTGGAGGTATGGAACTGCAGGTGGAGGTATGGGAAGCAGGTGGAGGTATGGGACTGCAGGTTGAGGTATGGGACTGCAGGTGGAGGTATGGGACTGCATGTGGAGGTAAAGAGGTATGGGACTGCAGGTGGAGGTATAGAGGTGTGGGACTGTAGGTGGAGGTATAGAGGTGCGGGACTGTAGGTGGAGGTATATAGCTGCGGGACTGTAGGTGGAGGTATAGAGGTACGGGAATGTAGGTGGAGGTATAGGACAGCAGGTGGAGGTATGGGACAGCAGGTTGAGGTATGGGACTGCAGGTGGAGGTATGGGACTGCAGGTGGAGGTATGGAACTGCAGGTGGAGGTATGGAACTGCAGGTGGAGGTATAGAGGTACAGGACTGTAGGTGGAGGTATAGAGGTATGGGACTGCAGGTGGAGGTATTGGACTGGAGGAGGAGGTATAGAGGTACGGGACTGGAGGTGGAGGTAAAGAGGTACTGGACTGCAGGTGGAGGTAAAGAGGTACTGGACTGCATGTGGAGGTAAAGAGGTATGGGACTGCAGGTGGAGGTATAGAGGTATGGGACTGTAGGTGGAGGTATAGAGGTGCGGGACTGTAGGTGGAGGTATAGAGGTGCGGGACTGTAGGTGGAGGTATAGAGGTACGGGAATGTAGGTGGAGGTATGGGACTGTAGGTGGAGGTATAGGACTGTAGGTGGAGGTATGGGACAGCAGGTGGAGGTATGGGACTGCAGGTGGAGGTATGGGACTGCAGGTGGAGGTATGGAACTGCAGGTGGAGGTATGGAACTGCAGGTGGAGGTATGGGACAGCAGGTGGAGGTATGGGACTGCAGGTGGAGGTATGGAACTGCAGGTGGAGGTATGGGACTGCAGCTGGAGGTATAGAGGTATGGGACTGCAGGTGGAGGTATTGGACTGCAGGTGGAGGTATGGGACAGCAGGTGGATGTATGGGACTGCAGGTGGAGGTATGGGACGGCAGGTGGAGGTATGGGACTGCAGGTGGAGGTATGGGACTGCAGGTGGAGGTATGGGACTGCAGGTGGAGGTATAGAGGTACGGGACTGCAGGTGGAGGTATAGAGGTAAAGGACTACAGGTGGAGGTATAGAGGTACGAGACTGCAGGTGGAGGTATAGAGGTATGGGACTGCAGGTGGAGGTATGGGACTGCAGGTGGAGGTATAGAGGTATGGGACTGCAGGTGGAGGTATGGGACTGGAGGAGGAGGTATGGAGGTATGGGACTGTAGGTGGAGGTATGGGACTGCAGGTGGAGGTATGGAACTGCAGGTGGAGGTATGGAACTGCAGGTGGAGGTATAGAGGTACAGGACTGTAGGTGGAGGTATAGAGGTATGGGACTGCAGGTGGAGGTATTGGACTGGAGGAGGAGGTATAGAGGTACGGGACTGGAGGTGGAGGTAAAGAGGTACTGGACTGCAGGTGGAGGTAAAGAGGTACTGGACTGCATGTGGAGGTAAAGAGGTATGGGACTGCAGGTGGAGGTATAGAGGTATGGGACTGTAGGTGGAGGTATAGAGGTGCGGGACTGTAGGTGGAGGTATAGAGGTGCGGGACTGTAGGTGGAGGTATAGAGGTACGGGAATGTAGGTGGAGGTATGGGACTGTAGGTGGAGGTATAGGACTGTAGGTGGAGGTATGGGACAGCAGGTGGAGGTATGGGACTGCAGGTGGAGGTATGGGACTGCAGGTGGAGGTATGGAACTGCAGGTGGAGGTATGGAACTGCAGGTGGAGGTATGGGACAGCAGGTGGAGGTATGGGACTGCAGGTGGAGGTATGGAACTGCAGGTGGAGGTATGGGACTGCAGCTGGAGGTATAGAGGTATGGGACTGCAGGTGGAGGTATTGGACTGCAGGTGGAGGTATGGGACAGCAGGTGGATGTATGGGACTGCAGGTGGAGGTATGGGACGGCAGGTGGAGGTATGGGACTGCAGGTGGAGGTATGGGACTGCAGGTGGAGGTATGGGACTGCAGGTGGAGGTATAGAGGTACGGGACTGCAGGTGGAGGTATAGAGGTAAAGGACTACAGGTGGAGGTATAGAGGTACGAGACTGCAGGTGGAGGTATAGAGGTATGGGACTGCAGGTGGAGGTATGGGACTGCAGGTGGAGGTATAGAGGTATGGGACTGCAGGTGGAGGTATGGGACTGGAGGAGGAGGTATGGAGGTATGGGACTGTAGGTGGAGGTATGGGACTATAGGTGGAGGTACGGGACTGTAGGTGGAGGTATAGAGGTACAGGACTGTAGGTGGAGGTATGGGACTGCAGGTGGAGGTATAGAGGTACAGGACTGTAGGTGGAGGTATGTGACTGCAGGTGGAGGTATAGAGGTACAGGACTGTAGGTGGAGGTATGGGACTGTAGGTGGAGGTATAGAGGTATGGGACTGCAGGTGGAGGTAAAGAGGTACGGGACTGCAGGTGGAGGTAAAGAGGTACTGGACTGCAGGTGGAGGTAAAGAGGTACTGGACTGCATGTTGAGGTAAAGAGGTATGGGACTGCAGGTGGAGGTATAGAGGTGTGGGACTGTAGGTGGAGGTATAGAGGTGCGGGACTGTAGGTGGAGGTATAGAGGTGCGGGACTGTAGGTGGAGGTATAGAGGTACGGGAATGTAGGTGGAGGTATGGGACTGTAGATGGAGGTATAGGACTGTAGGTGGAGGTATGGGACAGCAGGTGGAGGTATGGGACTGCAGGTGGAGGTATAGAGGTACAGGACTATAGGTGGAGGTATGGGACTGTAGGTGGAGGTATAGAGGTATGGGACTGCAGGTGGAGGTATGGGACTGGAGGAGGAGGTATAGAGGTACGGGACTGGAGGTGGAGGTAAAGAGGTACTGGACTGCAGGTGGAGGTAAAGAGGTACTGGACTGCATGTGGAGGTAAAGAGGTATGGGACTGCAGGTGGAGGTATAGAGGTGTGGGACTGTAGGTGGAGGTATAGAGGTGCGGGACTGTAGGTGGAGGTATAGAGGTGCGGGACTGTAGGTGGAGGTATAGAGGTACGGGAATGTAGGTGGAGGTATAGGACTGTAGGTGGAGGTATGGGACAGCAGGTGGAGGTATGGGACTGCAGGTGGAGGTATGGGACTGCAGGTGGAGGTATGGAACTGCAGGTGGAGGTATGGAACTGCAGGTGGCGGTATAGAGGTACAGGACTGTAGGTGGAGGTATAGGACTGTAGGTGGAGGTTCAGGACTGTAGGTATAGGACTGTAGGTGGAGGTATAGAGGTATGGGACTGCAGGTGGAGGTATGGGACTGGAGGAGGAGGTATAGAGGTATGGGACTGGACTGCATGTGGAGGTAAAGAGGTATGGGACTGCAGGTGGAGGTATAGAGGTGTGGGACTGTAGGTGGAGGTATAGAGGTGCGGGACTGTAGGTGGAGGTATAGAGGTGCGGGACTGTAGGTGGAGGTATAGAGGTACGGGAATGTAGGTGGAGGTATAGGACTGTAGGTGGAGGTATGGGACAGCAGGTGGAGGTATGGGACTGCAGGTGGAGGTATGGGACTGCAGGTGGAGGTATGGAACTGCAGGTGGAGGTATGGAACTGCAGGTGGAGGTATGGGACAGCAGGTGGAGGTATGGGACTGCAGGTGGAGGTATGGAACTGCAGGTGGAGGTATGGGACTGCAGCTGGAGGTATAGAGGTACAGGACTGTAGGTGGAGGTATGGGACTGCAGGTGGAGGTATAGAGGTACAGGACTGTAGGTGGAGGTATGGGACTGTAGGTGGAGGTATAGAGGTATGGGACTGCAGGTGGAGGTATGGGACTGGAGGAGGAGGTATAGAGGTACGGGACTGTAGGTGGAGGTATAGAGGTACAGAACTGTAGGTGGAGGTATAGGACTGTAGGTGGAGGTTCAGGACTGTAGGTAAAGGACTGTAGGTGGAGGTATAGAGGTATGGGACTGCAGGTGGAGGTAAAGAGGTATGGGACTGCAGGTGGAGGTAAAGAGGTACGGGACTGCAGGTGGAGGTAAAGAGGTATGGGACTGTAGGTGGAGGTATAGAGATATGGGACTGCAGGTGGATGTATAGAGGTATGGGACTGTAAGTGGAGGTATAGAGGTATGGGACTGCAGGTGGAGGTATGGGACTGTAGGTGGAGGTAAGGGACTGTAGGTGGAGGTATAGAGGTATGGGACTGCAGGTGGAGGTATAGAGGTGTGGGACTGTAGGTGGAGGTATAGAGGTGCGGGACTGTAGGTGGAGGTATAGAGGTGCGGGACTGTAGGTGGAGGTATAGAGGTACGGGAATGTAGGTGGAGGTATAGGACTGTAGGTGGAGGTATGGGACAGCAGGTGGAGGTATGGGACTGCAGGTGGAGGTATGGGACTGCAGGTGGAGGTATGGAACTGCAGGTGGAGGTATGGAACTGCAGGTGGAGGTATGGAACTGCAGGTGGCGGTATAGAGGTACAGGACTGTAGGTGGAGGTATAGGACTGTAGGTGGAGGTTCAGGACTGTAGGTATAGGACTGTAGGTGGAGGTATAGAGGTATGGGACTGCAGGTGGAGGTATGGGACTGGAGGAGGAGGTATAGAGGTATGGGACTGGACTGCATGTGGAGGTAAAGAGGTATGGGACTGCAGGTGGAGGTATAGAGGTGTGGGACTGTAGGTGGAGGTATAGAGGTGCGGGACTGTAGGTGGAGGTATAGAGGTGTGGGACTGTAGGTGGAGGTATAGAGGTACGGGAATGTAGGTGGAGGTATAGGACTGTAGGTGGAGGTATGGGACAGCAGGTGGAGGTATGGGACTGCAGGTGGAGGTATGGGACTGCAGGTGGAGGTATGGAACTGCAGGTGGAGGTATGGAACTGCAGGTGGAGGTATGGGACAGCAGGTGGAGGTATGGGACTGCAGGTGGAGGTATGGAACTGCAGGTGGAGGTATGGGACTGCAGCTGGAGGTATAGAGGTACAGGACTGTAGGTGGAGGTATGAGACTGCAGGTGGAGGTATAGAGGTACAGGACTGTAGGTGGAGGTATGGGACTGTAGGTGGAGGTATAGAGGTATGGGACTGCAGGTGGAGGTATGGGACTGGAGGAGGAGGTATAGAGGTACGGGACTGTAGGTGGAGGTATAGAGGTACAGAACTGTAGGTGGAGGTATAGGACTGTAGGTGGAGGTTCAGGACTGTAGGTAAAGGACTGTAGGTGGAGGTATAGAGGTATGGGACTGCAGGTGGAGGTAAAGAGGTATGGGACTGCAGGTGGAGGTAAAGAGGTACGGGACTGCAGGTGGAGGTAAAGAGGTATGGGACTGTAGGTGGAGGTATAGAGATATGGGACTGCAGGTGGATGTATAGAGGTATGGGACTGTAAGTGGAGGTATAGAGGTATGGGACTGCAGGTGGAGGTATGGGACTGTAGGTGGAGGTAAGGGACTGTAGGTGGAGGTATAGAGGTATGGGACTGCAGGTGGAGGTATAGAGGTATGGGACTGTAGGTGGAGGTATAGAGGTATAGGACTGTAGGTGGAGGTATAGAGGTATGGGACTGTAGGTGGAGGTATAGAGGTATGGAACTGTAGGTGGAGGTATAGGGGTATGGGACTGCAGGTGGAGGTATAGAGGTATGGGACTGCAGGTGGAGGTATAGAGGTATGGGACTGCAGGTGGAGGTATAGAGGTATGGGACTGCAGGTGGAGGTATGGGACTGCAGGTGGAGGTATAGAGGTATGGGACTGCAGGTGGAGGTATGGGACTGGAGGAGGAGGTATGGAGGTATGGGACTGTAGGTGGAGGTATGGGACTGTAGGTGGAGGTACGGGACTGTAGGTGGAGGTATAGAGGTACAGGACTGTAGGTGGAGGTATGGGACTGCAGGTGGAGGTATAGAGGTACAGGACTGTAGGTGGAGGTATGGGACTGCAGGTGGAGGTATAGAGGTACAGGACTTTAGGTGGAGGTATGGGACTGTAGGTGGAGGTATAGAGGTATGAGACTGCAGGTGGAGGTAAAGAGGTACGGGACTGCAGGTGGAGGTAAAGAGGTACTGGACTGCAGGTGGAGGTAAAGAGGTACTGGACTGCATGTGGAGGTAAAGAGGTATGGGACTGCAGGTGGAGGTATAGAGGTGTGGGACTGTAGGTGGAGGTATAGAGGTGCGGGACTGTAGGTGGAGGTATAGAGGTGCGGGACTGTAGGTGGAGGTATAGAGGTACGGGAATGTAGGTGGAGGTATGGGACTGTAGATGGAGGTATAGAACTGCAGGTGGAGGTATGGGAAGCAGCTGGAGGTATGGGACTGCAGGTTGAGGTATGGGACTGCAGGTGGAGGTATGGGACTGCAGGTGGAGGTATGGAACTGCAGGTGGAGGTATGGGAAGCAGGTGGAGGTATGGGACTGCAGGTTGAGGTATGGGACTGCAGGTGGAGGTATGGGACTGCATGTGGAGGTAAAGAGGTATGGGACTGCAGGTGGAGGTATAGAGGTGTGGGACTGTAGGTGGAGGTATAGAGGTGCGGGACTGTAGGTGGAGGTATAGAGCTGCGGGACTGTAGGTGGAGGTATAGAGGTACGGGAATGTAGGTGGAGGTATAGGACTGTAGGTGGAGGTATGGGACAGCAGGTTGAGGTATGGGACTGCAGGTGGAGGTATGGGACTGCAGGTGGAGGTATGGAACTGCAGGTGGAGGTATGGAACTGCAGGTGGAGGTATAGAGGTACAGGACTGTAGGTGGAGGTATAGAGGTATGGGACTGCAGGTGGAGGTATTGGACTGGAGGAGGAGGTATAGAGGTACGGGACTGGAGGTGGAGGTAAAGAGGTACTGGACTGCAGGTGGAGGTAAAGAGGTACTGGACTGCATGTGGAGGTAAAGAGGTATGGGACTGCAGGTGGAGGTATAGAGGTATGGGACTGTAGGTGGAGGTATAGAGGTGCGGGACTGTAGGTGGAGGTATAGAGGTGCGGGACTGTAGGTGGAGGTATAGAGGTACGGGAATGTAGGTGGAGGTATGGGACTGTAGGTGGAGGTATAGGACTGTAGGTGGAGGTATGGGACAGCAGGTGGAGGTATGGGACTGCAGGTGGAGGTATGGGACTGCAGGTGGAGGTATGGAACTGCAGGTGGAGGTATGGAACTGCAGGTGGAGGTATGGGACAGCAGGTGGAGGTATGGGACTGCAGGTGGAGGTATGGAACTGCAGGTGGAGGTATGGGACTGCAGCTGGAGGTATAGAGGTATGGGACTGCAGGTGGAGGTATTGGACTGCAGGTGGAGGTATGGGACAGCAGGTGGATGTATGGGACTGCAGGTGGAGGTATGGGACGGCAGGTGGAGGTATGGGACTGCAGGTGGAGGTATGGGACTGCAGGTGGAGGTATGGGACTGCAGGTGGAGGTATAGAGGTACGGGACTGCAGGTGGAGGTATAGAGGTACGGGACTGCAGGTGGAGGTATAGAGGTACGGGACTGCAGGTGGAGGTATAGAGGTATGGGACTGCAGGTGGAGGTATGGGACTGCAGGTGGAGGTATAGAGGTATGGGACTGCAGGTGGAGGTATGGGACTGGAGGAGGAGGTATGGAGGTATGGGACTGTAGGTGGAGGTATGGGACTATAGGTGGAGGTACGGGACTGTAGGTGGAGGTATAGAGGTACAGGACTGTAGGTGGAGGTATGGGACTGCAGGTGGAGGTATAGAGGTACAGGACTGTAGGTGGAGGTATGTGACTGCAGGTGGAGGTATAGAGGTACAGGACTGTAGGTGGAGGTATGGGACTGTAGGTGGAGGTATAGAGGTATGGGACTGCAGGTGGAGGTAAAGAGGTACGGGACTGCAGGTGGAGGTAAAGAGGTACTGGACTGCAGGTGGAGGTAAAGAGGTACTGGACTGCATGTTGAGGTAAAGAGGTATGGGACTGCAGGTGGAGGTATAGAGGTGTGGGACTGTAGGTGGAGGTATAGAGGTGCGGGACTGTAGGTGGAGGTATAGAGGTGCGGGACTGTAGGTGGAGGTATAGAGGTACGGGAATGTAGGTGGAGGTATGGGACTGTAGATGGAGGTATAGGACTGTAGGTGGAGGTATGGGACAGCAGGTGGAGGTATGGGACTGCAGGTGGAGGTATAGAGGTACAGGACTATAGGTGGAGGTATGGGACTGTAGGTGGAGGTATAGAGGTATGGGACTGCAGGTGGAGGTATGGGACTGGAGGAGGAGGTATAGAGGTACGGGACTGGAGGTGGAGGTAAAGAGGTACTGGACTGCAGGTGGAGGTAAAGAGGTACTGGACTGCATGTGGAGGTAAAGAGGTATGGGACTGCAGGTGGAGGTATAGAGGTGTGGGACTGTAGGTGGAGGTATAGAGGTGCGGGACTGTAGGTGGAGGTATAGAGGTGCGGGACTGTAGGTGGAGGTATAGAGGTACGGGAATGTAGGTGGAGGTATAGGACTGTAGGTGGAGGTATGGGACAGCAGGTGGAGGTATGGGACTGCAGGTGGAGGTATGGGACTGCAGGTGGAGGTATGGAACTGCAGGTGGAGGTATGGAACTGCAGGTGGAGGTATGGGACAGCAGGTGGAGGTATGGGACTGCAGGTGGAGGTATGGAACAGCAGGTGGAGGTATGGGACTGCAGCTGGAGGTATAGAGGTACAGGACTGTAGGTGGAGGTATGGGACTGCAGGTGGAGGTATAGAGGTACAGGACTGTAGGTGGAGGTATGGGACTGTAGGTGGAGGTATAGAGGTATGGGACTGCAGGTGGAGGTATGGGACTGGAGGAGGAGGTATAGAGGTACGGGACTGTAGGTGGAGGTATAGAGGTACAGAACTGTAGGTGGAGGTATAGGACTGTAGGTGGAGGTTCAGGACTGTAGGTAAAGGACTGTAGGTGGAGGTATAGAGGTATGGGACTGCAGGTGGAGGTAAAGAGGTATGGGACTGCAGGTGGAGGTAAAGAGGTACGGGACTGCAGGTGGAGGTAAAGAGGTATGGGACTGTAGGTGGAGGTATAGAGATATGGGACTGCAGGTGGATGTATAGAGGTATGGGACTGTAAGTGGAGGTATAGAGGTATGGGACTGCAGGTGGAGGTATGGGACTGTAGGTGGAGGTAAGGGACTGTAGGTGGAGGTATAGAGGTATGGGACTGCAGGTGGAGGTATAGAGGTATGGGACTGTAGGTGGAGGTATAGAGGTATAGGACTGTAGGTGGAGGTATAGAGGTATGGGACTGTAGGTGGAGGTATAGAGGTATGAAACTGTAGGTGGAGGTATAGGGGTATGGGACTGCAGGTGGAGGTATAGAGGTATGGGACTGCAGGTGGAGGTATAGAGGTATGGGACTGCAGGTGGAGGTATAGAGGTATGGGACTGCAGGTGGAGGTATGGGACTGCAGGTGGAGGTATAGAGGTATGGGACTGCAGGTGGAGGTATGGGACTGGAGGAGGAGGTATGGAGGTATGGGACTGTAGGTGGAGGTATGGGACTGTAGGTGGAGGTACGGGACTGTAGGTGGAGGTATAGAGGTACAGGACTGTAGATGGAGGTATGGGACTGCAGGTGGAGTTATAGAGGTACAGGACTGTAGGTGGAGGTATGGGACTGCAGGTGGAGGTATAGAGGTATGGGACTGCAGGTGGAGGTAAAGAGGTACGGGACTGCAGGTGGAGGTAAAGAGGTACTGGACTGCAGGTGGAGGTAAAGAGGTACTGGACTGCATGTGGAGGTAAAGAGGTATGGGACTGCAGGTGGAGGTATAGAGGTGTGGGACTGTAGGTGGAGGTATAGAGGTGCGGGACTGTAGGTGGAGGTATAGAGGTGCGGGACTGTAGGTGGAGGTATAGAGGTACGGGAATGTAGGTGGAGGTATGGGACTGTAGATGGAGGTATAGAACTGCAGGTGGAGGTATGGGAAGCAGGTGGAGGTATGGGACTGCAGGTTGAGGTATGGGACTGCAGGTTGAGGTATGGGACTGCAGGTGGAGTTATAGAGGTACAGGACTGTAGGTGGAGGTATGGGACTGCAGGTGGAGGTATAGATGTACAGGACTGTAGGTGGAGGTATGGGACTGTAGGTGGAGGTATAGAGGTATGGGACTGCAGGTGGAGGTAAAGAGGTACGGGACTGCAGGTGGAGGTAAAGAGGTACTGGACTGCAGGTGGAGGTAAAGAGGTACTGGACTGCATGTGGAGGTAAAGAGGTATGGGACTGCAGGTGGAGGTATAGAGGTGTGGGACTGTAGGTGGAGGTATAGAGGTGCGGGACTGTAGGTGGAGGTATAGAGGTGCGGGACTGTAGGTGGAGGTATAGAGGTACGGGAATGTAGGTGGAGGTATGGGACTGTAGATGGAGGTATAGGACTGTAGGTGGAGGTATGGGACAGCAGGTGGAGGTATGGGACTGCAGGTGGAGGTATAGAGGTACAGGACTGTAGATGGAGGTATGGGACTGCAGGTGGAGTTATAGAGGTACAGGACTGTAGGTGGAGGTATGGGACTGCAGGTGGAGGTATAGAGGTACAGGACTGTAGGTGGAGGTATGGGACTGTAGGTGGAGGTATAGAGGTATGGGACTGCAGGTGGAGGTAAAGAGGTACGGGACTGCAGGTGGAGGTAAAGAGGTACTGGACTGCAGGTGGAGGTAAAGAGGTACTGGACTACATGTGGAGGTAAAGAGGTATGGGACTGCAGGTGGAGGTATAGAGGTGTGGGACTGTAGGTGGAGGTATAGAGGTGCGGGACTGTAGGTGGAGGTATAGAGGTGCGGGACTGTAGGTGGAGGTATAGAGGTACGGGAATGTAGGTGGAGGTATGGGACTGTAGATGGAGGTATAGGACTGTAGGTGGAGGTATGGGACAGCAGGTGGAGGTATGGGACTGCAGGTGGAGGTATAGAGGTACAGGACTGTAGGTGGAGGTATGGGACTGCAGGTGGAGGTATAGAGGTACAGGACTGTAGGTGGAGGTATGGGACTGTAGGTGGAGGTATAGAGGTATGGGACTGCAGGTGGAGGTATGGGACTGGAGGAGGAGGTATAGAGGTACGGGACTGGAGGTGGAGGTAAAGAGGTACTGGACTGCAGGTGGAGGTAAAGAGGTACTGGACTGCATGTGGAGGTAAAGAGGTATGGGACTGCAGGTGGAGGTATAGAGGTGTGGGACTGTAGGTGGAGGTATAGAGGTGCGGGACTGTAGGTGGAGGTATAGAGGTGCGGGACTGTAGGTGGAGGTATAGAGGTACGGGAATGTAGGTGGAGGTATAGGACTGTAGGTGGAGGTATGGGATCGCAGGTGGAGGTATGGGACTGCAGGTGGAGGTATGGGACTGCAGGTGGAGGTATGGAACTGCAGGTGGAGGTATGGAACTGCAGGTGGAGGTATGGGACAGCAGGTGGAGGTATGGGACTGCAGGTGGAGGTATGGAACTGCAGGTGGAGGTATGGGACTGCAGCTGGAGGTATAGAGGTATGGGACTGCAGGAGGAGGTATTGGACTGCAGGTGGAGGTATGGGACAGCAGGTGGAGGTATGGGACTGCAGGTGGAGGTATGGGACGGCAGGTGGAGGTATGGGACTGCAGGTGGAGGTATAGAGGTATGGGACTGTAAGTGGAGGTATAGAGGTATGGGACTGCAGGTGGAGGTATGGGACTGTAGGTGGAGGTAAGGGGACTGTAGGTGGAGGTATAGAGGTATGGGACTGCAGGTGGAGGTATAGAGGTATGGGACTGTAGGTGGAGGTATAGAGGTATAGGACTGTAGGTGGAGGTATAGAGGTATGGGACTGTAGGTGGAGGTATAGAGGTATGGAACTGTAGGTGGAGGAATAGTGGTATGGGACTGC
Organism: Salmo salar; assembly: GCF_965601325.2. Classification (NCBI taxonomy): domain Eukaryota; kingdom Metazoa; phylum Chordata; class Actinopteri; order Salmoniformes; family Salmonidae; genus Salmo; species Salmo salar. The sequence continues at coordinate 16,811,060 of NC_138305.1, forward strand.
AGGTGGAGGTATAGAGGTACAGAACTGTAGGTGGAGGTATAGGACTGTAGGTGGAGGTTCAGGACTGTAGGTAAAGGACTGTAGGTGTAGGTATAGAGGTATGGGACTGCAGGTGGAGGTAAAGAGGTATGGGACTGCAGGTGGAGGTAAAGAGGTACGGGACTGCAGGTGGAGGTAAAGAGGTATGGGACTGTAGGTGGAGGTATAGAGATATGGGACTGCAGGTGGAGGTATAGAGGTATGGGACTGTAAGTGGAGGTATAGAGGTATGGGACTGCAGGTGGAGGTATGGGACTGTAGGTGGAGGTAAGGGACTGTAGGTGGAGGTATAGAGGTATGGGACTGCAGGTGGAGGTATAGAGGTATGGGACTGTAGGTGGAGGTATAGAGGTATAGGACTGTAGGTGGAGGTATAGAGGTATGGGACTGTAGGTGGAGGTATAGAGGTATGGAACTGTAGGTGGAGGTATAGGGGTATGGGACTGCAGGTGGAGGTATAGAGGTATGGGTCTGCAGGTGGAGGTATAGAGGTATGGGACTGCAGGTGGAGGTATAGAGGTATGGGACTGCAGGTGGAGGTATGGGACTGCAGGTGGAGGTATAGAGGTATGGGACTGCAGGTGGAGGTATGGGACTGGAGGAGGAGGTATGGAGGTATGGGACTGTAGGTGGAGGTATGGGACTGTAGGTGGAGGTACGGGACTGTAGGTGGAGGTATAGAGGTACAGGACGGTAGGTGGAGGTATGGGACTGCAGGTGGAGGTATAGAGGTACAGGACTGTAGGTGGAGGTATGGGACTGCAGGTGGAGGTATAGAGGTACAGGACTGTAGGTGGAGGTATGGGACTGTAGGTGGAGGTATAGAGGTATGGGACTGCAGGTGGAGGTAAAGAGGTACGGGACTGCAGGTGGAGGTAAAGAGGTACTGGACTGCAGGTGGAGGTAAAGAGGTACTGGACTGCATGTGGAGGTAAAGAGGTATGGGACTGCAGGTGGAGGTATAGAGGTGTGGGACTGTAGGTGGAGGTATAGAGGTGCGGGACTGTAGGTGGAGGTATAGAGGTGCGGGACTGTAGGTGGAGGTATAGAGGTACGGGAATGTAGGTGGAGGTATGGGACTGTAGATGGAGGTATAGGACTGTAGGTGGAGGTATGGGACAGCAGGTGGAGGTATGGGACTGCAGGTGGAGGTATAGAGGTACAGGACTGTAGGTGGAGGTATGGGACTGCAGGTGGAGGTATAGAGGTACAGGACTGTAGGTGGAGGTATTGGACTGTAGGTGGATGTATAGAGGTATGGGACTGCAGGTGGAGGTATGGGACTGGAGGAGGAGGTATAGAGGTACGGGACTGGAGTTGGAGGTAAAGAGGTACTGGACTGCAGGTGGAGGTAAAGAGGTACTGGACTGCATGTGGAGGTAAAGAGGTATGGGACTGCAGGTGGAGGTATAGAGGTGTGGGACTGTAGGTGGAGGTATAGAGGTGCGGGACTGTAGGTGGAGGTATAGAGGTGCGGGACTGTAGGTGGAGGTATAGAGGTACGGGAATGTAGGTGGAGGTATAGGACTGTAGGTGGAGGTATGGGACAGCAGGTGGAGGTATGGGACTGCAGGTGGAGGTATGGGACTGCAGGTGGAGGTATGGAACTGCAGGTGGAGGTATGGAACTGCAGGTGGCGGTATAGAGGTACAGGACTGTAGGTGGAGGTATAGGACTGTAGGTGGAGGTTCAGGACTGAAGGTATAGGACTGTAGGTGGAGGTATAGAGGTATGGGACTGCAGGTGGAGGTATGGGACTGGAGGAGGAGGTATAGAGGTACGGGACTGGAGGTGGAGGTAAAGAGGTACTGGACTGCAGGTGGAGGTAAAGAGGTACTGGACTGCATGTGGAGGTAAAGAGGTATGGGACTGCAGGTGGAGGTATAGAGGTGTGGGACTGTAGGTGGAGGTATAGAGGTGCGGGACTGTAGGTGGAGGTATAGAGGTGCGGGACTGTAGGTGGAGGTATAGATGTACGGGAATGTAGGTGGAGGTATGGGACAGCAGGTGGAGGTATGGGACTGCAGGTGGAGGTATGGGACTGCAGGTGGAGGTATGGAACTGCAGGTGGAGGTATGGAACTGCAGGTGGAGGTATGGGAAGCAGGTGGAGGTATGGGACTGCAGGTTGAGGTATGGGACTGCAGGTGGAGGTATGGGACTGCATGTGGAGGTAAAGAGGTATGGGACTGCAGGTGGAGGTATAGAGGTGTGGGACTGTAGGTGGAGGTATAGAGGTGCGGGACTGTAGGTGGAGGTATAGAGCAACGGGACTGTAGGTGGAGGTATAGAGGTACGGGAATGTAGGTGGAGGTATAGGACTGTAGGTGGAGGTATGGGACAGCAGGTTGAGGTATGGGACTGCAGGTGGAGGTATGGGACTGCAGGTGGAGGTATGGAACTGCAGGTGGAGGTATGGAACTGCAGGTGGAGGTATAGAGGTACAGGACTGTAGGTGGAGGTATAGAGGTATGGGACTGCAGGTGGAGGTATTGGACTGGAGGAGGAGGTATAGAGGTACGGGACTGGAGGTGGAGGTAAAGAGGTACTGGACTGCAGGTGGAGGTAAAGAGGTACTGGACTGCATGTGGAGGTAAAGAGGTATGGGACTGCAGGTGGAGGTATAGAGGTATGGGACTGTAGGTGGAAGTATAGAGGTGCGGGACTGTAGGTGGAGGTATAGAGGTGCGGGACTGTAGGTGGAGGTATAGAGGTACGGGAATGTAGGTGGAGGTATGGGACTGTAGGTGGAGGTATAGGACTGTAGGTGGAGGTATGGGACAGCAGGTGGAGGTATGGGACTGCAGGTGGAGGTATGGGACTGCAGGTGGAGGTATGGAACTGCAGGTGGAGGTATGGAACTGCAGGTGGAGGTATGGGACAGCAGGTGGAGGTATGGGACTGCAGGTGGAGGTATGGAACTGCAGGTGGAGGTATGGGACTGCAGCTGGAGGTATAGAGGTATGGGACTGCAGGTGGAGGTATTGGACTGCAGGTGGAGGTATGGGACAGCAGGTGGAGGTATGGGACTGCAGGTGGAGGTATGGGACGGCAGGTGGAGGTATTGGACTGCAGGTGGAGGTATGGGACTGCAGGTGGAGGTATGGGACTGCAGGTGGAGGTATAGAGGTACGGGACTGCAGGTGGAGGTATAGAGGTACGGGACTGCAGGTGGAGGTATAGAGGTACGGGACTGTAGATGGAGGTATAGAGGTACGGGACTGTAGTTGGAGATATGGGACTACAGGTTGAGGAACAGAGGTATGTGACTGTAGGTGGAGGTATGGGACTGTAGGTGGAGGTATAGAGGTATAGGACTGTGGGTGGAGGTATAGAAGTATAGGACTGTAGGCAGTGGTATAGGACTGTAGGCGGTGGTATAGGACTGTAGGCGAAGGTATAGGACTGTAGGCGGAGGTATAGGACTGTAGGCGGCGGTATAGGACTGTAGGCGGAGGTATAGGACTGTAGGCGGAGGTATAGGACTGTAGGCGGAGGTATAGGACTGTAGGCGGAGGTATAGGACTGTAGGTGGAGGTATAGGACTGTAGGTGGAGGTATAGAGGTATAGGACTGTAGGTGGACGTATAGAGGTATAGAGGTATGGGACTGTAGGTGGAGGTATAGAGGTATGGGACTGCAGGTGGAGGTAAAGAGGTATGGGACTGTAGGTGGAGGTATGGGACTGTAGGTGGAGGTATGGGACTGTAGGTGGAGGTATAGAGGTATGGGACTGTAGGTGGAGGTATAGAGGTATGGGACTGTAGGTGGAGGTATGGGACTGTAGGTGGAGGTATAGAGGTACGGGACTGTAGGTGGAGGTATAGAGGTACGGGACTGTAGGTGGAGGTAAAGAGGTATGGGACTGTAGGTGGAGGTAAAGAGGTATAGGACTGTCGGTGGAGGTAAAGAGGTATAGGACTGTCGGTGGAGGTATGTGACTGTAGGTGGAGGTATAGAGGTATGGGACTTTAGGTGGAGGTATAGAGGTATGGGACTGTAGGTGGAAGTAGAGGTATGGGACTGCAGGCGGAGGTATAGGACTGTAGGCGGAGGTATAGGACTGTAGGCGGAGGTATAGGACTGTAGGCGGAGGTATAGGACTGTAGGCGGAGGTATAGGACTGTAGGTGGAGGTATAGGACTGTAGGTGGAGGTATAGAGGTATAGGACTGTAGGTGGACGTATAGAGGTATAGAGGTATGGTACTGTAGGTGGAGGTATAGAGGTATGGGACTGCAGGTGGAGGTAAAGAGGTATGGGACTGTAGGTGGAGGTATGGGACTGTAGGTGGAGGTATGGGACTGTAGGTGGAGGTATAGAGGTATGGGACTGTAGGTGGAGGTATAGAGGTATGGGACTGTAGGTGGAGGTATGGGACTGTAGGTGGAGGTATAGAGGTACGGGACTGTAGGTGGAGGTATAGAGGTACGGGACTGTAGGTGGAGGTAAAGAGGTATGGGACTGTAGGTGGAGGTAAAGAGGTATAGGACTGTCGGTGGAGGTAAAGAGGTATAGGACTGTCGGTGGAGGTATGTGACTGTAGGTGGAGGTATAGAGGTATGGGACTTTAGGTGGAGGTATAGAGGTATGGGACTGTAGGTGGAAGTAGAGGTATGGGACTGCAGGCGGAGGTATAAAGGTATGGGACTGCAGGCGGAGGTAGGGGACTGTAGGTGGAGGTATAGAGGTATGGGACTGCAGGTGGAGGTAAAGAGGTATGGGACTGTTGGTGAAGGTATGGGACTGTAGGTGGAGGTATAGAGGTATGGGACTGTAGGTGGAGGTATCGAGGTACTGGACTGTAGGTGGAGGTATGCGACTGCAGGTGGGTGTAAAGAGGTATGGGACTGTAGGTGGAGGAATAGAGATATGGGACTGTAGGTGGAGGTATAGAGGTACGGGACTGTAGGTGGAGGTATAGAGATATGGGACTGCAGGTGGAGGTATAGAGGTATGGGACTGTAGGTGGAGGTAAAGAGGTATGGGACTGTAAGTGGAGGTATAGAGGTATGGGACTGCAGGTGGAGGTATGGGACTGTAGGTGGAGGTAAGGGACTGTAGGTGGAGGTATAGAGGTATGGGACTGCAGGTGGAGGTATATAGGTATGGGACTGTAGGTGGAGGTATAGAGGTATAGGACTGTAGGTGGAGGTATAGAGGTATGGGACTGTAGGTGGAGGCATAGAGGTTTGGGACTGCAGGTGGAGGTATCGAGGTTTGGGACTGTAGGTGGAGGTATAGAGGTTTGGGACTGTAGGTGGAGGTATGGGACTGTAGGTGGAGGTATAGAGGTATGGGCCTGTAGTTGGAGGTATAGAGGTATGGGACTGCAGGTGGAGGTATAGAGGTATGGGACTGCAGGTGGAGGTATAGAGGTATGGGACTGCAGATGGAGGTATAGAGGTATGGGACTGTATGTGGAGGTATAGAGGTATGGGACTGCAGGTGGAGGTATAGAGGTATGGGACTGTAGGTGGAGGTAAAGAGGTATGGGACTGTAAGTGGAGGTTTAGAGGTATGGGACTGTAGGTGGAGGTATAGAGGTATGGGACTGCAGGTGGAGGTATAGAGGTACAGGACTGTAGGTGGAGGTATAGGACTGTAGGTGGAGGTTCAGGACTGTAGGTATAGGACTGTAGGTGGAGGTATAGAGGTATGGGACTGCAGGTGGAGGTATGGGACTGGAGGAGGAGGTATAGAGGTACGGGACTGGAGGTGGAGGTAAAGAGGTACTGGACTGCATGTGGAGGTAAAGAGGTACTGGACTGCATGTGGAGGTAAAGAGGTATGGGACTGCAGGTGGAGGTATAGAGGTATGGGACTGCAGGTGGAGGTATAGAGGTGTGGGACTGTAGGTGGAGGTATAGAGGTGCGGGACTGTAGGTGGAGGTATAGAGGTGCGGGACTGTAGGTGGAGGTATAGAGGTACGGGAATGTAGGTGGAGGTATGGGACTGTAGGTGGAGGTATAGGACTGTAGGTGGAGGTATGGGACAGCAGGTGGAGGTATGGGACTGCAGGTGGAGGTATGGGACTGCAGGTGGAGGTATGGAACTGCAGGTGGAGGTATGGAACTGCAGGTGGAGGTATGGGACAGCAGGTGGAGGTATGGGACTGCAGGTGGAGGTATGGGACTGCAGGTGGAGGTATGGGACTGCATGTGGAGGTAAAGAGGTATGGGACTGCAGGTGGAGGTATAGAGGTGTGGGACTGTAGGTGGAGGTATAGAGGTATGGGACTGCAGGTGGAGGTAAAGAGGTATGGGACTGTAGGTGGAGGTATGGGACTGTAGGTGGAGGTATGGGACTGTAGGTGGAGGTATAGAGGTATGGGACTGTAGGTGGAGGTATAGAGGTATGGGACTGTAGGTGGAGGAATGGGACTGTAGGTGGAGGTATAGAGGTACCTGACTGTAGGTGGAGGTATAGAGGTACGGGACTGTAGGTGGAGGTAAAGAGGTATGGGACTGTAGGTGGAGGTAAAGAGGTATAGGACTGTCGGTGGAGGTAAAGAGGTATAGGACTGTCGGTGGAGGTGTGTGACTGTAGGTAGAGGTATAGAGGTATGGGACTTTAGGTGGAGGTATAGAGGTATGGGACTGTAGGTGGAAGTAGAGGTATGGGACTGCAGGCGGAGGTATAAAGGTATGGGACTGCAGGCGGAGGTATGGGACTGTAGGTGGAGGTATAGAGGTATGGGACTGCAGGTGGAGGTAAAGAGGTATGGGACTGTTGGTGAAGGTATGGGACTGTAGGTGGAGGTATAGAGGTATGGGACTGTAGGTGGAGGTATCGAGGTACTGGACTGTAGGTGGAGGTATGCGACTGCAGGTGGGTGTAAAGAGGTATGGGACTGTAGGTGGAGGAATAGAGATATGGGACTGTAGGTGGAGGTATAGAGGTACGGGACTGTAGGTATAGGTATAGAGATATGGGACTGCAGGTGGAGGTATAGAGGTATGGGACTGTAGGTGGAGGTAAAGAGGTATGGGACTGTAAGTGGAGGTATAGAGGTATGGGACTGCAGGTGGAGGTATGGGACTGTAGGTGGAGGTATAGAGGTATGGGACTGCAGGTGGAGGTATATAGGTATGGGACTGTAGGTGGAGGTATAGAGGTATAGGACTGTAGGTGGAGGTTTAGAGGTATGGGACTGTAGGTGGAGGTATAGAGGTATGGGACTGCAGGTGGAGGTATAGAGGTACAGGACTGTAGGTGGAGGTATAGGACTGTAGGTGGAGGTTCAGGACTGTAGGTATAGGACTGTAGGTGGAGGTATAGAGGTATGGGACTGCAGGTGGAGGTATGGGACTGGAGGAGGAGGTATAGAGGTACGGGACTGGAGGTGGAGGTAAAGAGGTACTGGACTGCAGGTGGAGGTAAAGAGGTACTGGACTGCATGTGGAGGTAAAGAGGTATGGGACTGCAGGTGGAGGTATAGAGGTGTGGGACTGTAGGTGGAGGTATAGAGGTGCGGGACTGTAGGTGGAGGTATAGAGGTGCGGGACTGTAGGTGGAGGTATAGAGGTACGGGAATGTAGGTGGAGGTATGGGACTGTAGGTGGAGGTATAGGACTGTAGGTGGAGGTATGGGACAGCAGGTGGAGGTATGGGACTGCAGGTGGAGGTATGGGACTGCAGGTGGAGGTATGGAACTGCAGGTGGAGGTATGGAACTGCAGGTGGAGGTATGGGACAGCAGGTGGAGGTATGGGACTGCAGGTGGAGGTATGGGACTGCAGGTGGAGGTATGGGACTGCATGTGGAGGTAAAGAGGTATGGGACTGCAGGTGGAGGTATAGAGGTGTGGGACTGTAGGTGGAGGTATAGAGGTGCGGGACTGTAGGTGGAGGTATAGAGCTGCGGGACTGTAGGTGGAGGTATAGAGGTACGGGAATGTAGGTGGAGGTATAGGACTGTAGGTGGAGGTATGGGACAGCAGGTGGAGGTATGGGACTGCAGGTGGAGGTATGGGACTGCAGGTGGAGGTATGGAACTGCAGGTGGAGGTATGGAACTGCAGGTGGAGGTATAGAGGTACAGGACTGTAGGTGGAGGTATAGAGGTATGGGACTGCAGGTGGAGGTATTGGACTGGAGGAGGAGGTATAGAGGTACGGGACTGGAGGTGGAGGTAAAGAGGTACTGGACTGCAGGTGGAGGTAAAGAGGTACTGGACTGCATGTGGAGGTAAAGAGGTATGGGACTGCAGGTGGAGGTATAGAGGTGTGGGACTGTAGGTGGAGGTATAGAGGTGCGGGACTGTAGGTGGAGGTATAGAGGTGCGGGACTGTAGGTGGAGGTATAGAGGTACGGGAATGTAGGTGGAGGTATGGGACTGTAGGTGGAGGTATAGGACTGTAGGTGGAGGTATGTGACAGCAGGTGGAGGTATGGGACTGCAGGTGGAGGTATGGAACTGCAGGTGGAGGTATGGAACTGCAGGTGGAGGTATGGGACAGCAGGTGGAGGTATGGGACTGCAGGTGGAGGTATGGAACTGCAGGTGGAGGTATGGGACTGCAGCTGGAGGTATAGAGGTATGGGACTGCAGGTGGAGGTATTGGACTGCAGGTGGAGGTATGGGACAGCAGGTGGAGGTATGGGACTGCAGGTGGAGGTATGGGACTGCAGGTGGAGGTATGGGACTGCAGGTGGAGGTATAGAGGTACGGGACTGCAGGTGGAGGTATAGAGGTACGGGACTGCAGGTGGAGGTATAGAGGTACGGGACTGTAGATGGAGGTATAGAGGTACGGGACTGTAGTTGGAGATATGGGACTACAGGTGGAGGAACAGAGGTATGTGACTGTAGGTGGAGGTATGGGACTGTAGGTGGAGGTATAGAGGTATAGGACTGTGGGTGGAGGTATAGAGGTATATGACTGTAGGCAGTGGTATAGGACTGTAGGCGGTGGTATAGGACTGTAGGCGAAGGTATAGGACTGTAGGCGGAGGTATAGGACTGTAGGCGGAGGTATAGGACTGTAGGCGGAGGTATAGGACTGTAGGCGGAGGTATAGGACTGTACGCGGAGGTATAGGACTGTAGGCGGAGGTATAGGACTGTAGGTGGAGGTATAGGACTGTAGGTGGAGGTATAGAGGTATAGGACTGTAGGTGGACGTATAGAGGTATAGAGGTATGGGACTGTAGGTGGAGGTATAGAGGTATGGGACTGCAGGTGGAGGTAAAGAGGTATGGGACTGTAGGTGGAGGTATGGGACTGTAGGTGGAGGTATGGGACTGTAGGTGGAGGTATAGAGGTATGGGACTGTAGGTGGAGGTATAGAGGTATGGGACTGTAGGTGGAGGTATGGGACTGTAGGTGGAGGTATAGAGGTACCTGACTGTAGGTGGAGGTATAGAGGTACGGGACTGTAGGTGGAGGTAAAGAGGTATGGGACTGTAGGTGGAGGTAAAGAGGTATAGGACTGTCGGTGGAGGTAAAGAGGTATAGGACTGTCGGTGGAGGTGTGTGACTGTAGGTAGAGGTATAGAGGTATGGGACTTTAGGTGGAGGTATAGAGGTATGGGACTGTAGGTGGAAGTAGAGGTATGGGACTGCAGGCGGAGGTATAAAGGTATGGGACTGCAGGCGGAGGTATGGGACTGTAGGTGGAGGTATAGAGGTATGGGACTGCAGGTGGAGGTAAAGAGGTATGGGACTGTTGGCGAAGGTATGGGACTGTAGGTGGAGGTATAGAGGTATGGGACTGTAGGTGGAGGTATCGAGGTACTGGACTGTAGGTGGAGGTATGCGACTGCAGGTGGGTGTAAAGAGGTATGGGACTGTAGGTGGAGGAATAGAGATATGGGACTGTAGGTGGAGGTATAGAGGTACGGGACTGTAGGTATAGGTATAGAGATATGGGACTGCAGGTGGAGGTATAGAGGTATGGGACTGTAGGTGGAGGTAAAGAGGTATGGGACTGTAAGTGGAGGTATAGAGGTATGGGACTGCAGGTGGAGGTATGGGACTGTAGGTGGAGGTATAGAGGTATGGGACTGCAGGTGGAGGTATATAGGTATGGGACTGTAGGTGGAGGTATAGAGGTATAGGACTGTAGGTGGAGGTATAGAGGTATGGGACTGTAGGTGGAGGCATAGAGGTTTGGGACTGCAGGTGGAGGTATCGAGGTTTGGGACTGTAGGTGGAGGTATAGAGGTTTGGGACTGTAGGTGGAGGTATGGGACTGTAGGTGGAGGTATAGAGGTATGGGCCTGTAGTTGGAGGTATAGAGGTATGGGACTGCAGGTGGAGGTATAGAGGTATGGGACTGCAGGTGGAGGTATAGAGGTATGGGAATGTAAATGGAGGTATAGAGGTAGGGGACTGTATGTGGAGGTATAGAGGTATGGGACTGCAGGTGGAGGTATAGAGGTATGGGACTGTAGGTGGAGGTAAAGAGGTATGGGACTGTAAGTGGAGGTATAGAGGTATGGGACTGTAGGTGGAGGTATAGAGGTATGGGACTGCAGGTGGAGGTATAGAGGTATGGGACTGCAGGTGGAGGTATAGAGGTATGGGACTGCAGGTGGAGGTAATGGACTGTAGGTGGAGGTACGGGACTGTAGGTGGAGGTATAGAGGTATGGGACTGCAGGTGGAGGTATAGAGGTATGGGACTGCAAGTGGAGGTGTAGAGGTATGGGACTGTAGGTGGAGGTATAGAGGTATGGGACTGCAGGTGGAGTATAGAGGTATGGGACTGTAGGTGGAGGTAAAGAGGTATGGGACTGTAAGTGGAGGTGTAGAGGTATGGGACTGTAGGTGGAGGTATAGAGGTATGGGACTGCAGGTGGAGGTATAGAGGTATGGGACTGCAGGTGGAGGTATAGAGGTATGGGACTGCAGGTGGAGGTATAGAGGTATGGGACTGCAGGTGGAGGTATAGAGGTATGGGACTGCAGGTGGAGGTATAGAGGTATGGGACTGCAGGTGGAGGTATAGAGGTATGGGACTGCAGGTGGAGGTATAGAGGTATGGGACTGCAGGTGGAGGTAATGGACTGTAGGTGGAGGTACGGGACTGTAGGTGGAGGTATAGAGGTATGGGACTGCAGGTGGAGGTATAGAGGTATGGGACTGTAGGTGGAGGTATAAAGGTATGGGACTGCTGGTGGAGGTATAGAGGTATGGGACTGTAGGTGGAGGTAAAGAGGTATGGGACTGTAGGTGGAGGTACGGGACTGGAGGTGGAGGTAAAGAGGTACTGGACTGCAGGTGGAGGTAAAGAGGTACTGGACTGCATGTGGAGGTAAAGAGGTATGGGACTGCAGGTGGAGGTATAGAGGTGTGGGACTGTAGGTGGAGGTATAGAGGTGCGGGACTGTAGGTGGAGGTATAGAGGTGCGGGACTGTAGGTGGAGGTATAGAGGTACGGGAATGTAGGTGGAGGTATGGGACTGTAGGTGGAGGTATAGGACTGTAGGTGGAGGTATGGGACAGCAGGTGGAGGTATGGGACTGCAGGTGGAGGTATGGGACTGCAGGTGGAGGTATGGAACTGCAGGTGGAGGTATGGAACTGCAGGTGGAGGTATGGGACAGCAGGTGGAGGTATGGGACTGCAGGTGGAGGTATGGGACTGCAGGTGGAGGTATGGGACTGCATGTGGAGGTAAAGAGGTATGGGACTGCAGGTGGAGGTATAGAGGTGTGGGACTGTAGGTGGAGGTATAGAGGTACGGGAATGTAGGTGGAGGTATAGGACTGTAGGTGGAGGTATGGGACAGCAGGTGGAGGTATGGGACTGCAGGTGGAGGTATGGGACTGCAGGTGGAGGTATGGAACTGCAGGTGGAGGTATGGAACTGCAGGTGGAGGTATAGAGGTACAGGACTGTAGGTGGAAGTATAGAGGTATGGGACTGCAGGCGGAGGTATTGGACTGGAGGAGGAGGTATAGAGGTACGGGACTGGAGGTGGAGGTAAAGAGGTACTGGACTGCAGGTGGAGGTAAAGAGGTACTGGACTGCATGTGGAGGTAAAGAGGTATGGGACTGCAGGTGGAGGTATAGAGGTGTGGGACTGTAGGTGGAGGTATAGAGGTGCGGGACTGTAGGTGGAGGTATAGAGGTGCGGGACTGTAGGTGGAGGTATAGAGGTACGGGAATGTAGGTGGAGGTATGGGACTGTAGGTGGAGGTATAGGACTGTAGGTTGAGGTATGTGACAGCAGGTGGAGGTATGGGACTGCAGGTGGAGGTATGGAACTGCAGGTGGAGGTATGGAACTGCAGGTGGAGGTATGGGACAGCAGGTGGAGGTATGGGACTGCAGGTGGTGGTATGGAACTGCAGGTGGAGGTATGGGACTGCAGCTGGAGGTATAGAGGTATGGGACTGCAGGTGGAGGTATTGGACTGCAGGTGGAGGTATGGGACAGCAGGTGGAGGTATGGGACTGCAGGTGGAGGTATGGGACTGCAGGTGGAGGTATGGGACTGCAGGTGGAGGTATAGAGGTACGGGACTGCAGGTGGAGGTATAGAGGTACGGGACTGCAGGTGGAGGTATAGAGGTACGGGACTGTAGATGGAGGTATAGAGGTACGGGACTGTAGTTGGAGATATGGGACTACAGGTGGAGGAACAGAGGTATGTGACTGTAGGTGGAGGTATGGGACTGTAGGTGGAGGTATAGAGGTATAGGACTGTGGGTGGAGGTATAGAGGTATAGGACTGTAGGCAGTGGTATAGGACTGTAGGCGGTGGTATAGGACTGTAGGCGAAGGTATAGGACTGTAGGCGGAGGTATAGGACTGTAGGCGGAGGTATAGGACTGTAGGCGGAGGTATAGGACTGTACGCGGAGGTATAGGACTGTAGGCGGAGGTATAGGACTGTAGGTGGAGGTATAGGACTGTAGGTGGAGGTATAGAGGTATAGGACTGTAGGTGGACGTATAGAGGTATAGAGGTATGGGACTGTAGGTGGAGGTATAGAGGTATGGGACTGCAGGTGGAGGTAAAGAGGTATGGGACTGTAGGTGGAGGTATGGGACTGTAGGTGGAGGTATGGGACTGTAGGTGGAGGTATAGAGGTAATGGACTGTAGGTGGAGGTATAGAGGTATGGGACTGTAGGTGGAGGTATGGGACTGTAGGTGGAGGTATAGAGGTACGGGACTGTAGGTGGAGGTATAGAGGTACGGGACTGTAGGTGGAGGTAAAGAGGTATGGGACTGTAGGTGGAGGTAAAGAGGTATAGGACTGTCGGTGGAGGTAAAGAGGTATAGGACTGTCGGTGGAGGTATGTGACTGTAGGTGGAGGTATAGAGGTATGGGACTTTAGGTGGAGGTATAGAGGTATGGGACTGTAGGTGGAAGTAGAGGTATGGGACTGCAGGCGGAGGTATAAAGGTATGGGACTGCAGGCGGAGGAATGGGACTGTAGGTGGAGGTATAGAGGTATGGGACTGCAGGTGGAGGTAAAGAGGTATGGGACTGTTGGTGAAGGTATGGGACTGTAGGTGGAGGTATAGAGGTATGGGACTGTAGGTGGAGGTATCGAGGTACTGGACTGTAGGTGGAGGTATGCGACTGCAGGTGGGTGTAAAGAGGTATGGGACTGTAGGTGGAGGAATAGAGATATGGGACTGTAGGTGGAGGTATAGAGGTACGGGACTGTAGGTATAGGTATAGAGATATGGGACTGCAGGTGGAGGTATAGAGGTATGGGACTGTAGGTGGAGGTAAAGAGGTATGGGACTGTAAGTGGAGGTATAGAGGTATGGGACTGCAGGTGGAGGTATGGGACTGTAGGTGGAGGTATAGAGGTATGGGACTGCAGGTGGAGGTATATAGGTATGGGACTGTAGGTGGAGGTATAGAGGTATAGGACTGTAGGTGGAGGTATAGAGGTATGGGACTGTAGGTGGAGGCATAGAGGTTTGGGACTGCAGGTGGAGGTATCGAGGTTTGGGACTGTAGGTGGAGGTATAGAGGTTTGGGACTGTAGGTGGAGGTATGGGACTGTAGGTGGAGGTATAGAGGTATGGGCCTGTAGTTGGAGGTATAGAGGTATGGGACTGCAGGTGGAGGTATAGAGGTATGGGACTGCAGGTGGAGGTATAGAGGTATGGGAATGTAAATGGAGGTATAGAGGTATGGGACTGTATGTGGAGGTATAGAGGTATGGGACTGCAGGTGGAGGTATAGAGGTATGGGACTGTAGGTGGAGGTAAAGAGGTATGGGACTGTAAGTGGAGGTATAGAGGTATGGGACTGTAGGTGGAGGTATAGAGGTATGGGACTGCAGGTGGAGGTATAGAGGTATGGGACTGCAGGTGGAGGTATAGAGGTATGGGACTGCAGGTGGAGGTAATGGACTGTAGGTGGAAGTACGGGACTGTAGGTGGAGGTATAGAGGTATGGGACTGCAGGTGGAGGTATAGAGGTATGGGACTGCAAGTGGAGGTATAGAGGTATGGGACTGTAGGTGGAGGTATAGAGGTATGGGACTGCAGGTGGAGGTATAGAGGTATGGGACTGTAGGTGGAGGTAAAGAGGTATGGGACTGTAAGTGGAGGTGTAGAGGTATGGGACTGTAGGTGGAGGTATAGAGGTATGGGACTGCAGGTGGAGGTATAGAGGTATGGGACTGCAGGTGGAGGTATAGAGGTATGGGACTGCAGGAGGAGGTATAGAGGTATGGGACTGCAGGTGGAGGTATAGAGGTATGGGACTGCAGGTGGAGGTATAGAGGTATGGGCCTGTAGTTGGAGGTATAGAGGTATGGGACTGCAGGTGGAGGTATAGAGGTATGGGACTGCAGGTGGAGGTATAGAGGTATGGGAATGTAAATGGAGGTATAGAGGTATGGGACTGTATGTGGAGGTATAGAGGTATGGGACTGCAGGTGGAGGTATAGAGGTATGGGACTGTAGGTGGAGGTAAAGAGGTATGGGACTGTAAGTGGAGGTATAGAGGTATGGGACTGTAGGTGGAGGTATAGAGGTATGGGACTGCAGGTGGAGGTATAGAGGTATGGGACTGCAGGTGGAGGTATAGAGGTATGGGACTGCAGGTGGAGGTAATGTACTGTAGGTGGAAGTACGGGACTGTAGGTGGAGGTATAGAGGTATGGGACTGCAGGTGGAGGTATAGAGGTATGGGACTGCAAGTGGAGGTATAGAGGTATGGGACTGTAGGTGGAGGTATAGAGGTATGGGACTGCAGGTGGAGGTATAGAGGTATGGGACTGTAGGTGGAGGTAAAGAGGTATGGGACTGTAAGTGGAGGTGTAGAGGTATGGGACAGTAGGTGGAGGTATAGAGGTATGGGACTGCAGGTGGAGGTATAGAGGTATGGGACTGCAGGTGGAGGTATAGAGGTATGGGACTGCAGGTGGAGGTATAGAGGTATGGGACTGCAGGTGGAGGTATAGAGGTATGGGACTGCAGGTGGAGGTATAGAGGTATGGGACTGCAGGTGGAGGTATAGAGGTATGGGACTGCAGGTGGAGGTATAGAGGTATGGGACTGCAGGTGGAGGTAATGGACTGTAGGTGGAGGTACGGGACTGTAGGTGGAGGTATAGAGGTATGGGACTGCAGGTGGAGGTATAGAGGTATGGGACTGTAGGTGGAGGTATAGAGGTATGGGACTGCAGAAGGAGGTATAGAGGTATGGGACTGCAGGTGGAGGTATGGGACTGCAGGTGGAGGTAATGGACTGTAGGTGGAGGTACGGGACTGTAGGTGGAGGTATAGAGATACGGGACTGTAGGTGGAGGTATGGGACTGCAGGTGGAGGTATAGAGGTACAGGACTGTAGGTGGAGGTACGGGACTGTAGGTGGAGGTATGGGACTGCAGGTGGAGGTATAGAGGTACAGGACTGTAGGTGGAGGTATGGGACTGCAGGTGGAGGTATAGAGGTATGGGACTGTAGGTGGAGGTATAGAGGTATGGGACTGCAGGTGGAGGTATGGGACTGGAGGAGGAGGTATAGAGGTACGGGACTGTAGGTGGAGGTATAGAGGTACAGGACTGTAGGTGGAGGTATAGGACTGTAGGTGGAGGTATAGGACTGTAGGTATAGGACTGTAGGTGGAGGTATAGAGGTATGGGACTGCAGGTGGAGGTAAAGAGGTATGGGACTGCAGGTGGAGGTAAAGAGGTACGGGACTGCAGGTGGAGGTAAAGAGGTACTGGACTGCAGGTGGAGGTAAAGAGGTACTGGACTGCAGGTGGAGGTAAAGAGGTATGGGACTGCAGATGGAGGTATAGAGGTGTGGGACTGTAGGTGGAGGTATAGAGGTGTGGGACTGTAGGTGGAGGTATAGAGGTGCGTGACTGTAGGTGGAGGTATAGAGGTGCGGGACTGTAGGTGGAGGTATAGAGGTACGGGACTGCAGGTGGAGGTATAGAGGTATGGGACTGCAGGTGGAGGTATGGGACTGGAGGAGGAGGTATGGAGGTATGTCACTGTAGGTGGAGGTATGGGACTGTAGGTGGAGGTACGGGACTGTAGGTGGAGGTATAGAGGTACGGGACTGTAGGTGGAGGTATGGGACTGCAGGTGGAGGTATAGAGGTACAAGACTGTAGGTGGAGGTATGGGACTGCAGGTGGAGGTATAGAGGTACAGGACTGTAGGTGGAGGTATGGGACTGCAGGTGGAGGTATAGAGGTATGGGACTGTAGGTGGAGGTATAGAGGTATGGGACTCCAGGTGGAGGTATGGGACTGGAGGAGGAGGTATAGAGGTACGGGACTGTAGGTGGAGGTATAGAGGTACAGGACTGTAGGTGGAGGTATAGGACTGTAGGTGGAGGTAAAGGACTGTAGGTATAGGACTGTAGGTGGAGGTATAGAGGTATGGGACTGCAGGTGGAGGTAAAGAGGTACGGGACTGCAGGTGGAGGTAAAGAGGTACTGGACTGCAGGTGGAGGTAAAGAGGTATGGGACTGCAGGTGGAGGTATAGAGGTGTGGGACTGTAGGTGGAGGTATAGAGGTGTGGGACTGTAGGTGGAGGTATAGAGGTGCGGGACTGTAGGTGGAGGTATAGAGGTGTGGGACTGTAGGTGGAGGTATAGAGGTACGGGACTGTAGGTGGAGGTATGGGACTGTAGGTGGAGGTATAGGACTGTAGGTGGAGGTATAGAGGTATGGGACTGTAGGTGGAGGTATAGACGTACGGGACTGTGGGTGGAGATTTGGGACTGTTGGTGGAGGTATGGGACTGTAGGTGGAGGTATGGGACTGTAGGTGGAGGTATAGAGGTATGGGACTGTAGGTGGAGGTATAGAGGTACGGGACTGTAGGTGGAGGTATGGGACTGTAGGTGGAGATATAGGACTGTAGGTGGAGGTATGGGACTGCAGGTGGAGGTATAGAGGTATGGGACTGCAGGTGGAGGTATAGAGGTATGGGACTGCAGGTGGAGGTATTGGACTGCAGGTGGAGGTATGGGACAGCAGGTGGAGGTATGGGACTGCAGGTGGAGGTATGGGACTGCAGGTGGAGGTATGGGACTGCAGGTGGAGGTATAGAGGTACAGGACTGTATGTGGAGGTATGGGACTGCAGGTGGAGGTATAGAGGTACAGGACTGTAGGTGGAGGTATGGGACTGCAGGTGGAGGTATAGAGGAATGGGACTGTAGGTGGAGGTATAGAGGTATGGGACTGCAGGTGGAGGTATGGGACTGGAGGAGGAGGTATAGAGGTACGGGACTGTAGGTGGAGGTATAGAGGTACAGGACTGTAGGTGGAGGTATAGGACTGTAGGTGGAGGTATAGGACTGTAGGTATAGGACTGTAGGTGGAGGTATAGAGGTATGGGACTGCAGGTGGAGGTAAAGAGGTATGGGACTGCAGGTGGAGGTAAAGAGGTACGGGACTGCAGGTGGAGGTAAAGAGGTACTGGACTGCAGGTGGAGGTAAAGAGGTATGGGACTGCAGGTGGAGGTATAGAGGTGTGGGACTGTAGGTGGAGGTATAGAGGTGTGGGACTGTAGGTGGAGGTATAGAGGTACGGGACTGTAGGTGGAGTTATGGGACTGTAGGTGGAGGTACGGGACTGTAGGTGGAGATATAGAGGTACGGGACTGTAGGTGGAGGTATGGGACTGCAGGTGGAGGTATAGAGGTACAGGACTGTAGGTGGAGGTATGGGACTGCAGGTGGAGGTATAGAGGTATGGGACTGCAGGTGGAGGTATAGAGGTATGGGACTGCAGGTGGAGGTATAGAGGTATGGGACTGCAGGTGGAGGTATAGAGGTATGGGACTGCAGGTGGAGGTATAGAGGTATGGGACTGCAGGTGGAGGTATAGAGGTATGGGACTGCAGGTGGAGGTATAGTTGTATGGGACTGCAGGTGGAGGTAATGGACTGTAGGTGGAGGTACGGGACTGTAGGTGGAGGTATAGAGGTATGGGACTGCAGGTGGAGGTATAAAGGTATGGGACTGTAGGTGGAGGTATAGAGGTATGGGACTGCAGGTGGAGGTATAGAGGTATGGGACTGTAGGTGGAGGTAAAGAGGTATGGGACTGTAAGTGGAGGTATAGAGGTATGGGACTGTAGGTGGAGGTATAGAGGTATGGGACTGCAGGTGGAGGTATAGAGGTATGGGACTGCAGGTAGAGGTATAGAGGTATGGGACTGCAGGTGGAGGTATAGAGGTATGGGACTGCAGGTGGAGGTATAGAGGTATGGGACTGCAGGTGGAGGTATGGGACTGCAGGTGGAGGTAATGGACTGTAGGTGGAGGTACGGGACTGTAGGTGGAGGTATAGAGGTACGGGACTGTAGGTGGAGGTATGGGACTGCAGGTGGAGGTATAGAGGTACAGGACTGTAGGTGGAGGTACGGGACTGTAGGTGGAGGTATGGGACTGCAGGTGGAGGTATAGAGGTACAGGACTGTAGGTGGAGGTATGGGACTGCAGGTGGAGGTATAGAGGTATGAGACTGTAGGTGGAGGTATAGAGGTATGGGACTGCAGGTGGAGGTATGGGACTGGAGGAGGAGGTATAGAGGTACGGGACTGTAGGTGGAGGTATAGAGGTACAGGACTGTAGGTGGAGGTATAGGACTGTAGGTGGAGGTAAAGGACTGTAGCTATAGGACTGTAGGTGGAGGTATAGAGGTATGCGACTGCAGGTGGAGGTATGGGACTGCAGGTGGAGGTAAAGAGGTATGGGACTGCAGGTGGAGGTAAAGAGGTACGGGACTGCAGGTGGAGGTAAAGAGGTACTGGACTGCAGGTGGAGGTAAAGAGGTACTGGACTGCAGGTGGAGGTAAAGAGGTATGGGACTGCAGATGGAGGTATAGAGGTGTGGGACTGTAGGTGGAGGTATAGAGGTGTGGGACTGTAGGTGGAGGTATAGAGGTGCGTGACTGTAGGTGGAGGTATAGAGGTGCGGGACTGTAGGTGGAGGTATAGAGGTACGGGACTGCAGGTGGAGGTATAGAGGTATGGGACTGCAGGTGGAGGTATGGGACTGGAGGAGGAGGTATGGAGGTATGTCACTGTAGGTGGAGGTATGGGACTGTAGGTGGAGGTACGGGACTGTAGGTGGAGGTATAGAGGTACGGGACTGTAGGTGGAGGTATGGGACTGCAGGTGGAGGTATAGAGGTACAAGACTGTAGGTGGAGGTATGGGACTGCAGGTGGAGGTATAGAGGTACAGGACTGTAGGTGGAGGTATGGGACTGCAGGTGGAGGTATAGAGGTATGGGACTGTAGGTGGAGGTATAGAGGTATGGGACTCCAGGTGGAGGTATGGGACTGGAGGAGGAGGTATAGAGGTACGGGACTGTAGGTGGAGGTATAGAGGTACAGGACTGTAGGTGGAGGTATAGGACTGTAGGTGGAGGTAAAGGACTGTAGGTATAGGACTGTAGGTGGAGGTATAGAGGTATGGGACTGCAGGTGGAGGTAAAGAGGTACGGGACTGCAGGTGGAGGTAAAGAGGTACTGGACTGCAGGTGGAGGTAAAGAGGTATGGGACTGCAGGTGGAGGTATAGAGGTGTGGGACTGTAGGTGGAGGTATAGAGGTGTGGGACTGTAGGTGGAGGTATAGAGGTGCGGGACTGTAGGTGGAGGTATAGAGGTGTGGGACTGTAGGTGGAGGTATAGAGGTACGGGACTGTAGGTGGAGGTATGGGACTGTAGGTGGAGGTATAGGACTGTAGGTGGAGGTATAGAGGTATGGGACTGTAGGTGGAGGTATAGACGTACGGGACTGTGGGTGGAGGTTTGGGACTGTAGGTGGAGGTATAGAGGTATGGGACTGTAGGTGGAGGTATAGAGGTACGGGACTGTAGGTGGAGGTATGGGACTGTAGGTGGAGATATAGGACTGTAGGTGGAGGTATGGGACTGCAGGTGGAGGTATAGAGGTATGGGACTGCAGGTGGAGGTATAGAGGTATGGGACTGCAGGTGGAGGTATTGGACTGCAGGTGGAGGTATGGGACAGCAGGTGGAGGTATGGGACTGCAGGTGGAGGTATGGGACTGCAGGTGGAGGTATGGGACTGCAGGTGGAGGTATAGAGGTACAGGACTGTATGTGGAGGTATGGGACTGCAGGTGGAGGTATAGAGGTACAGGACTGTAGGTGGAGGTATGGGACTGCAGGTGGAGGTATAGAGGAATGGGACTGTAGGTGGAGGTATAGAGGTATGGGACTGCAGGTGGAGGTATGGGACTGGAGGAGGAGGTATAGAGGTACGGGACTGTAGGTGGAGGTATAGAGGTACAGGACTGTAGGTGGAGGTATAGGACTGTAGGTGGAGGTATAGGACTGTAGGTATAGGACTGTAGGTGGAGGTATAGAGGTATGGGACTGCAGGTGGAGGTAAAGAGGTATGGGATTGCAGGTGGAGGTAAAGAGGTACGGGACTGCAGGTGGAGGTAAAGAGGTACTGGACTGCAGGTGGAGGTAAAGAGGTATGGGACTGCAGGTGGAGGTATAGAGGTGTGGGACTGTAGGTGGAGGTATAGAGGTGTGGGACTGTAGGTGGAGGTATAGAGGTACGGGACTGTAGGTGGAGTTATGGGACTGTAGGTGGAGGTACGGGACTGTAGGTGGAGATATAGAGGTACGGGACTGTAGGTGGAGGTATGGGACTGCAGGTGGAGGTATAGAGGTACAAGACTGTAGGTGGAGGTATGGGACTGCAGGTGGAGGTATAGAGGTACAGGACTGTAGGTGGAGGTATGGGACTGCAGGTGGAGGTATAGAGGTATGGGACTGTAGGTGGAGGTATAGAGGTATGGGACTGCAGGTGGAGGTATGGGACTTGAGGAGGAGGTATAGAGGTACGGGACTGTAGGTGGAGGTATAGAGGTACAGGACTGTAGGTGGAGGTATAGGACTGTAGGTGGAGGTAAAGGACTGTAGGTATAGGACTGTAGGTGGAGGTATAGAGGTATGGGACTGCAGGTGGAGGTAAAGAGGTACGGGACTGCAGGTGGAGGTAAAGAGGTACTGGACTGCAGGTGGAGGTAAAGAGGTATGGGACTGCAGGTGGAGGTATAGAGGTGTGGGACTGTAGGTGGAGGTATAGAGGTGTGGGACTGTAGGTGGAGGTATAGAGGTGCGGGACTGTAGGTGGAGGTATAGAGGTGTGGGACTGTAGGTGGAGGTATTGAGGTACGGGACTGTAGGTGGAGGTATGGGACTGTAGGTGGAGGTATAGGACTGTAGGTGGAGGTATAGAGGTATGGGACTGTAGGTGGAGGTACAGAGGTACGGGACTGTGGGTGGAGGTTTGGGACTGTTGGTGGAGGTATGGGACTGTAGGTGGAGGTATGGGAATGTAGGTGGAGGTATAGAGGTATGGGACTGTAGGTGGAGGTATAGAGGTACGGGACTGTAGGTGGAGGTATGGGACTGTAGGTGGAGGTATAGGACTGTAGGTGGAGGTATGGGACTGCAGGTGGAGGTATAGAGGTATGGGACTGCAGGTGGAGGTATAGAGGTATGGGACTGCAGGTGGAGGTATTGGACTGCAGGTGGAGGTATGGGACAGCAGGTGGAGGTATGGGACTGCAGGTGGAGGTATGGGACTGCAGGTGGAGGTATGGGACTGCAGGTGGAGGTATAGAGGTACAGGACTGTATGTGGAGGTATGGGACTGCAGGTGGAGGTATAGAGGTACAGGACTGTAGGTGGAGGTATGGGACTGCAGGTGGAGGTATAGAGGAATGGGACTGTAGGTGGAGGTATAGAGGTATGGGACTGCAGGTGGAGGTATGGGACTGGAGGAGGAGGTATAGAGGTACGGGACTGTAGGTGGAGGTATAGAGGTACAGGACTGTAGGTGGAGGTATAGGACTGTAGGTGGAGGTATAGGACTGTAGGTATAGGACTGTAGGTGGAGGTATAGAGGTATGGGACTGCAGGTGGAGGTAAAGAGGTATGGGACTGCAGGTGGAGGTAAAGAGGTACGGGACTGCAGGTGGAGGTAAAGAGGTACTGGACTGCAGGTGGAGGTAAAGAGGTATGGGACTGCAGGTGGAGGTATAGAGGTGTGGGACTGTAGGTGGAGGTATAGAGGTGTGGGACTGTAGGTGGAGGTATAGAGGTACGGGACTGTAGGTGGAGTTATGGGACTGTAGGTGGAGGTATAGGACTGTATTTGGAGGTATAGAGGTATCGGACTGTAGGTGGAGGTATAGAGGTACGGGACTGTAGGTGGAGGTTTGGGACTGATGGTGGAGGTATGGGACTGTAGGTGGAGGTATGGGACTGTAGGTGGAGGTATGGAACTGTAGGTGGAGGTATGGGACTGTAGGTGGAGGTATAGAGGTATGGGACTGTAGGTGGAGGTATGGGACTGTAGGTGGAGGTACAGAGGTACGGGACTTTAGGTGGAGGTATAGAGGTATGGGACTGCAGGTGGAGGTAAAGAGGTATGGGAATGTAGGTGGAGGTATGGGACTGTAGGTGGAGGTATAGAGGTACGGGACTGTAGGTGGAGGTATAGAGGTATGGGACTGTAGGTGGAGGTAAAGAGGTATAGGACTGTCGGTGGAGGTATGTGACTTTAGGTGGAGGTATAGAGGTATGGGACTGTAGGTGGAGGTAGAGGTATGGGACTGCAGGCGGAGGTATAAAGGTATGGTACTGCAGGTGGAGGTATGAAATCAAATCAAAATCAAATCAAATTTATTTTTATATAGCCCTTCGTACATCAGCTGATATTCTCAAAGTGCTGTACAGAAACCCAGCCTAAAACCCCAAACAGCAAGCAAAGCATGTGAAAGAAGCACGGTGGCTAGGAAAAACTCCCTAGGAAAAACTCCCTAGAAAGGCCAAAGACCTAGGAAGAAACCTAGAGAGGAACCAGGCTATGAAGGGTTCCCAGTCCTCTTCTGGCTGTGCAGGGTGGATATTATAACAGAACATAGTCAAGATGTTAAAATGTTCATAAATGACCAGCATGGTCAAATAATAATAATCATAGTAGTTGTCGAGGGTGCAACAAGCACGTCCGGTGAACAGGTCAGGGTTCCATAGCCGCAGGCAGAACAGTTGAAACTGGAGCAGCAGCACGGCCAGGTGGACTGGGGACAGTAAGGAGTCATCATACCAGGTATGGTACTGTAGGTGGAGGTATAGAGGAATGGGACTGCAGGTGGAGGTATGGTTCTGCAGGTGGAGGTAAAGAGGTATGGGACGTTAGGTGAAGGTATGGGACTGTAGGTTGAGGTATTGAGGTACGGGACTGTAGGTGGAGGGATAGAGGTATGGGACTGTAGGTGGCGGTATGGGACTGCAGGTGGGTGTAAAGAGGTATGGGACTGTAGGTGGAGGTATAGAGGTACGGGACTGTAGGTGGAGGTATAGAGATATGGGACTGCAGGTGGAGGTGTAGAGATATGGGACTGCAGGTGGAGGTATAGAGGTTTGGGACTGCAGGTGGAGGTATAGAGGTTTGGGACTGTAGGTGGAGGTATGGGACTGTAGGTGGAGGTATAGAGGTATGGGACTGTAGGTGGAGGTGTAGAGGTATGGGACTGCAGGTGGAGGTATAGAGGTATGGGACTGCAGGTGGAGGTATAGAGGTATGGGACTGCAGGTGGAGGTATAGAGGTATGGGACTGCAGGTGGAGGTATAGAGGTATGGGACTGTAGGTGGAGGTATAGAGGTATGGGACTGCAGGTGGAGGTATAGAGGTATGGGACTGTAGGTGGTGGTAAAGAGGTATGGGACTGCAGGTGGAGGTATGGGACTGTAGGTGGAGTTTAGGGACTGTAGGTGGAGGTATAGAGGTATGGGACTGCAGGTGGAGGTATAGAGGTATGGGACTGTAGGTGGAGGTATAGAGGTATGGGACTGCAGGTGGAGGTATAGAGGTATGGGACTGCAGGTGGAGGTATGGGACTGGAGGAGGAGGTATGGAGGTATGTCACTGTAGGTGGAGGTATGGGACTGTAGGTGGAGGTACGGGACTGTAGGTGGAGGTATAGAGGTACGGGACTGTAGGTGGAGGTATGGGACTGCAGGTGGAGGTATAGAGGTACAGGACTGTAGGTGGAGGTATGGGACTGCAGGTGAAGGTATAGAGGTACAGGACTGTAGGTGGAGGTATGGGACTGCAGGTGGAGGTATAGAGGTATGGGACTGTAGGTGGAGGTATAGAGGTATGGGACTGCAGGTGGAGGTATGGGACTGGAGGAGGAGGTATAGAGGTACGGGACTGTAGGTGGAGGTATAGAGGTACAGGACTGTAGGTGGAGGTATAGGACTGTAGGTGGAGGTATAGGACTGTAGGTATAGGACTGTAGGTGGAGGTATAGAGGTATGGGACTGCAGGTGGAGGTAAAGAGGTATGGGACTGCAGGTGGAGGTAAAGAGGTACGGGACTGCAGGTGGAGGTAAAGAGGTACTGGACTGCAGGTGGAGGTAAAGATGTATGGGACTGCAGGTGGAGGTATAGAGGTGTGGGACTGTAGGTGGAGGTATAGAGGTGTGGGACTGTAGGTGGAGGTATAGAGGTGCGGGACTGTAGGTGGAGGTATAGAGGTGTGGGACTGTAGGTGGAGGTATAGAGGTACGGGACTGTAGGTGGAGGTATGGGACTGTAGGTGGAGGTATAGGACTGTAGGTGGAGGTATAGAGGTATGGGACTGTAGGTGGAGGTATAGAGGTACGGGACTGTGGGTGGAGGTTTGGGACTGTTGGTGGAGGTATGGGACTGTAGGTGGAGGTATGGGACTGTAGGTGGAGGTATGGGACTGTAGGTGGAGGTATAGAGGTATGGGACTGTAGGTGGAGGTATGGGACTGTAGGTGGAGGTACAGAGGTACGGGACTTTAGGTGGAGGTATAGAGGTATGGGACTGCAGGTGGATGTAAAGAGGTATGGGACTGTAGGTGGAGGTATGGGACTGTAGGTGGAGGTATAGAGGTACGGGACTGTAGGTGGAGGTATAGAGGTATGGGACTGTAGGTGGAGGTAAATAGGTATAGGACTGTCGGTGGAGGTATGTGACTTTAGGTGGAGGTATAGAGGTATGGGACTGTAGGTGGAGGTAGAGGTATGGGACTGCAAGCGGAGGTATGAAGGTATGGAACTGCAGGTGGAGGTATGGGACTGTAGGTGGAGGTATAGAGGTATGGGACTGCAGGTGGAGGTATGGGACTGCAGGTGGAGGTAAAGAGGTATGGGACTGTAGGTGAAGGTATGGGACTGTAGGTGGAGGTATTGAGGTATGGGACTGTAGGTGGAGATATAGAGGTATGGGACTGTAGGTGGCGGTATGGGACTGCAGGTGGGTGTAAAGAGGTATGGGACTTTAGGTGGAGGTATAGAGGTACGGGACTGTAGGTGGAGGTATAGAGATATGGGACTGCAGGTGGAGGTATAGAGGTTTGGGACTGCAGGAGGAGGTATAGAGGTTTGGGACTGTAGGTGGAGGTATGGGACTGTAGGTGGAGGTATAGAGGTATGGGACTGTAGGTGGAGGTATAGAGGAACAGGACTGTAGGTGGAGGTATAGGACTGTAGGTGGAGGTATAGGACTGTAGGTATAGGAATGTAGGTGGAGGTATAGAGGTATGGGACTGCAGGTGGAGGTAAAGAGGTATGGGACTGCAGGTGGAGGTAAAGAGGTACGGGACTGCAGGTGGAGGTAAAGAGGTACTGGACTGCAGGTGGAGGTAAAGAGGTATGGGACTGCAGGTGGACGTATAGAGGTGTGGGACTGTAGGTGGAGGTATAGAGGTGTGGGACTGTAGGTGGAGGTATAGAGGTGCGGGACTGTAGGTGGAGGTATAGAGGTGTGGGACTGTAGGTGGAGGTATAGAGGTACGGGACTGTAGGTGGAGGTATGGGACTGTAGGTGGAGGTATAGGACTGTAGGTGGAGGTATAGAGGTATGGGACTGTAGGTGGAGGTATAGAGGTACGGGACTGTGGGTGGAGGTTTGGGACTGTTGGTGGAGGTATGGGACTGTAGGTGGAGGTATGGGACTGTAGGTGGAGGTATGGGACTGTAGGTGGAGGTATAGAGGTATGGGACTGTAGGTGGAGGTATGAGACTGTAGGTGGAGGTACAGAGGTACGGGACTTTAGGTGGAGGTAGAGAGGTATGGGACTGCAGGTGGAGGTAAAGAGGTATGGGACTGTAGGTGGAGGTACAGAGGTACGGGACTTTAGGTGGAGGTATAGAGGTACGGGACTTTAGGTGGAGGTATAGAGGTACGGGACTGTAGGTGGAGGTATAGAGGTATGGGACTGTAGGTGGAGGTAAATAGGTATAGGACTGCCGGTGGAGGTATGTGACTTTAGGTGGAGGTATAGAGGTATGGGACTGTAGGTGGAGGTAGAGGTATGGGACTGCAGGCGGAGGTATAAAGGTATGGAACTGCAGGTGGAGGTATGGGACTGTAGGTGGAGTTATAGAGGTATGGGACTGCAGGTGGAGGTATAGAGGTTTGGGACTGTAGGTGGAGGTATGGGACTGTAGGTGGAGGTATAGAGGTATGGGACTGTAGGTGGAGGTATAGAGGTATGGGACTGCAGGTGGAGGTTAAGAGGTATGGGACTGCAGGTGGAGGTATAGAGGTATGGGACTGCAGGTGGAGGTATAGAGGTATGGGACTGCAGGTGGAGGTATAGAGGTATGGGACTGTAGGTGGAGGTATAGAGGTATGGGACTGCAGGTGGAGGTATAGAGGTATGGGACTGTAGGTGGAGGTATAGAGGTATGGGACTGTAGGTGGTGGTAAAGAGGTATGGGACTGCAGGTGGAGGTATGGGACTGTAGGTGGAGTTTAGGGACTGTAGGTGGAGGTATAGAGGTATGGGACTGCAGGTGGAGGTATAGAGGTATGGGACTGCAGGTGGAGGTATAGAGGTATGGGACTGCAGGTGGAGGTATAGAGGTATGGGACTGCAGGTGGAGGTATGGGACTGGAGGAGGAGGTATGGAGGTATGTCACTGTAGGTGGAGGTATGGGACTGTAGGTGGAGGTACGGGACTGTAGGTGGAGGTATAGAGGTACGGGACTGTAGGTGGAGGTATGGGACTGCAGGTGGAGGTATAGAGGTACAGGACTGTAGGTGGAGGTATGGGACTGCAGGTGGAGGTATAGAGGTACAGGACTGTAGGTGGAGGTATGGGACTGCAGGTGGAGGTATAGAGGTATGGGACTGTAGGTGGAGGTATAGAGGTATGGGACTGCAGGTGGAGGTATGGGACTGGAGGAGGAGGTATAGAGGTACGGGACTGTAGGTGGAGGTATAGAGGTACAGGACTGTAGGTGGAGGTATAGGACTGTAGGTGGAGGTATAGGACTGTAGGTATAGGACTGTAGGTGGAGGTATAGAGGTATGGGACTGCAGGTGGAGGTAAAGAGGTATGGGACTGCAGGTGGAGGTAAAGAGGTACGGGACTGCAGGTGGAGGTAAAGAGGTACTGGACTGCAGGTGGAGGTAAAGAGGTATGGGACTGCAGGTGGAGGTATAGAGGTGTGGGACTGTAGGTGGAGGTATAGAGGTGTGGGACTGTAGGTGGAGGTATAGAGGTGCGGGACTGTAGGTGGAGGTATAGAGGTGTGGGACTGTAGGTGGAGGTATAGAGGTACGGGACTGTAGGTGGAGGTATGGGACTGTAGGTGGAGGTATAGGACTGTAGGTGGAGGTATAGAGGTATGGGACTGTAGGTGGAGGTATAGAGGTACGGGACTGTGGGTGGAGGTTTGGGACTGTTGGTGGAGGTATGGGACTGTAGGTGGAGGTATGGGACTGTAGGTGGAGGTATGGGACTGTAGGTGGAGGTATAGAGGTATGGGACTGTAGGTGGAGGTATGGGACTGTAGGTGGAGGTACAGAGGTACGGGACTTTAGGTGGAGGTATAGAGGTATGGGACTGCAGGTGGATGTAAAGAGGTATGGGACTGTAGGTGGAGGTATGGGACTGTAGGTGGAGGTATAGAGGTACGGGACTGTAGGTGGAGGTATAGAGGTATGGGACTGTAGGTGGAGGTAAATAGGTATAGGACTGTCGGTGGAGGTATGTGACTTTAGGTGGAGGTATAGAGGTATGGGACTGTAGGTGGAGGTAGAGGTATGGGACTGCAAGCGGAGGTATAAAGGTATGGAACTGCAGGTGGATGTATGGGACTGTAGGTGGAGGTATAGAGGTATGGGACTGCAGGTGGAGGTATGGGACTGCAGGTGGAGGTAAAGAGGTATGGGACTGTAGGTGAAGGTATGGGACTGTAGGTGGAGGTATTGAGGTATGGGACTGTAGGTGGAGATATAGAGGTATGGGACTGTAGGTAGCGGTATGGGACTGCAGGTGGGTGAAAAGAGGTATGGGACTTTAGGTGGAGGTATAGAGGTACGGGACTGTAGGTGGAGGTATAGAGATATGGGACTGCAGGTGGAGGTATAGAGGTTTGGGACTGCAGGAGGAGGTATAGAGGATGGGACTGTAGGTGGAGGTATGGGACTGTAGGTGGAGGTATAGAGGTATGGGACTGTAGGTGGAGGTATAGAGGAACAGGACTGTAGGTGGAGGTATAGGACTGTAGGTGGAGGTATAGGACTGTAGGTATAGGACTGTAGGTGGAGGTATAGAGGTATGGGACTGCAGGTGGAGGTAAAGAGGTATGGGACTGCAGGTGGAGGTAAAGAGGTATGGGACTGCAGGTGGAGGTAAAGAGGTACGGGACTGCAGGTGGAGGTAAAGAGGTACTGGACTGCAGGTGGAGGTAAAGAGGTATGGGACTGCAGGTGGACGTATAGAGGTGTGGGACTGTAGGTGGAGGTATAGAGGTGTGGGACTGTAGGTGGAGGTATAGAGGTGCGGGACTGTAGGTGGAGGTATAGAGGTGTGGGACTGTAGGTGGAGGTATAGAGGTACGGGACTGTAGGTGGAGGTATGGGACTGTAGGTGGAGGTATAGGACTGTAGGTGGATGTATAGAGGTATGGGACTGTAGGTGGAGGTATAGAGGTACGGGACTGTGGGTGGATTTTTGGGACTGTTGGTGGAGGTATGGGACTGTAGGTGAAGGTATGGGACTGTAGGTGGAGGTATGGGACTGTAGGTGGAGGTATAGAGGTATGGGACTGTAGTTGGAGGTATGAGACTGTAGGTGGAGGTACAGAGGTACGGGACTTTAGGTGGAGGTATAGAGGTATGGGACTGCAGGTGGAGGTAAAGAGGTATGGGACTGTAGGTGGAGGTATGGGACTGTAGGTGGAGGTACAGAGGTACGGGACTTTAGGTGGAGGTATAGAGGTACGGGACTGTAGGTGGAGGTATAGAGGTATGGGACTGTAGGTGGAGGTATAGAGGAACAGGACTGTAGGTGGAGGTATAGGACTGTAGGTGGAGGTATAGGACTGTAGGTATAGGACTGTAGGTGGAGGTATAGAGGTATGGGACTGCAGGTGGAGGTAAAGAGGTATGGGACTGCAGGTGGAGGTAAAGAGGTACGGGACTGCAGGTGGAGGTAAAGAGGTACTGGACTGCAGGTGGAGGTAAAGAGGTATGGGACTGCAGGTGGACGTATAGAGGTGTGGGACTGTAGGTGGAGGTATAGAGGTGTGGGACTGTAGGTGGAGGTATAGAGGTGCGGGACTGTAGGTGGAGGTATAGAGGTGTGGGACTGTAGGTGGAGGTATAGAGGTACGGGACTGTAGGTGGAGGTATGGGACTGTAGGTGGAGGTATAGGACTGTAGGTGGAGGTATAGAGGTATGGGACTGTAGGTGGAGGTATAGAGGTACGGGACTGTGGGTGGAGGTTTGGGACTGTTGGTGGAGGTATGGGACTGTAGGTGGAGGTATGGGACTGTAGGTGGAGGTATGGGACTGTAGGTGGAGGTATAGAGGTATGGGACTGTAGTTGGAGGTATGAGACTGTAGGTGGAGGTACAGAGGTACGGGACTTTAGGTGGAGGTATAGAGGTATGGGACTGCAGGTGGAGGTAAAGAGGTATGGGACTGTAGGTGGAGGTATGGGACTGTAGGTGGAGGTACAGAGGTACGGGACTTTAGGTGGAGGTATAGAGGTACGGGACTGTAGGTGGAGGTATAGAGGTATGGGACTGTAGGTGGATGTAAATAGGTATAGGACTGCCGTTGGAGGTATGTGACTTTAGGTGGAGGTATAGAGGTATGGGACTGTAGGTGGAGGTAGAGGTATGGGACTGCAGGCGTAGGTATAAAGGTATGGAACTGCAGGTGGAGGTATGGGACTGTAGGTGGAGTTATAGAGGTATGGGACTGCAGGTGGAGGTATGGGACTGCAGGTGGAGGTAAAGAGGTATGGAACTGTAGGTGAAGGTATGGGACTGTAGGTGGAGGTATTGAGGTATGGGACTGTAGGTGGAGGTATAGAGGTATGGGACTGTAGGTGGCGGTATGGGACTGCAGGTGGGTGTAAAGAGGTATGGGACTTTAGGTGGAGGTATAGAGGTACGGGACTGTAGGTGGAGGTATAGAGATATGGGACTGCAGGTGGAGGTATAGAGGTTTGGGACTGCAGGAGGAGGTATAGAGGTTTGGGACTGTAGGTGGAGGTATAGAGGTATGGGACTGCAGGTGGAGGTATAGAGGTATGGGACTGCATGTGGAGGTATAGAGGTATGGGACTGCAGGTGGAGGTATAGAGGTATGGGACTGTAGGTGGAGGTATAGAGGTATGGGACTAGAGGTGGAGGTATAGAGGTATGGGACTGCAGGTGGAGGTATAGAGGTATGGGACTGTTATTGGAGGTATAGAGGTATGGGACTGCAGGTGGAGGTATGGGACTGTAGGTGGAGGTATGGGACTGTAGGTGGAGGTGTAGAGGTATGGGACTGCAGGTGGAGGTATATAGGTATGGGACTGCAGGTGGATGTATAGAGGTATGGGACTGCAGGTGGAGGTATGTGACTGTAGGTGGAGGTATAGAGATATGGGACTGTAGGTAAAGAGGTATGGGACTGTATGTAAAGAGGTATAGAGGTATGTGACTGTAGGTATAGAGGTATGGGACTGTAGGTGGAGGTATAGAGGTATGTGACTGTAGGTAAAGAGTTATAGCTGTATGGGATTGTAGGTGCGAGTAAGGATGAGAAGAGGCAGAGAATTACCGTTTACATGGTATTTATTCCATCACACAGTAATTTTGGGGAAAAGGGTCTGGACGGAACCAAATGCAAAGAAAGTAAATATCAAAGCCCCCTCTCTTACCTTACCTGCCTACCCACTACTGACCTAACTAGCACCACCTGGTGACCTACCCACTACTGACCTAACTAGCACCACCTGGTGACCTACGCACTATTGACCTAACTAGCACCACCTGGTGACCTACCAACTACTGACCTAACTAGCACCACCTAGTGACCTACCCACTACTGACCTAACTAGCACCACCTGGTGACCTACCCACTACTGACCTAACTAGCACCACCTGGTGACCTACCCACTACTGACCTAACTAGCACCACCTGGTGCACTAACAAAAGTACAGGGGGTGGTCCGCCCAGGTCTTTCCTAGTGTGCATAGACAGAGTATATACTACGGGTTATGTATGCCCGCAAGACTCTTGCCTAAGCACTCCCTAGGTGCCTTCCCCTTCCCCCCTAGGAACAAAACAGAATAACAAAAACAATGTCAATAATCAAAACCAATGCATCCTATTGGCACACACATACCTCAGAATCAGCGGCTACACAATACTTAACTAAACTCTGAGCAACAACTAACACAGGACATATCAATCAGCTACCCAGCAACACCCCATACAGGACATACCAATCAGCTCCCCAGCAACAATCAACACAGGACATACCAATCAGCTCCCAAGCAACAATCAACACAGGACATACCAATAAGCTCCCCAGCAACAATCAACCAGGGCATACCAATCAGCTCCCCAGCAACAATCAACACAGGGCATACCAATCAGCTCCCCAGCAACAATCAACACAGGGCATACCAATCCGCTTCCCAGCAACAATCAACACAGGACATACCAATCAGCTTCCCAGCAACAATCAACACAGGGCATACCAATCAGTTCCCCAGCAACACAGGACATACCAATCAAACAACCAGCAACAATCAACACAGGACATACCAATCAGCTCCCCAGCAACAATCAACACAGGACATTCCAATCAGCTTCCCAGCAACAATAAACACAGGACAAACCAATCAGCTCCCCAGCAAAAATAAACACAGGACATACCAATCAGCTCCCCAGCAACAATTAACACAGGACATACATATCAGCTCCCCAGCAACACAGGACATACCAATCAGCTCCCCAGCAACAATCAACACAGGACATACCAATCAGCTCCCAGCAACACAGGACATATCAATCAGCTCCCCAGCAACAATCAACACAGGGCATACCAATCAGCTCCGCAGCAACAATCAACACAGGACATACCAATCAGCTCCCCAGCAACACAGGACATACCAATCAGCTCCCCATCAACACCCCACACAGGACATACCAATCAGCTCCCCAGCAACAATCAACACAGGGCATATCAATCAGCTCCCCAGCAACACAGGACATACCAATCAGCCCCCCAGCAACACCCCACACAGGGCATACCAATCAGCCCCCCAGCAACAATCAACACAGGGCATACCAATCAGCTCCCCAGCAACACAGGACATACCAATCAGCTTGCCAGCAACAATCAACACAGGGCATACCAATCAGCTCCCCAGCAACAATCAACACAGGACATACCAATCAGCTCCCAAGCAACAATCAACACAGGGCATACCAATCATCTCCGCAGCAACAATCAACACAGGGCATACTAATCAGCTCCCCAGCAACACAAGACATACCAATCAGCTCCCCAGCTACAATCAACACAGGACATTCCAATCTGCTCCCCAGCAACAATCAACACAGGGCATATCAATCAGTTCCCCAGCAACAATCAACACAGGACATACCAATCAGCTCCCCAGCAACAATCAACGCAGGATATACCAATCAGCTCCCCAGCCACAATCAACACAGGGCATACCAATCAGCAACCCAGCAACACAGGACATACCAATCAGCTCCACAGCAACAATCAACACAGGACATACCAATCAGCACCCCAGCAACACAGGACATACCAATCAGCCCCCCAGCAGCGCCCCACACAGGACATACCAATCAGCGCCCCAGCAACACCCCACACAGGACATACCAATCATCTCCCCAGCAACAATCAACACAGGAAGTACCAATCATCTCCCCAGCAACAATCAACACAGGTCATACCAATCAGCCCCCCAGCAACAATCAACACAGGGCATACCAATCAGCTCCCCAGCAACACAGGACATACCAATCAGCTCCCCAGCAACAATCAACACAGGACATACCAATCAGCCCCCCAGCAACAATCAACACAGGGTATACCAATCAGCTCCACAGCAACAAAGGACATACCAATCAGCTCCCCAGCAACAATCAACACAGGGCATTCCAATCTGCATCCCAGCAACAATCAACACAGGACATACCAATCAGCTCCCCAGCAACAATCAACACAGGGCATTCCAATCTGCCACCCAGCAACAATCAACACAGGACATACCAATCAGCTCCCCAGCAACAATCAACACAGGGCATACCAATCAGCTCCCCAGCAACAATCAACACAGGACATACCAATCAGCTCCCCAGCAACAATCAACACAGGGCATACCAATCAGCTCCCCAGCAACAAAGGACATACCAATCAGCTCCCCAGCAACAATCAACACAGGGCATATCAATCAGCTCCCCAGCAACACAGGACATACCAATCAGCCCCCCAGCAACACCCCACACAGGGCATACCAATCAGCCCCCCAGCAACATTCAACACAGGGTTACCAATCACCTCCCCTGCAACACAGGACATACCAATCAGCTTCCCAGCAACAATCAACACAGGGCATACCAATCAGCTCCCCAGCAACAATCAACACAGGACATACCAATCAACACAGGACATACCAATCAGCTCCCCAGCAACAATCAACACAGGACATACCAATCAGCTCCCCAGCAACAATCAACACAGGACATACCAATCAGCTTCCCAGCAACAATCAACACAGGACATACCAATCAGCCCCCCAGCAACAATCAACACAGGGCATACCAATCAGCTTCCCAGCAACACAGGACATACCAATCAGCTCCCCAGCAACAATCAACACAGGGCATATCAATCAGCTCCCCAGCAACACAGGACATACCAATCAGCCCCCCAGCAACACCCCACACAGGGCATACCAATCAGCCCCCCAGCAACATTCAACACAGGGTTACCAATCACCTCCCCTGCAACACAGGACATACCAATCAGCTTCCCAGCAACAATCAACACAGGGCATACCAATCAGCTCCCCAGCAACAATCAACACAGGACATACCAATCAACACAGGACATACCAATCAGCTCCCCAGCAACAATCAACACAGGACATACCAATCAGCCCCCCAGCAACACCCCACACAGGACATACCAATCAGCACCCCAGCAACACCCCACACAGGACATACCAATCATCTCCCCAGCAACAATCAACACAGGACATACCAATCATCTCCCCAGCAACAATCAACACAGGACATACCAATCATCTCCCCAGCAACACCCCACACAGGACATACCAATCAGCTCCCCAGCAACAATCAACCCAGGACATACAAATCAGCTCCCCAGCAACAATCAACACAGGGCATACCAATCAGCTCCCCAGGAACACAGGACATACCAATAAGCTCACCAGCAACAATCAACACAGGGCATTCCGATCTGCCTCACAGCAACAATCAACACAGGACATACCAATCAGCTCCCCAGCAACAATCAACACAGGGCATACCAATCAGCTCCCCAGCAACAATCAACACAGGACATACCAATCAGATTCCCAGCAACAATCAACACAGGACATACCAATCAACACAGGACATACCAATCAGCTCCCCAGCAACAATCAACACAGGACATACCAATCAGCTCCCCAGCAACAATCAACACAGGACATACCAATCAGCTTCCCAGCAACAATCAACACTGGACATACCAATCAGCCCCCCAGCAACAATCAACACAGGGCATACCAATCAGCTCCCCAGCAACACAGGACATACCAATTAGCCCCCCAGCAACAATCAACACAGGACATACCAATCAGCTCCCCAGCATCAATCAACACAGGACATACCAATCAGCACTCCAGCAACACAGGACATACCAATCAGCCCCCCAGCAACACCCCACACATGACATACCAATCAGCTCCCCAGCAACACCCCACACAGGACATACCAATCATCTCCCCAGCAACAATCAACACAGGACATACCAATCATCTACCCAGCAACAATCAACACAGGACATACCAATCATCCCCCCAGCAACACCCCACACAGGACATACCAATCAGCTCCCCAGCAACACAGGACATACCAATCAGCTTCCCAGCAACAATCAACACAGGACATACCAATCAGTCCCCCAGCAACAATCAACACATGGCATACCAATCAGCCCCCCAGCAACACCCCACACAGGATATACCAATCAGCTCCCCAGCAGCAATCAACACAGGGCATACCAATCAGCTCCCCAGCAACAATCAACACAGGGCATACCAATCAGCTCCCCAGCAACAATCAACACAGGACATACCAATCAGCCCCAGCAACAATCAACACAGGGTATACCAATCAGCTCCCCAGCAACAAAGGACATACCAATCAGCTCCCCAGCAACAATCAACCCAGGACATACCAATCAGCTTCCCAGCAACAATCAACACAGGGCATACCAATCAGCTCCCCAGCAACACAGGACATACCAATCAGCCTCCCAGCAACAATCAACACAGGACATACCAATCAGTACCCCAGCAACAATCAACACATGGCATACCAATCAGCTCCCAGCAACACCCCACACAGGACATACCAATCAGCTCCCCAGCAACAATCAACACAGGGCATACCAATCAGCTCCCCAGCAACAATCAACACAGGGCATACCAATCAGCTCCCCAGCAACAATCAACACAGGACATACCAATCAGCCCCCAGCAACAATCAACACAGAGTATACCAATCAGCTCCCCAGCAACAAAGGACATACCAATCAGCTCCCCAGCAACAATCAACCCAGGACATACCAATCAGCTCCCCAGCAACAATCAACACAGGGCATACCAATCAGCTCCCCAGCAACACAGGACATACCAATCAGTCCCCCAGCAACAATCAACACATGGCATACCAATCAGCCCCCCAGCAACACCCCACACAGGACATACCAATCAGCTCCCCAGCAACAATCAACACAGGACATACCAATCAGCCCCCCAGCAACAATCAACACAGGGCATACCAATCAGCTCCCCAGCAACACAGGACATACCAATCAGCTCCCCAGCAACAATCAACACAGGACATACCAATCAGCCCCCCGGCAACAATCAACACAGGGTATACCAAGCAGCTCCCCAGCAACAAAGGACATACCAATCAGCTCCCCAGCAACAATCAACACAGGGCATTCCAATCTGCCTCCCAGCAACAATCAACACAGGACATACCAATCAGCTCCCCAGCAACAATCAACACAGGGCATTCCAATCTGCCACCCAGCAACAATCAACACAGGACATACCAATCAGCTCCCCAGCAACAATCAACACAGGGTATACCAATCAGCTCCCCAGCAACAAAGGACATACCAATCAGCTCCCCAGCAACAATCAACCCAGGACATACCAATCAGCTTCCCAGCAACAATCAACACAGGGCATACCAATCAGCTCCCCAGCACACACAGGACATACCAATCAGCCTCCCAGCAACAATCAACACAGGACATACCAATCAGTACCCCAGCAACAATCAACACATGGCATACCAATCAGCTCCCAGCAACACCCCACACAGGACATACCAATCAGCTCCCCAGCAACAATCAACACAGGGCATACCAATCAGCTCCCCAGCAACAATCAACACAGGGCATACCAATCAGCTCCCCAGCAACAATCAACACAGGACATACCAATCAGCCCCCAGCAACAATCAACACAGAGTATACCAATCAGCTCCCCAGCACACACACAGGACATACCAATCAGCTCCCCAGCAACAATCAACCCAGGACATACCAATCAGCTCCCCAGCAACAATCAACACAGGGCATACCAATCAGCTCCCCAGCAACACAGGACATACCAATCAGTCCCCCAGCAACAATCAACACATGGCATACCAATCAGCCCCCCAGCAACACCCCACACAGGACATACCAATCAGCTCCCCAGCAACAATCAACACAGGACATACCAATCAGCCCCCCAGCAACAATCAACACAGGGCATACCAATCAGCTCCCCAGCAACACAGGACATACCAATCAGCTCCCCAGCAACAATCAACACAGGACATACCAATCAGCCCCCCGGCAACAATCAACACAGGGTATACCAAGCAGCTCCCCAGCAACAAAGGACATACCAATCAGCTCCCCAGCAACAATCAACACAGGGCATTCCAATCTGCCTCCCAGCAACAATCAACACAGGACATACCAATCAGCTCCCCAGCAACAATCAACACAGGGCATTCCAATCTGCCACCCAGCAACAATCAACACAGGACATACCAATCAGCTCCCCAGCAACAATCAACACAGGGCATACCAATCAGCTCCCCAGCAACAATCAACACAGGACATACCAATCAGCTTCCCAGCAACAATCAACACAGGGCATACCAATCAGCTCCCCAGCAACAAAGGACATACCAATCAGCTCCCCAGCAACAATCAAAACAGGGCATATCAATCAGCCCCCCAGCAACACAGGACATACCAATCAGCCCCCCAGCAACACCCCACACAGGGCATACCAATCAGCCCCCCAGCAACAATCAACACAGGGTTACCAATCACCCTCCCAGCAACACAGGACATACCAATCAGCTTCCCAGCAACAATCAACACAGGGCATACCAATCAGCTCCCCAGCAACAATCAACACAGGACATACCAATCAACACAGGACATACCAATCAGCACCCCAGCAACAATCAACACAGGACATACCAATCAGCTCCCATGCAACAATCAACACAGGACATACCAATCAGCTTCCCAGCAACAATCAACACAGGACATACCAATCAGCCCCCCAGCAACAATCAACACAGGGCATACCAATCAGCTTCCCAGCAACACAGGACATACCAATCAGCTCCGCAGCAACAATCAACACAGGGCATACCAATCAGCTTCCAGCAACAATCAACACAGGACATACCAATCAGCTCCCCAGCAACAATCAACACAGGACATACCAATCAGCACCCCAGCAACACAGGACATACCAATCAGCTCCCCAGCAACACCCCACACAGGACATACCAATCAGCTCCCCAGCAACACCCCACACAGGACATACCAATCATCTCCCCAGCAACAATCAACACAGGACATACCAATCATCTCCCCAGCAACAATCAACACAGGACATACCAATAATCTCCCCAGCAACACCCCACACAGGACATACCAATCAGCTCCCCAGCAACAATCAACCCAGGACATACCAATCAGCTCCCCAGCAACAATCAACACAGGGCATACCAATCAGCTCCCCAGGAACACAGGACATACCAATCAGCGCCCCAGCAACAATCAACACAGGGCATTCCGATCTGCCTCACAGGAACAATCAACACAGGACATACCAATCAGCTCCCCAGCAACAATCAACACAGGGCATACCAATCAGCTCCCCAGCAACAATCAACACAGGACATACCAATCAGATTCCCAGCAACAATCAACACAGGACATACCAATCAACACAGGACATACCAATCAGCTCCCCAGCAACAATCAACACAGGACATACCAATCAGCTCCCCAGCAACAATCAACACAGGACATACCAATCAGCTTCCCAGCAACAATCAACACAGGACATACCAATCAGCCCCCCAGCAACAATCAACACTTGGCATACCAATCAGCTGCCCAGCAACACAGGACATACCAATTAGCTCCCCAGCAACACCCCACACAGGACATACCAATCATCTCCCCAGCAACAATCAACACAGGGCATACCAATCAGCCTCCCAGCAACAATCAACACAGGACATACCAATCAGCTTCCCAGCAACAATCAACACAGGGCATACCAATCAGCTCCCCAGCAACAAAGGACATACCAATCAGCTCCCCAGCAACAATCAAAACAGGGCATATCAATCAGCCCCCCAGCAACACAGGACATACCAATCAGCTCCCCAGCAACAATCAACACAGGGCATACCAATCAGCTCCCCAGCAACACAGGACATACCAATCAGTCCCCCAGCAACAATCAACACATGGCATACCAATCAGCCCCCCAGCAACACCCCACACAGGACATACCAATCAGCTCCCCAGCAACAATCAACACAGGACATACCAATCAGCCCCCCAGCAACAATCAACACAGGGCATACCAATCAGCTCCCCAGCAACACAGGACATACCAATCAGCTCCCCAGCAACAATCAACACAGGACATACCAATCAGCCCCCCGGCAACAATCAACACAGGGTATACCAAGCAGCTCCCCAGCAACAAAGGACATACCAATCAGCTCCCCAGCAACAATCAACACAGGGCATTCCAATCTGCCTCCCAGCAACAATCAACACAGGACATACCAATCAGCTCCCCAGCAACAATCAACACAGGGCATTCCAATCTGCCACCCAGCAACAATCAACACAGGACATACCAATCAGCTCCCCAGCAACAATCAACACAGGGCATACCAATCAGCTCCCCAGCAACAATCAACACAGGACATACCAATCAGCTTCCCAGCAACAATCAACACAGGGCATACCAATCAGCTCCCCAGCAACAAAGGACATACCAATCAGCTCCCCAGCAACAATCAAAACAGGGCATATCAATCAGCCCCCCAGCAACACAGGACATACCAATCAGCCCCCCAGCAACACCCCACACAGGGCATACCAATCAGCCCCCCAGCAACAATCAACACAGGGTTACCAATCACCTCCCCAGCAACACAGGACATACCAATCAGCTTCCCAGCAACAATCAACACAGGGCATACCAATCAGCTCCCCAGCAACAATCAACACAGGACATACCAATCAACACAGGACATACCAATCAGCTTCCCAGCAACAATCAACACAGGGCATACCAATCAGCTCCCCAGCAACAATCAACACAGGACATACCAATCAACACAGGACATACCAATCAGCACCCCAGCAACAATCAACACAGGACATACCAATCAGCTCCCATGCAACAATCAACACAGGACATACCAATCAGCTTCCCAGCAACAATCAACACAGGACATACCAATCAGCCCCCCAGCAACAATCAACACAGGGCATACCAATCAGCTTCCCAGCAACACAGGACATACCAATCAGCTCCGCAGCAACAATCAACACAGGGCATACCAATCAGCTTCCAGCAACAATCAACACAGGACATACCAATCAGCTCCCCAGCAACAATCAACACAGGACATACCAATCAGCACCCCAGCAACACAGGACATACCAATCAGCTCCCCAGCAACACCCCACACAGGACATACCAATCAGCTCCCCAGCAACACCCCACACAGGACATACCAATCATCTCCCCAGCAACAATCAACACAGGACATACCAATCATCTCCCCAGCAACAATCAACACAGGACATACCAATAATCTCCCCAGCAACACCCCACACAGGACATACCAATCAGCTCCCCAGCAACAATCAACCCAGGACATACCAATCAGCTCCCCAGCAACAATCAACACAGGGCATACCAATCAGCTCCCCAGGAACACAGGACATACCAATCAGCGCCCCAGCAACAATCAACACAGGGCATTCCGATCTGCCTCACAGCAACAATCAACACAGGACATACCAATCAGCTCCCCAGCAACAATCAACACAGGGCATACCAATCAGCTCCCCAGCAACAATCAACACAGGACATACCAATCAGATTCCCAGCAACAATCAACACAGGACATACCAATCAACACAGGACATACCAATCAGCTCCCCAGCAACAATCAACACAGGACATACCAATCAGCTCCCCAGCAACAATCAACACAGGACATACCAATCAGCTTCCCAGCAACAATCAACACAGGACATACCAATCAGCCCCCCAGCAACAATCAACACTTGGCATACCAATCAGCTGCCCAGCAACACAGGACATACCAATTAGCTCCCCAGCAACACCCCACACAGGACATACCAATCATCTCCCCAGCAACAATCAACACAGGGCATACCAATCAGCCTCCCAGCAACAATCAACACAGGACATACCAATCAGCTTCCCAGCAACAATCAACACAGGGCATACCAATCAGCTCCCCAGCAACAAAGGACATACCAATCAGCTCCCCAGCAACAATCAAAACAGGGCATATCAATCAGCCCCCCAGCAACACAGGACATACCAATCAGCCCCCCAGCAACACCCCACACAGGGCATACCAATCAGCCCCCCAGCAACAATCAACACAGGGTTACCAATCACCTCCCCAGCAACACAGGACATACCAATCAGCTTCCCAGCAACAATCAACACAGGGCATACCAATCAGCTCCCCAGCAACAATCAACACAGGACATACCAATCAACACAGGACATACCAATCAGCACCCCAGCAACAATCAACACAGGACATACCAATCAGCTCCCATGCAACAATCAACACAGGACATACCAATCAGCTTCCCAGCAACAATCAACACAGGACATACCAATCAGCCCCCCAGCAACAATCAACACAGGGCATACCAATCAGCTTCCCAGCAACACAGGACATACCAATCAGCTCCGCAGCAACAATCAACACAGGGCATACCAATCAGCTTCCAGCAACAATCAACACAGGACATACCAATCAGCTCCCCAGCAACAATCAACACAGGACATACCAATCAGCACCCCAGCAACACAGGACATACCAATCAGCTCCCCAGCAACACCCCACACAGGACATACCAATCAGCTCCCCAGCAACACCCCACACAGGACATACCAATCATCTCCCCAGCAACAATCAACACAGGACATACCAATCATCTCCCCAGCAACAATCAACACAGGACATACCAATAATCTCCCCAGCAACACCCCACACAGGACATACCAATCAGCTCCCCAGCAACAATCAACCCAGGACATACCAATCAGCTCCCCAGCAACAATCAACACAGGGCATACCAATCAGCTCCCCAGGAACACAGGACATACCAATCAGCTCCCCAGCAACAATCAACACAGGGCATTCCGATCTGCCTCACAGCAACAATCAACACAGGACATACCAATCAGCTCCCCAGCAACAATCAACACAGGGCATACCAATCAGCTCCCCAGCAACAATCAACACAGGACATACCAATCAGATTCCCAGCAACAATCAACACAGGACATACCAATCAACACAGGACATACCAATCAGCTCCCCAGCAACAATCAACACAGGACATACCAATCAGCTCCCCAGCAACAATCAACACAGGACATACCAATCAGCTTCCCAGCAACAATCAACACAGGACATACCAATCAGCCCCCCAGCAACAATCAACACTTGGCATACCAATCAGCTGCCCAGCAACACAGGACATACCAATTAGCTCCCCAGCAACACCCCACACAGGACATACCAATCATCTCCCCAGCAACAATCAACACAGGGCATACCAATCACCCTCCCAGCAACAATCAACACAGGACATACCAATCAGCTTCCCAGCAACAATCAACACAGGGCATACCAATCAGCTCCCCAGCAACAAAGGACATACCAATCAGCTCCCCAGCAACAATCAAAACAGGGCATATCAATCAGCCCCCCAGCAACACAGGACATACCAATCAGCCCCCCAGCAACACCCCACACAGGGCATACCAATCAGCCCCCCAGCAACAATCAACACAGGGTTACCAATCACCTCCCCAGCAACACAGGACATACCAATCAGCTTCCCAGCAACAATCAACACAGGGCATACCAATCAGCTCCCCAGCAACAATCAACACAGGACATACCAATCAACACAGGACATACCAATCAGCACCCCAGCAACAATCAACACTGGGCATACCAATCAGCTCCCCAGCAACACAGGACATACCAATTAGCTCCCCAGCAACAATCAACACAGGGCATACCAATCAGCTTCCAGCAACAATCAACACAGGACATACCAATCAGCTCCCCAGCATCAATCAACACAGGACATACCAATCAGCACTC
Source organism: Salmo salar (assembly GCF_965601325.2). Taxonomy (NCBI): domain Eukaryota; kingdom Metazoa; phylum Chordata; class Actinopteri; order Salmoniformes; family Salmonidae; genus Salmo; species Salmo salar. The sequence continues at coordinate 16,854,873 of NC_138305.1, forward strand.
CAGCAACACAGGACATACCAATCAGCCCCCCAGCAACACCCCACACATGACATACCAATCAGCTCCCCAGCAACACCCCACACAGGACATACCAATCATCTCCCCAGCAACAATCAACACAGGACATACCAATCATCCACCCAGCAACAATCAACACAGGACATAACAATCATCCCCCCAGCAACACCCCACACAGGACATACCAATCAGCTCCCCAGCAACAATCAACCCAGGACATACCAATCAGCTCCCCAGCAACAATCAACACAGGGCATACCAATCAGCTCCCCAGCAACACAGGACATACCAATCAGCTTCCCAGCATCAATCAACACAGGACATACCAATCAGTCCCCCAGCAACAATCAACACATGGCATACCAATCAGCCCCCCAGCAACACCCCACACAGGACATACCAATCAGCTCCCCAGCAACAATCAACACAGGGCATACCAATCAGCTCACCAGCAACAATCAACACAGGGCATACCAATCAGCTCCCCAGCAACAATCAACACAGGACATACCAATCAGCCCCCAGCAACAATCAACACAGGGTATACCAATCAGCTCCCCAGCAACAAAGGACATACCAATCAGCTCCCCAGCAACAATCAACCCAGGACATACCAATCAGCTTCCCAGCAACAATCAACACAGGGCATACCAATCAGCTCCCCAGCAACACAGGACATACCAATCAGCCTCCCAGCAACAATCAACACAGGATATACCAATCAGTCCCCCAGCAACAATCAACACATGGCATACCAATCAGCCCCCCAGCAACACCCCACACAGGACATACCAATCAGCTCCCCAGCAACAATCAACACAGGGCATACCAATCAGCTCCCCAGCAACAATCAACACAGGGCATACCAATCAGCTCCCCAGCAACAATCAACACAGGACATACCAATTAGCCCCCAGCAACAATCAACACAGGGTATACCAATCAGCTCCCCAGCAACAAAGGACATACCAATCAGCACCCCAGCAACAATCAACCCGGGACATACCAACCCCAGCAACACCCCACACAGGACATACCAATCATCTCCCCAGCAACAATCAACACAGGACATACCAATCATCCACCCAGCAACAATCAACACAGGACATAACAATCATCCCCCCAGCAACACCCCACACAGGACATACCAATCAGCTCCCCAGCAACAATCAACCCAGGACATACCAATCAGCTCCCCAGCAACAATCAACACAGGGCATACCAATCAGCTCCCCAGCAACACAGGACATACCAATCAGCTTCCCAGCATCAATCAACACAGGACATACCAATCAGTCCCCCAGCAACAATCAACACATGGCATACCAATCAGCCCCCCAGCAACACCCCACACAGGACATACCAATCAGCTCCCCAGCAACAATCAACACAGGGCATACCAATCAGCTCACCAGCAACAATCAACACAGGGCATACCAATCAGCTCCCCAGCAACAATCAACACAGGACATACCAATCAGCCCCCAGCAACAATCAACACAGGGTATACCAATCAGCTCCCCAGCAACAAAGGACATACCAATCAGCTCCCCAGCAACAATCAACCCAGGACATACCAATCAGCTTCCCAGCAACAATCAACACAGGGCATACCAATCAGCTCCCCAGCAACACAGGACATACCAATCAGCCTCCCAGCAACAATCAACACAGGATATACCAATCAGTCCCCCAGCAACAATCAACACATGGCATACCAATCAGCCCCCCAGCAACACCCCACACAGGACATACCAATCAGCTCCCCAGCAACAATCAACACAGGGCATACCAATCAGCTCCCCAGCAACAATCAACACAGGGCATACCAATCAGCTCCCCAGCAACAATCAACACAGGACATACCAATTAGCCCCCAGCAACAATCAACACAGGGTATACCAATCAGCTCCCCAGCAACAAAGGACATACCAATCAGCACCCCAGCAACAATCAACCCGGGACATACCAATCATCTCCCCAGCAACAATCAACACAGGGCATACCAATCAGCTCCCCAGCAACACAGGACATACCAATCAGTCCCCCAGCAACAATCAACACATGGCATACCAATCAGCCCCCCAGCAACACCCCACACAGGACATACCAATCAGCTCCCCAGCAACAATCAACACAGGGCATACCAATCAGCCCCCCAGCAACAATCAACACAGGGCATACCAATCAGCTCCCCAGGAACAATCAACACAGGGCATACCAATCAGCTCCCCAGCAACACAGGACATACCAATCAGCCTCCCAGCAACAATCAACACAGGATATACCAATCAGTCCCCCAGCAACAATCAACACATGGCATACCAATCCGCCCCCCAGCAACACCCCACACAGGACATACCAATCAGCTCCCCAGCAACAATCAACACAGGACATACCAATTAGCCCCCAGCAACAATCAACACAGGGTATACCAATCAGCTCCCCAGCAACAAAGGACATACCAATCAGCACCCCAGCAACAATCAACCCAGGACATACCAATCATCTCCCCAGCAACAATCAACACAGGGCATACCAATCAGCTCCCCAGCAACACAGGACATACCAATCAGTCCCCCAGCAACAATCAACACATGGCATACCAATCAGCCCCCCAGCAACACCCCACACAGGACATACCAATCAGCTCCCCAGCAACAATCAACACAGGGCATACCAATCAGCCCCCCAGCAACAATCAACACAGGGCATACCAATCAGCTCCCCAGGAACAATCAACACAGGGCATAAAAATCAGCTCCCCAGCAACACAGGACATACCAATCAGCCTCCCAGCAACAATCAACACAGGATATACCAATCAGTCCCCCAGCAACAATCAAAACATGGCATACCAATCCGCCCCCCAGCAACACCCCACACAGGACATACCAATCAGCTCCCCAGCAACAATCAACACAGGGCATACCAATCAGCTCCCCAGCAACAATCAACACAGGGCATACCAATCAGCTCCCCAGCAACAATCAACACAGGACATACCAATTAGCCCCCAGCAACAATCAACACAGGGTATACCAATCAGCTCCCCAGCAACAAAGGACATACCAATCAGCTCCCCAGCAACAATCAACCCAGGACATACCAATCAGCTCCCCAGCAACAATCAACACAGGGCATACCAATCAGCTCCCCAGCAACACAGGACATACCAATCAGTCCCCCAGCAACAATCAACACATGGCATACCAATCAGCCCCCCAGCAACACCCCACACAGGACATACCAATCAGCTCCCCAGCAACAATCAACACAGGGCATACCAATCAGCTCCCAGCAACAATCAACACAGGGCATACCAATCAGCTCCCCAGCAACAATCAACACAGGGCATACCAATCAGCCCCCAGCAACAATCAACACAGGGTATACCAATCAGCTCCCCAGCAACAAAGGACATACGAATCAGCTCCCCAGCAACAATCAACATAGGGCATTCCAATCTGCCTCCCAGCAACAATCAACACAGGGCATACCAATCAGCTCCCCAGCAACAATCAACACAGGGCATACCAATCAGCTCCCCAGCAATAATCAACACAGGACATACCAATCAGCCCCCAGCAACAATCAACACAGGGTATACCAATCAGCGCCCCAGCAACAAAGGACATACCAATCAGCTCCCCAGCAACAATCAACCCAGGACATACCAATCAGCTCCCCAGCAACAATCAACACAGGGCATACCAATCAGCCCCCCAGCAACACCCCACACAGGACATACCAATCAGCTCCCCAGCAACACCTCACACAGGACATACCAATCAGCTCCCCAGCAACAATCAACACAGGACATACCAATCAGCCCCCCAGCAACAATCAAAACAGGACATACCAATCAGCTCCCCAGCAACAATCAACACAGGGCATCCCAATCTGCTCCCCAGCAACAATCAATACAGGACATACCAATCAGCTCCCCAGCAACACCCCACACAGGACATAGCAATCATCTCCCCAGCAACAATCAACACAGGACATACCAATCATCTCCCCAGCAACACCCCACACAGGACATACCAATCAGCTCCCCAGCAACAATCAACCCAGGACATACCAATCAGCTACCCAGCAACAATCAACACAGGGCATACCAATCAGCTCCCCAGGAACACAGGACATACCAATCAGCTCCCCAGCAACAATCAACACAGGGCATTCCGATCTGCCTCACAGCAACAATCAACACAGGACATACCAATCAGCTCCCCAGCAACAATCAACACAGGGCATACTAATCAGCTCCCCAGCAACAATCAACACAGGACATACCAATCAGCCCCCCAGCAACAATCAACACAGGGCATACCAATCAGCTCCCCAGCAACAATCAACACAGGACATACCAATCAGCCCCCCAGCAACAATCAACACAGGGCATACCAATCAGCTCCCCAGCAACAATCAACACAGGACATACCAATCAACACAGGACATACCAATCAGCTCCCCAGCAACAATCAACACAGGACATACCAATCAGCTCCCCAGCAACAATCAACACGGGACATACCAATCAGCTTCCCAGCAACAATCAACACAGGACATACCAATCAGCCCCCCAGCAACAATCAACACAGGGCATACCAATCAGCTCCCCAGCAACAATCAACACAGGACATACCAATCAGCCCCCCAGCAACAATCAAAACAGGACATACCAATCAGCTCCCCAGCAACAATCAACACAGGGCATCCCAATCTGCTCCCCAGCAACAATCAATACAGGACATACCAATCAGCTCCCCAGCAACACCCCACACAGGACATACCAATCATCTCCCCAGCAACAATCAACACAGGACATACCAATCATCTCCCAAGCAACAATCAACACAAGACATACCAATCATCTCCCCAGCAACACCCCACACAGGACATACCAATCAGCTCCCCAGCAACAATCAACCCAGGACATACCAATCAGCTCCCCAGCAACAATCAACACAGAGGCATACCAATCAGCGCCCCAGGAACACAGGACATACCAATCAGCTCCCCAGCAACAATCAACACAGGGCATTCCGATCTGATTCACAGCAACTATCAACACAGGACATACCAATCAGCTCCTCAGCAACAATCAACACAGGGCATACTAATCAGCTCCCCAGCAACAATCAACACAGGACATACCAATCAGATTCTCAGCAACAATCAACACAGGACATACCAATCAACACAGGACATACCAATCAGCCTCCCAGCAACAATCAACACAGGACATACCAATCAGCTCCCCAGCAACAATCAACACGGGACATACCAATCAGCTTCCCAGCAACAATCAACACAGGACATACCAATCAGCCCCCCAGCAACAATCAACACAGGGCATACCAATCAGCTCCCCAGCAACACAGGACATACCAATTAGCTCCCCAGCAACAATCAACACAGGGCATACCAATCAGCTTCCAGCAACAATCAACACAGGACATACCAATCAGCTCCCCGGCATCAATCAACACAGGACATACCAATCAGCACTCCAGCAACACAGGACATACCAATCAGCCCCCCCAGCAACACCCCACACAGGACATACCAATCATCTCCCCAGCAACAATCAACACAGGACATACCAATCATCTACCCAGCAACAATCAACACAGGACATACCAATCATCCCCCCAGCAACACCCCACACAGGACATACCAATCAGCTCCCCAGCAACAATCAACCCAGGACATACCAATCAGCCTCCAGCAACAATCAACACAGGGCATACCAATCAGCTCCCCAGCAACACAGGACATACCAATCAGCTTCCCAGCAACAATCAACACAGGACATACCAATCAGTCCCCCAGCAACAATCAACACATGGCATACCAATCAGCCCCCAGCAACACCCCACACAGGACATACCAATCAGCACCCCAGCAACAATCAACACAGGGCATACCAATCAGCTCCCCAGCAACAATCAACACAGGGCATACCAATCAGCTCCCCAGCAACAATCAACACAGGACATACCAATCAGCCCCCAGCAACAATCAACACAGGGTATACCAATCAGCTCCCCAGCAACAAAGGACATACCAATCAGCTCCCCAGCAACAATCAACCCAGGACATACCAATCAGCTTCCCAGCAACAATCAACACAGTGCATACCAATCAGCTCCCCAGCAACACAGGACATACCAATCAGTCCCCCAGCAACAATCAACACATGGCATACCAATCAGCCCCCCAGCAACACCCCACACAGGACATACCAATCAGCTCCCCAGCAACAATCAACACAGGGCATACCAATCAGCTCCCCAGCAACAATCAACACAGGGCATACCAATCAGCTCCCCAGCAACAATCAACACAGGGCATACCAATCAGCCCCCAGCAACAATCAACACAGGGTATACCAATCAGCTCCCCAGCAACAAAGGACATACCAATCAGCTCTCCAGCAACAATCAACATAGGGCATTCCAATCTGCCTCCCAGCAACAATCAACACAGGGCATACCAATCAGCTCCCCAGCAACAATCAACACAGGGCATACCAATCAGCTCCCCAGCAACAATCAACACAGGGCATACCAATCAGCTCCCCAGCAACAAAGGACATACCAATCAGCCTCCCAGCAACAATCAACACAGGACATACCAATCAGTCCCCCAGCAACAATCAACACATGGCATACCAATCAGCCCCCCAGCAACACCCCACACAGGACATACCAATCAGCTCCCCAGCAACAATCAACACAGGGCATACCAATCAGCTCCCCAGCAACAATCAACACAGGACATACCAATCAGCCCCCAGCAACAATCAACACAGGGTATACCAATCAGCTCCCCAGCAACAAAGGAAATACCAATCAGCTCCCCAGCAACAATCAACCCAGGACATACCAATCAGCTCCCCAGCAACAATCAACACAGGGCATACCAATCAGCCCCCCAGCAACACAGGACATACCAATCAGTTCCCCAGCAACAATCAACACATGGCATACCAATCAGCCCCCCAGCAACACCCCACACAGGACATACCAATCAGCTCCCCAGCAACAATCAACACAGGGCATACCAATCAGCTCCCCAGCAACAATCAACACAGGGCATACCAATCAGCTCCCCAGCAACAATCAACACAGGGCATACCAATCAGCCCCCAGCAACAATCAACACAGGGTATACCAATCAGCTCCCCAGCAACAAAGGACATACCATTCAGCTCCCCAGCAACAATCAACATAGGGCATTCCAATCTGCCTCCCAGCAACAATCAACACAGGGCATACCAATCAGCTCCCCAGCAACAATCAACACAGGGCATACCAATCAGCTCCCCAGCAACAATCAACACAGGACATACCAATCAGCCCCCAGCAACAATCAACACAGGGCATACCAATCAGCTCCCCAGCAACACAGGACATACCAATCAGCTTCCCAGCAACAATCAACACAGGGCATACCAATCAGCTCCCCAGCAACAATCAACACAGGGCATACCAATCAGCTCCCCAGCAACAATCAACACAGGGCATACCAATCAGCTCCCCAGGAACACAGGACATACCAATCAGCTCCCCAGCAACAATCAACACAGGGCATATCAATCAGCTCCCCAGCAACAATCAACACAGGGTATACCAATCAGCTCCCCAGCAACAAAGGACATACCAATCAGCTCCCCAGCAACAATCAACCCAGGACATACCAATCAGCCCCCCAGCAACAATCAACACAGGGCATACCAATCAGCTCCCCAGCAACACAGGACATACCAATCAGTCCCCCAGCAACAATCAACACATGGCATACCAATCAGCCCCCCAGCAACACCCCACACAGGACATACCAATCAGCTCCCCAGCAACAATCAACACAGGGCATACCAATCAGCTCCCCAGCAACAATCAACACAGGGCATACCAATCAGCTCCCCAGCAACAATCAACACAGGGCATACCAATCAGCCCCCAGCAACAATCAACACAGGGTATACCAATCAGCTCCCCAGCAACAAAGGACATACGAATCAGCTCCCCAGCAACAATCAACATAGGGCATTCCAATCTGCCTCCCAGCAACAATCAACACAGGGCATACCAATCAGCTCCCCAGCAACAATCAACACAGGGCATACCAATCAGCTCCCCAGCAATAATCAACACAGGACATACCAATCAGCCCCCAGCAACAATCAACACAGGGTATACCAATCAGCGCCCCAGCAACAAAGGACATACCAATCAGCTCCCCAGCAACAATCAACCCAGGACATACCAATCAGCTCCCCAGCAACAATCAACACAGGGCATACCAATCAGCCCCCCAGCAACACCCCACACAGGACATACCAATCAGCTCCCCAGCAACACCTCACACAGGACATACCAATCAGCTCCCCAGCAACAATCAACACAGGACATACCAATCAGCCCCCCAGCAACAATCAAAACAGGACATACCAATCAGCTCCCCAGCAACAATCAACACAGGGCATCCCAATCTGCTCCCCAGCAACAATCAATACAGGACATACCAATCAGCTCCCCAGCAACACCCCACACAGGACATAGCAATCATCTCCCCAGCAACAATCAACACAGGACATACCAATCATCTCCCCAGCAACACCCCACACAGGACATACCAATCAGCTCCCCAGCAACAATCAACCCAGGACATACCAATCAGCTACCCAGCAACAATCAACACAGGGCATACCAATCAGCTCCCCAGGAACACAGGACATACCAATCAGCTCCCCAGCAACAATCAACACAGGGCATTCCGATCTGCCTCACAGCAACAATCAACACAGGACATACCAATCAGCTCCCCAGCAACAATCAACACAGGGCATACTAATCAGCTCCCCAGCAACAATCAACACAGGACATACCAATCAGATTCTCAGCAACAATCAACACAGGACATACCAATCAACACAGGACATACCAATCAGCTCCCCAGCAACAATCAACACAGGACATACCAATCAGCTCCCCAGCAACAATCAACACGGGACATACCAATCAGCTTCCCAGCAACAATCAACACAGGACATACCAATCAGCCCCCCAGCAACAATCAACACAGGGCATACCAATCAGCTCCCCAGCAACAATCAACACAGGACATACCAATCAGCCCCCCAGCAACAATCAAAACAGGACATACCAATCAGCTCCCCAGCAACAATCAACACAGGGCATCCCAATCTGCTCCCCAGCAACAATCAATACAGGACATACCAATCAGCTCCCCAGCAACACCCCACACAGGACATACCAATCATCTCCCCAGCAACAATCAACACAGGACATACCAATCATCTCCCCAGCAACAATCAACACAAGACATACCAATCATCTCCCCAGCAACACCCCACACAGGACATACCAATCAGCTCCCCAGCAACAATCAACCCAGGACATACCAATCAGCTCCCCAGCAACAATCAACACAGAGGCATACCAATCAGCGCCCCAGGAACACAGGACATACCAATCAGCTCCCCAGCAACAATCAACACAGGGCATTCCGATCTGATTCACAGCAACTATCAACACAGGACATACCAATCAGCTCCTCAGCAACAATCAACACAGGGCATACTAATCAGCTCCCCAGCAACAATCAACACAGGACATACCAATCAGATTCTCAGCAACAATCAACACAGGACATACCAATCAACACAGGACATACCAATCAGCCTCCCAGCAACAATCAACACAGGACATACCAATCAGCTCCCCAGCAACAATCAACACGGGACATACCAATCAGCTTCCCAGCAACAATCAACACAGGACATACCAATCAGCCCCCCAGCAACAATCAACACAGGGCATACCAATCAGCTCCCCAGCAACACAGGACATACCAATTAGCTCCCCAGCAACAATCAACACAGGGCATACCAATCAGCTTCCAGCAACAATCAACACAGGACATACCAATCAGCTCCCCGGCATCAATCAACACAGGACATACCAATCAGCACTCCAGCAACACAGGACATACCAATCAGCCCCCCAGCAACACCCCACACATGACATACCAATTATCTCCCCAGCAACACCCCACACAGGACATACCAATCATCTCCCCAGCAACAATCAACACAGGACATACCAATCATCTACCCAGCAACAATCAACACAGGACATACCAATCATCCCCCCAGCAACACCCCACACAGGACATACCAATCAGCTCCCCAGCAACAATCAACCCAGGACATACCAATCAGCCTCCAGCAACAATCAACACAGGGCATACCAATCAGCTCCCCAGCAACACAGGACATACCAATCAGCTTCCCAGCAACAATCAACACAGGACATACCAATCAGTCCCCCAGCAACAATCAACACATGGCATACCAATCAGCCCCCAGCAACACCCCACACAGGACATACCAATCAGCACCCCAGCAACAATCAACACAGGGCATACCAATCAGCTCCCCAGCAACAATCAACACAGGGCATACCAATCAGCTCCCCAGCAACAATCAACACAGGACATACCAATCAGCCCCCAGCAACAATCAACACAGGGTATACCAATCAGCTCCCCAGCAACAAAGGACATACCAATCAGCTCCCCAGCAACAATCAACCCAGGACATACCAATCAGCTTCCCAGCAACAATCAACACAGTGCATACCAATCAGCTCCCCAGCAACACAGGACATACCAATCAGTCCCCCAGCAACAATCAACACATGGCATACCAATCAGCCCCCCAGCAACACCCCACACAGGACATACCAATCAGCTCCCCAGCAACAATCAACACAGGGCATACCAATCAGCTCCCCAGCAACAATCAACACAGGGCATACCAATCAGCTCCCCAGCAACAATCAACACAGGGCATACCAATCAGCCCCCAGCAACAATCAACACAGGGTATACCAATCAGCTCCCCAGCAACAAAGGACATACCAATCAGCTCTCCAGCAACAATCAACATAGGGCATTCCAATCTGCCTCCCAGCAACAATCAACACAGGGCATACCAATCAGCTCCCCAGCAACAATCAACACAGGGCATACCAATCAGCTCCCCAGCAACAATCAACACAGGGCATACCAATCAGCTCCCCAGCAACAAAGGACATACCAATCAGCCTCCCAGCAACAATCAACACAGGACATACCAATCAGTCCCCCAGCAACAATCAACACATGGCATACCAATCAGCCCCCCAGCAACACCCCACACAGGACATACCAATCAGCTCCCCAGCAACAATCAACACAGGGCATACCAATCAGCTCCCCAGCAACAATCAACACAGGACATACCAATCAGCCCCCAGCAACAATCAACACAGGGTATACCAATCAGCTCCCCAGCAACAAAGGAAATACCAATCAGCTCCCCAGCAACAATCAACCCAGGACATACCAATCAGCTCCCCAGCAACAATCAACACAGGGCATACCAATCAGCCCCCCAGCAACACAGGACATACCAATCAGTTCCCCAGCAACAATCAACACATGGCATACCAATCAGCCCCCCAGCAACACCCCACACAGGACATACCAATCAGCTCCCCAGCAACAATCAACACAGGGCATACCAATCAGCTCCCCAGCAACAATCAACACAGGGCATACCAATCAGCTCCCCAGCAACAATCAACACAGGGCATACCAATCAGCCCCCAGCAACAATCAACACAGGGTATACCAATCAGCTCCCCAGCAACAAAGGACATACCATTCAGCTCCCCAGCAACAATCAACATAGGGCATTCCAATCTGCCTCCCAGCAACAATCAACACAGGGCATACCAATCAGCTCCCCAGCAACAATCAACACAGGGCATACCAATCAGCTCCCCAGCAACAATCAACACAGGACATACCAATCAGCCCCCAGCAACAATCAACACAGGGCATACCAATCAGCTCCCCAGCAACACAGGACATACCAATCAGCTTCCCAGCAACAATCAACACAGGGCATACCAATCAGCTCCCCAGCAACAATCAACACAGGGCATACCAATCAGCTCCCCAGCAACAATCAACACAGGGCATACCAATCAGCTCCCCAGGAACACAGGACATACCAATCAGCTCCCCAGCAACAATCAACACAGGGCATATCAATCAGCTCCCCAGCAACAATCAACACAGGACATACCAATCAGCTCCCCAGCAACACCCCACAAAGGGCATACCAATCAGCTCCCCAGCAACAATCAACACAGGGCATACCAATTAGCTCCCCAGCAACACAGGACATACCAATCAGCTTCCCAGCAACAATCAACACAGGGCATACCAATCAGCTCCCCAGCAACACAGGACATACCAATCAGCCTCCCAGCAACAATCAACACAGGACATACCAATCAGTCCCCCAGCAACAATCAACACATGGCATACCAATCAGCCCCCCAGCAACACCCCACACAGGGCATACCAATCAGCTCCCCAGCAACAATCAACACAGGGCATACCAATCAGCTCCCCAGCAACAATCAACACAGGACATACCAATCAGCCCCCAGCAACAATCAACACAGGGTATACCAATCAGCGCCCCAGCAACAAAGGACATACCAATCAGCTCCCCAGCAACAATCAACCCAGGACATACCAATCAGCTCCCCAGCAACAATCAACACAGGGCATACCAATCAGCTCCCCAGCAACACAGGACATACCAATCAGCTTCCCAGCAACAATCAACACAGGGCATAAGAATCAGCTCCCCAGCAACAATCAACACAGGGCATACCAATCAGCTCCCCAGCAACAATCAACACAGGGCATACCAATCAGCTCCCCAGGAACACAGGACATACCAATCAGCTCCCCAGCAACAATCAACACAGGGCATATCAATCAGCTCCCCAGCAACAATCAACACAGGACATACCAATCAGCTCCCCAGCAACACCCCACAAAGGGCATACCAATCAGCTCCCCAGCAACAATCAACACAGGGCATACCAATCAGCTCCCCAGCAACACAGGACATACCAATCAGCTTCCCAGCAACAATCAACACAGGGCATACCAATCAGCTCCCCAGCAACACAGGACATACCAATCAGCCTCCCAGCAACAATCAACACAGGACATACCAATCAGTCCCCCAGCAACAATCAACACATGGCATACCAATCAGCCCCCCAGCAACACCCCACACAGGGCATACCAATCAGCTCCCCAGCAACAATCAACACAGGGCATACCAATCAGCTCCCCAGCAACAATCAACACAGGACATACCAATCAGCCCCCAGCAACAATCAACACAGGGTATACCAATCAGCGCCCCAGCAACAAAGGACATACCAATCAGCTCCCCAGCAACAATCAACCCAGGACATACCAATCAGCTCCCCAGCAACAATCAACACAGGGCATACCAATCAGCTCCCCAGCAACACAGGACATACCAATCAGCCTCCCAGCAACAATCAACACAGGACATACCAATCAGTCCCCCAGCAACAATCAACACATGGCATACCAATCAGCCCCCCAGCAACACCCCACACAGGACATACCAATCAGCTCCCCAGCAACACCGCACACAGGACATACCAATCAGCTCCCCAGCAACAATCAACACAGGACATACCAATCAGCCCCCCAGCAACAATCAAAACAGGACATACCAATCAGCGCCCCAGCAACAATCAACACAGGGCATACCAAACTGCTCCCCAGCAACAATCAATACAGGACATACCAATCAGCTCCCCAGCAACACCCCACACAGGACATACCAATCATCTCCCCAGCAACAATCAACACAGGACATACCAATCATCTCCCCAGCAACAATCAACATAGGACATACCAATCATCTCCCCAGCAACACCCCACACAGGACATACCAATCAGCTCCCCAGCAACAATCAACCCAGGACATACCAATCAGCTCCCCAGCAACAATCAACACAGGGCATACCAATCAGCTCCCCAGGAACACAGGACATACCAATCAGCTCCCCAGCAACAATCAACACAGGGCATTCCGATCTGCCTCACAGCAACAATCAACACAGGACATACCAATCAGCTCCCCAGCAACAATCAACACAGGACATACCAATCAGATTCCCAGCAACAATCAACACAGGACATACCAATCAACACAGGACATACCAATCAGCTCCCCAGCAACAATCAACACAGGACATACCAATCAGCTCCCCAGCAACAATCAACACAGGACATAGCAATCAGCTTCGCAGCAACAATCAACACAGGACATACCAATCAGCCCCCCAGCAACAATCAACACAGGGCATACCAATCAGCTCCCCAGCAACACAGGACATACCAATTAGCTCCCCAGCAACAATCAACACAGGGCATACCAATCAGCTTCCAGCAACAATCAACACAGGACATACCAATCAGCCCCCCAGCATCAATCAACACAGGACATACCAATCAGCACTCCAGCAACACAGGACATACCAATCAGCCCCCCAGCAACACCCCACACATGACATACCAATCAGCTCCCCAGCAACACCCCACACAGGACATACCAATCATCTCACCAGCTACAATCAACACAGGACATACCAATCATCTACCCAGCAACAATCAACACAGGACATATCAATCATCCCCCCAGCAACACCCCACCAAGGACATACCAATCAGCTCCCCAGCAACAATCAACCCAGGACATACCAATCAGCCCCCAGCAACAATCAACACAGGGCATACCAATCAGCTCCCCAGCAACACAGGACATACCAATCAGCTTCCCAGCAACAATCAACACAGGACATACCAATCAGTCCCCCAGCAACAATCAACACATGGCATACCAATCAGCCCCCCAGCAACACCCCACACAGGACATACCAATCAGCTCCCCAGCAACAATCAACACAGGGCATACCAATCAGCTCCCCAGCAACAATCAACACAGGGCATACCAATCAGCACCCCAGCAACAATCAACACAGGACATACCAATCAGCCCCCAGCAACAATCAACACAGGGTATACCAATCAGCTCCCCAGCAACAAAGGACATACCAATCAGCCTCCCAGCAACAATCAACACAGGACATACCAATCAGTTCCCCAGCAACAATCAACACATGGCATACCAATCAGCCCCCCAGCAACACCCCACACAGGACATACCAATCAGCTCCCCAGCAACAATCAACACTGGGCATACCAATCAGCTCCCCAGCAACAATCAACACAGGGCATACCAATCATCTCCCCAGCAACAATCAACACAGGACATACCAATCATCTACCCAGCAACAATCAACACAGGACATACCAATCATCCCCCCAGCAACACCCCACACAGGACATACCAATCAGCTCCCCAGCAACAATCAACCCAGGACATACCAATCAGCTTCCCAGCAACAATCAACACAGGGCATACCAATCAGCTTCCCAGCAACACAGGACATACCAATCAGCTTCCCAGCAACAATCAACACAGGACATACCAATCAGTCCCCCAGCAACAATCAACACATGGCATACCAATCAGCCCCCCAGCAACACCCCACTCAGGACATACCAATCAGCTCCCCAGCAACAATCAACACAGGGCATACCAATCAGCTCCCCAGCAACAATCAACACAGGGCATACCAATCAGCTCCCCAGCAACAATCAACACAGGACATACCAATCAGCCCCCAGCAACAATCAACACAGGGTATACCAATCAGCTCCCCAGCAACAAAGGACATACCAATCAGCTCCCCAGCAACAATCAACCCAGGACATACCTATCAGCTTCCCAGCAACAATCAACACAGGGCATACCAATCAGCTCCCCAGCAACACAGGACATACCAATCAGCCTCCCAGCAACAATCAACACAGGACATACCAATCAGTCCCCCAGCAACAATCAACACATGGCATACCAATCAGCCCCCAGCAACACCCCACACAGGACATACCAATCAGCTCCCCAGCAACAATCAACACTGGGCATACCAATCAGCTCCCCAGCAACAATCAACACAGGGCATACCAATCAGCTCCCCAGCAACAATCAACACAGGACATACCAATCAGCCCCCAGCAACAATCAACACAGGGTATACCAATCAGCTCCCCAGCAACAAAGGACATACCAATCAGCTCCCCAGCAACAATCAACCCAGGACATACCAATCAGCTCCCCAGCAACAATCAACACAGGGCATACCAATCAGCTCCCCAGCAACACAGGACATACAAATCAGTCCCCCAGCAACAATCAACACATGGCATACCAATCAGCCCCCCAGCAACACCCCACACAGGACATACCAATCAGCTCCCCAGCAACAATCAACACAGGGCATAACAATCAGCTCCCCAGCAACAATCAACACAGGGCATACCAATCAGCTACCCAGCAACAATCAACACAGGGCATACCAATCAGCCCCCAGCAACAATCAACACAGGGTATACCAATCAGCTCCCCAGCAACAAAGGACATACCAATCAGCTCCCCAGCAACAATCAACATAGGGCATTCCAATCTGCCTCCCAGCAACAATCAACACAGGCCATACCAATCAGCTCCCCAGCAACAATCAACACAGGGCATACCAATCAGCTCCCCAGCAACAATCAACACAGGACATACCAATCAGCCCCCAGCAACAATCAACACAGGCATACCAATCAGCTCCCCAGCAACACAGGACATACCAATCAGCTTCCCAGCAACAATCAACACAGGGCATACCAATCAGCTCCCCAGCAACAATCAACACAGGGCATACCAATCAGCTCCCCAGCAACAATCAACACAGGACATACCAATCAGCATCCAGCAACAATCAACACAGGGTATACCAATCAGCTCCCCAGCAACAAAGGACATACCAATCAGCTCCCCA
Source organism: Salmo salar (assembly GCF_965601325.2). NCBI lineage: Eukaryota > Metazoa > Chordata > Actinopteri > Salmoniformes > Salmonidae > Salmo > Salmo salar. Next base: position 16,871,777 of record NC_138305.1, read on the forward strand.
GCAACAATCAACCCAGGACATACCAATCAGCTTCCCAGCAACAATCAACACAGGGCATACCAATCAGCTCCCCAGCAACACAGGACATACCAATCAGCCTCCCAGCAACAATCAACACAGGACATACCAATCAGTCCCCCAGCAACAATCAACACATGGCATACCAATCAGCCCCCTAGCAACACCCCACACAGGGCATACCAATCAGCCCCCAGCAACAATCAACACAGGGCATACCAATCAGCTCCCCAGCAACAATCAACACAGGACATACCAATCAGCCCCCAGCAACAATCAACACAGGGTATACCAATCAGCGCCCCAGCAACAAAGGACATACCAATCAGCTCCCCAGCAACAATCAACCCAGGACATACCAATCAGCTCCCCAGCAACAATCAACACAGGGCATACCAATCAGCTCCCCAGCAACACAGGACATACCAATCAGCCTCCCAGCAACAATCAACACAGGACATACCAATCAGTCCCCCAGCAACAATCAACACATGGCATACCAATCAGCCCCCCAGCAACACCCCACACAGGACATACCAATCAGCTCCCCAGCAACACCGCACACAGGACATACCAATCAGCCCCCCAGCAACAATCAAAACAGGACATACCAATCAGCGCCCCAGCAACAATCAACACAGGGCATACCAATCTGCTCCCCAGCAACAATCAATACAGGACATACCAATCAGCTCCCCAGCAACACCCCACACAGGACATACCAATCATCTCCCCAGCAACAATCAACACAGGACATACCAATCATCTCCCCAGCAACAATCAACATAGGACATACCAATCATCTCCCCAGCAACACCCCACACAGGACATACCAATCAGCTCCCCAGCAACAATCAACCCAGGACATACCAATCAGCTCCCCAGCAACAATCAACACAGGGCATACCAATCAGCTCCCCAGGAACACAGGACATACCAATCAGCTCCCCAGCAACAATCAACACAGGGCATTCCGATCTGCCTCACAGCAACAATCAACACAGGACATACCAATCAGCTCCCCAGCAACAATCAACACAGGACATACCAATCAGCTCCCCAGCAACAATCAACACAGGACATACCAATCAGCTTCGCAGCAACAATCAACACAGGACATACCAATCAGCCCCCCAGCAACAATCAACACAGGGCATACCAATCAGCTCCCCAGCAACACAGGACATAGCAATTAGCTCCCCAGCAACAATCAACACAGGGCATACCAATCAGCTTCCAGCAACAATCAACACAGGACATACCAATCAGCCCCCCAGCATCAATCAACACAGGACATACCAATCAGCACTCCAGCAACACAGGACATACCAATCAGCCCCCCAGCAACACCCCACACAGGACATACCAATCAGCTCCCCAGCAACAATCAACACAGGGCATACCAATCAGCTCCCCAGCAACAATCAACACAGGGCATACCAATCAGCACCCCAGCAACAATCAACACAGGACATACCAATCAGCCCCCAGCAACAATCAACACAGGGTATACCAATCAGCTCCCCAGCAACAAAGGACATACCAATCAGCCTCCCAGCAACAATCAACACAGGACATACCAATCAGTCCCCCAGCAACAATCAACACATGGCATACCAATCAGCCTCCCCGCAACACCCCACACAGGACATACCAATCAGCTCCCCAGCAACAATCAACACTGGGCATACCAATCAGCTCCCCAGCAACAATCAACACAGGGCATACCAATCATCTCCCCAGCAACAATCAACACAGGACATACCAATCATTACCCAGCAACAATCAACACAGGACATACCAATCATCCCCCCAGCAACACCCCACACAGGACATACCAATCAGCTCCCCAGCAACAATCAACCCAGGACATACCAATCAGCTCCCCAGCAACAATCAACACAGGGCATACCAATCAGCTCCCCAGCAACACAGGACATACCAATCAGCTTCCCAGCAACAATCAACACAGGACATACCAATCAGTCCCCCAGCAACAATCAACACATGGCATACCAATCAGCCCCCCAGCAACACCCCACTCAGGACATACCAATCAGCTCCCCAGCAACAATCAACACAGGGCATACCAATCAGCTCCCCAGCAACAATCAACACAGGACATACCAATCAGCTCCCCAGCAACAATCAACACAGGACATACCAATCAGCTCCCCAGCAACAATCAACACAGGACATACCAATCAGCCCCCCAGCAACAATCAAAACAGGACATACCAATCAGCGTCCCAGCAACAATCAACACAGGGCATACCAATCTGCTCCCCAGCAACAATCAATACAGGACATACCAATCAGCTCCCCAGCAACACCCCACACAGGACATACCAATCATCTCCCCAGCAACAATCAACCCAGGACATACCAATCAGCTTCCCAGCAACAATCAACACAGGGCATACCAATCAGCACCCCAGCAACACAGGACATACCAATCAGCCTCCCAGCAACAATCAACACAGGACATACCAATCAGTCCCCCAGCAACAATCAACACATGGCATACCAATCAGCCCCCCAGCAACACCCCACACAGGACATACCAATCAGCTCCCCAGCAACAATCAACACTGGGCATACCAATCAGCTCCCCAGCAACAATCAACACAGGGTATACCAATCAGCTCCCCAGCAACAATCAACACAGGACATACCAATCAGCCCCCAGCAACAATCAACACAGGGTATACCAATCAGCTCCCCAGCAACAAAGGACATACCAATCAGCTCCCCAGCAACAATCAACCCAGGACATACCAATCAGCTCCCCAGCAACAATCAACACAGGGCATACCAATCAGCTCCCCAGCAACACAGGACATACCAATCAGTCCCCCAGCAACAATCAACACATGGCATACCAATCAGCCCCCCAGCAACACCCCACACAGGACATACCAATCAGCTCCCCAGCAACACCCCACACAGGACATACCAATCATCTCCCCAGCAACAATCAACACAGGACATACCAATCATCTCCCCAGCAACAATCAACATAGGACATACCAATCATCCCCCCAGCAACACCCCACACAGGACATACCAATCAGCTCCCCAGCAACAATCAACCCAGGACATACCAATCAGCTCCCCAGCAACAATCAACACAGGGCATACCAATCAGCTCCCCAGGAACACAGGACATACCAATCAGCTCCCCAGCAACAATCAACACAGGGCATTCCGATCTGCCTCACAGCAACAATCAACACAGGACATACCAATCAGCTCCCCAGCAACAATCAACACAGGACATACCAATCAGATTCCCAGCAACAATCAACACAGGACATACCAATCAACACAGGACATACCAATCAGCTCCCCAGCAACAATCAACACAGGACATACCAATCAGCTCCCCAGCAACAATCAACACAGGACATACCAATCAGCTTCGCAGCAACAATCAACACAGGACATACCAATCAGCCCCCCAGCAACAATCAACACAGGGCATACCAATCAGCTCCCCAGCAACACAGGACATAGCAATTAGCTCCCCAGCAACAATCAACACAGGGCATACCAATCAGCTTCCAGCAACAATCAACACAGGAAATACCAATCAGCTCCCCAGCATCAATCAACACAGGACATACCAATCAGCACTCCAGCAACACAGGACATACCAATCAGCTCCCAGCAACACCCCACACATGACATACCAATCAGCTCCCCAGCAACACCCCACACAGGACATACCAATCATCTCCCCAGCAACAATCAACACAGGACATAACAGTCATCTACCTAGCAACAATCAACACAGGACATACCAATCATCCCCCCAGCAACACCCCACACAGGACATACCAATCAGCTCCCCAGCAACAATCAACCCAGGACATACCAATCAGCTCCCCAGCAACAATCAACACAGGGCATACCAATCAGCTCCCCAGCAACACAGGACATACCAATCAGCTTCCCAGCAACAATCAACACAGGACATACCAATCAGTCCCCCAGCAACAATCAACACATGGCATACCAATCAGCCCCCCAGCAACACCCCACACAGGACATACCAATCAGCTCCCCAGCAACAATCAACACAGGGCATACCAATCAGCTCCCCAGCAACAATCAACACAGGGCATACCAATCAGCTCCCCAGCAACAATCAACACAGGACATACCAATCAGCCCCCAGCAACAATCAACACAGGGTATACCAATCAGCTCCCCAGCAACAAAGGACATACCAATCAGCTCCCCAGCAACAATCAACCCAGGACATACCAATCAGCTTCCCAGCAACAATCAACACAGGGCATACCAATCAGCACCCCAGCAACACAGGACATACCAATCAGCCTCCCAGCAACAATCAACACAGGACATACCAATCAGTCCCCCAGCAACAATCAACACATGGCATACCAATCAGCCCCCCAGCAACACCCCACACAGGACATACCAATCAGCTCCCCAGCAACAATCAACACTGGGCATACCAATCAGCTCCACAGCAACAATCAACACAGGGTATACCAATCAGCTCCCCAGCAACAATCAACACAGGACATACCAATCAGCCCCCAGCAACAATCAACACAGGGTATACCAATCAGCTCCCCAGCAACAAAGGACATACCAATCAGCTCCCCAGCAACAATCAACCCAGGACATACCAATCAGCTCCCCAGCAACAATCAACACAGGGCATACCAATCAGCTCCCCAGCAACACAGGACATACCAATCAGTCCCCCAGCAACAATCAACACATGGCATACCAATCAGCCCCCCAGCAACACCCCACACAGGACATACCAATCAGCTCCCCAGCAACACCCCACACAGGACATACCAATCATCTCCCCAGCAACAATCAACACAGGACATACCAATCATCTCCCCAGCAACAATCAACATAGGACATACCAATCATCCCCCCAGCAACACCCCACACAGGACATACCAATCAGCTCCCCAGCAACAATCAACCCAGGACATACCAATCAGCTCCCCAGCAACAATCAACACAGGGCATACCAATCAGCTCCCCAGGAACACAGGACATACCAATCAGCTCCCCAGCAACAATCAACACAGGGCATTCCGATCTGCCTCACAGCAACAATCAACACAGGACATACCAATCAGCTCCCCAGCAACAATCAACACAGGACATACCAATCAGATTCCCAGCAACAATCAACACAGGACATAGCAATCAACACAGGACATACCAATCAGCTCCCCAGCAACAATCAACACAGGACATACCAATCAGCTCCCCAGCAACAATCAACACAGGACATACCAATCAGCTTCGCAGCAACAATCAACACAGGACATACCAATCAGCCCCCCAGCAACAATCAACACAGGGCATACCAATCAGCTCCCCAGCAACACAGGACATAGCAATTAGCTCCCCAGCAACAATCAACACAGGGCATACCAATCAGCTTCCAGCAACAATCAACACAGGACATACCAATCAGCTCCCCAGCATCAATCAACACAGGACATACCAATCAGCACTCCAGCAACACAGGACATACCAATCAGCTCCCAGCAACACCCCACACATGACATACCAATCAGCTCCCCAGCAACACCCCACACAGGACATACCAATCATCTCCCCAGCAACAATCAACACAGGACATACCAGTCATCTACCTAGCAACAATCAACACAGGACATACCAATCATCCCCCCAGCAACACCCCACACAGGACATACCAATCAGCTCCCCAGCAACAATCAACCCAGGACATACCAATCAGCTCCCCAGCAACAATCAACACAGGGCATACCAATCAGCTCCCCAGCAACACAGGACATACCAATCAGCTTCCCAGCAACAATCAACACAGGACATACCAATCAGTCCCCCAGCAACAATCAACACATGGCATACCAATCAGCCCCCCAGCAACACCCCACACAGGACATACCAATCAGCCCCCAGCAACAATCAACACAGGGCATACCAATCAGCTCCCCAGCAACAATCAACACAGGGCATACCAATCAGCTCCCCAGCAACAATCAACACAGGACATACCAATCAGCCCCCAGCAACAATCAACACAGGGTATACCAATCAGCCCCCCAGCAACAAAGGACATACCAATCAGCTCCCCAGCAACAATCAACCCAGGACATACCAATCAGCTTCCCAGCAACAATCAACACAGGGCATTCCAATCAGCTCCCCAGCAACACAGGACATACCAATCAGCCTCCCAGCAACAATCAACACAGGACATGCCAATCAGTCCCCCAGCAACAATCAACACATGGCATACCAATCAGCCCCCCAGCAACACCCCACACAGGACATACCAATCAGCTCCCCAGCAACAATCAACACTGGGCATACCAATCAGCTCCCCAGCAACAATCAACACAGGGCATACCAATCAGCTCCCCAGCAACAATCAACACAGGACATACCAATCAGCCCCCAGCAACAATCAACACAGGGTATACCAATCAGCTCCCCAGCAACAAAGGACATACCAATCAGCTCCCCAGCAACAATCAACCCAGGACATACCAATCAGCTCCCCAGCAACAATCAACACAGGGCATACCAATCAGCTCCCCAGCAACACAGGACATACCAATCAGTCCCCCAGCAACAATCAACACATGGCATACCAATCAGCCCCCCAGCAACACCCCACACAGGACATACCAATCAGCTCCCCAGCAACAATCAACACAGGGCATACCAATCAGCTCCCCAGCAACAATCAACACATGGCATACCAATCAGCTACCCAGCAACAATCAACACAGGGCATACCAATCAGCCCCCAGCAACAATCAACACAGGGTATACCAATCAGCTCCCCAGCAACAAAGGACATACCAATCAGCTCCCCAGCAACAATCAACATAGGGCATTCCAATCTGCCTCCCAGCAACAATCCAAACAGGGCATACCAATCAGCTCCCCAGCAACAATCAACACAGGGCATACCAATCAGCTCCCCAGCAACAATCAACACAGGACATACCAATCAGCCCCCAGCAACAATCAACACAGGGTATACCAATCAGCGCCCCAGCAACAAAGGACATATCAATCAGCTCCCCAGCAACAATCAACCCAGGACATACCAATCAGCTCCCCAGCAACAATCAACACAGGGCATACCAATCAGCTCCCCAGCAACACAGGACATACCAATCAGCCTCCCAGCAACAATCAACACAGGACATACCAATCAGTCCCCCAGCAACAATCAACACATGGCATACCAATCAGCCCCCCAGCAACACCCCACACAGGACATACCAATCAGCTCCCCAGCAACACCGCACACAGGACATACCAATCAGCTCCCCAGCAACAATCAACACAGGACATACCAATCAGCCCCCCTGCAACAATCAAAACAGGACATACCAATCAGCTCCCCAGCAACAATCAATACAGGACATACCAATCAGCTCCCCAGCAACACCCCACACAGGACATACCAATCATCTCCCCAGCAACAATCAACACAGGACATACCAATCATCTCCCCAGCAACAATCAACATAGGACATACCAATCATCTCCCCAGCAACACCCCACACAGGACATACCAATCAGCTCCCCAGCAACAATCAACCCAGGACATACCAATCAGCTCCCCAGCAACAATCAACACAGGGCATACCAATCAGCTCCCCAGGAACACAGGACATACCAATCAGCTCCCCAGCACCAATCAACACAGGGCATTCCGATCTGCCTCACAGCAACAATCAACACAGGACATACCAATCAGCTCCCCAGCAACAATCAACACAGGGCATACCAATCAGCTTCCCAGCAACAATCAACACAGGACATACCAATCAGATTCCCAGCAACAATCAACACAGGACATACCAATCAACACAGGACATACCAATCAGCTCCCCAGCAACAATCAACACAGGACATACCAATCAGCTCCCCAGCAACAATCAACACAGGACATACCAATCAGCTTCCCAGCAACAATCAACACAGGACATACCAATCAGCCCCCCAGCAACAATCAACACAGGGCATACCAATCAGCTCCCCAGCAACACAGGACATACCAATTAGCTCCCCAGCAACAATCAACACAGGGCATACCAATCAGCTTCCAGCAACAATCAACACAGGACATACCAATCAGCTCCCCAGCATCAATCAACACAGGACATACCAATCAGCACTCCAGCAACACAGGACATACCAATCAGCCCCCCAGCAACACCCCACACATGACATACCAATCAGCTCCCCAGCAACACCCCACACAGGACATACCAATCATCTCCCCAGCAACAATCAACACAGGACATACCAATCATCTACCCAGCAACAATCAACACAGGACATACCAATCATCCCCCCAGCAACACCCCATACAGGACATACCAATCAGCTCCCCAGCAACAATCAACCCAGGACATACCAATCAGCACCCCAGCAACAATCAACACAGGGCATACAAATCAGCTCCCCAGCAACACAGGACATACCAATCAGCTTCCCAGCAACAATCAACACAGGACATACCAATCAGTCTCCCAGCAACAATCAACACATGGCATACCAATCAGCACCCCAGCAACACCCCACACAGGACATACCAATCAGCTCCCCAGCAACAATCAACACAGGGCATAGCAATCAGCTCCCCAGCAACAATCAACACAGGGCATACCAATCAGCTCCCCAGCAACAATCAACACAGGGCATACCAATCGGCTCCCCAGCAACAAAGGACATACCAATCAGCTCCCCAGCAACAATCAACCCAGGACATACCAATCAGCTTCCCAGCAACAATCAACACAGGGCATACCAATCAGCTCCCCAGCAACCACAGGACATACCAATCAGCCTCCCAGCAACAATCAACACAGGACATACCAATCAGTCCCCCAGCAACAATCAACACATGGCATACCAATCAGCCCCCAGCAACACCCCACACAGGACATACCAATCAGCTCCCCAGCAACAATCAACACAGGGCATACCAATCAGCTCCCCAGCAACAATCAACACAGGGCATACCAATCAGCTCCCCAGCAACAATCAACACAGGACATACCAATCAGCCCCCAGCAACAATCAACACAGGGTATACCAATCAGCTCCCCAGCAACAAAGGACATACCAATCAGCTCCCCAGCAACAATCAACCCAGGACATACCAATCAGCTCCCCAGCAACAATCAACACAGGGCATACCAATCCGCTCCCCAGCAACACAGGACATACCAATCAGTCCCCCAGCAACAATCAACACATGGCATACCAATCAGCCCCCCAGCAACACCCCACACAGGATATACCAATCAGCTCCCCAGCAACACCGCACACAGGACATACCAATCAGCTCCCCAGCAACAATCAACACAGGACATACCAATCAGCCCCCCAGCAACAATCAAAACAGGACATACCAATCAGCTCCCCAGCAACAATCAACACAGGGCATACCAATCTGCTCCCCAGCAACAATCAATACAGGACATACCAATCAGCTCCCCAGCAACAATCAACACAGGACATACCAATCAGCTCCCCAGAAACAATCAACACAGGACATACCAATCAGCTTCCCAGCAACAATCAACACAGGACATACCAATCAGCCCCCAACAACAATCAACACAGGGCATACCAAACAGCTCCCCAGCAACACAGGACATACCAATCAGCTCCCCAGCAACAATCAACACAGGGCATATAAATCAGCCCTCCAGCAACAATCAACACAGAACATACCAATCAGTTCCCCAGCAACACCCCACACAGGGCATACCAATCAGCCCCCCAGCAACATTCAACACAGGGCATACCAATCAGATCCCCAGCAACACAGGACATACCAATCAGTCCCCCAGCAACAATCAACACATGGCATACCAATCAGCCTCCCAGCAACACCCCACACAGGACATACCAATCAGCTCCCCAGCAACAATCAACACAGGGCATACCAATCAGCTCCCCAGCAACAATCAACACAGGGCATACCAATCAGCTCCCCAGCAACAATCAACACAGGGCATACCAATCAGCCCCCAGCAACAATCAACACAGGGTATACCAATCAGCTCCCCAGCAACAAAGGACATACCAATCAGCTCCCCAGCAACAATCAACATAGGGCATTCCAATCTGCCTCCCAGCAACAATCAACACAGGGCATACCAATCAGCTCCCCAGTAACAATCAACACAGGGCATACCAATCAGCTCCCCAGCAACAATCAACACAGGACATACCAATCAGCCCCCAGCAACAATCAACACAGGGTATACCAATCAGCGCCCCAGCAACAAAGGACATACCAATCAGTTCCCCAGCAACAATCAACCCAGGACATACCAATCAGCTCCCCAGCAACAATCAACACAGGGCATACCAATCACCTCCCCAGCAACACAGGACATACCAATCAGCCTCCCAGCAACAATCAACACAGGACATACCAATCAGCTCCCCAGCAACAATCAACACAGGACATACCAATCAGCCCCCAGCAACAATCAACACAGGACATACCAATCAGCTCCCCAGCAACACCGCACACAGGACATACCAATCAGCTCCCCAGCAACAATCAACACAGGACATACCAATCAGCCCCCCAGCAACAATCAAAACAGGACATACCAATCAGCTCCCCAGCAACAATCAACACAGGGCATACCAATCTGCTCCCCAGCAACAATCAATACAGGACATACCAATCAGCTCCCCAGCAACAATCAACACAGGACATACCAATCAGCTCCCCAGAAACAATCAACACAGGACATACCAATCAGCTTCCCAGCAACAATCAACACAGGACATACCAATCAGCCCCCAACAACAATCAACACAGGGCATACCAAACAGCTCCCCAGCAACACAGGACATACCAATCAGCTCCCCAGCAACAATCAACACAGGGCATATAAATCAGCCCTCCAGCAACAATCAACACAGAACATACCAATCAGTTCCCCAGCAACACCCCACACAAGGCATACCAATCAGCCCCCCAGCAACATTCAACACAGGGCATACCAATCAGATCCCCAGCAACACAGGACATACCAATCAGTCCCCCAGCAACAATCAACACATGGCATACCAATCAGCCCCCCAGCAACACCCCACACAGGACATACCAATCAGCTCCCCAGCAACAATCAACACAGGGCATACCAATCAGCTCCCCAGCAACAATCAACACAGGGCATACCAATCAGCTCCCCAGCAACAATCAACACAGGGCATACCAATCAGCCCCCAGCAACAATCAACACAGGGTATACCAATCAGCTCCCCAGCAACAAAGGACATACCAATCAGCTCCCCAGCAACAATCAACATAGGGCATTCCAATCTGCCTCCCAGCAACAATCAACACAGGGCATACCAATCAGCTCCCCAGTAACAATCAACACAGGGCATACCAATCAGCTCCCCAGCAACAATCAACACAGGACATACCAATCAGCCCCCAGCAACAATCAACACAGGGTATACCAATCAGCGCCCCAGCAACAAAGGACATACCAATCAGTTCCCCAGCAACAATCAACCCAGGACATACCAATCAGCTCCCCAGCAACAATCAACACAGGGCATACCAATCACCTCCCCAGCAACACAGGACATACCAATCAGCCTCCCAGCAACAATCAACACAGGACATACCAATCAGTCCCCCAGCAACAATCAACACATGGCATACCAATCAGCCCCCCAGCAACACCCCACACAGGATATACCAATCAGCTCCCCAGCAACACCGCACACAGGACATACCAATCAGCTCCCCAGCAACAATCAACACAGGACATACCAATCAGCCCCCCAGCAACAATCAAAACAGGACATACCAATCAGCTCCCCAGCAACAATCAACACAGGGCATACCAATCTGCTCCCCAGCAACAATCAATACAGGACATACCAATCAGCTCCCCAGCAACAATCAACACAGGACATACCAATCAGCTCCCCAGAAACAATCAACACAGGACATACCAATCAGCTTCCCAGCAACAATCAACACAGGACATACCAATCAGCCCCCAACAACAATCAACACAGGGCATACCAAACAGCTCCCCAGCAACACAGGACATACCAATCAGCTCCCCAGCAACAATCAACACAGGGCATATAAATCAGCCCTCCAGCAACAATCAACACAGAACATACCAATCAGCTCCCCAGCAACACCCCACACAGGGCATACCAATCAGCCCCCCAGCAACATTCAACACAGGGCATACCAATCAGATCCCCAGCAACACAGGACATACCAATCAGCTTCCCAGCAACAATCAACACAGGGCATTCCAATCTGCCTCCCAGCAACAATCAACACAGGACATACCAATCAGCTCCTCAGCAACAATCAACACAGGGCATACCAATCAGCTCCCCAGCAACAATCAACACAGGACATACCAATCAGCTTCCCAGCAACAATCAACACAGGACATACCTTTCAACACAGGACATACCAATCAGCTCCCCAGCAACAATCAAGACAGGACATACCAATCAGCTCCACAGCAACAATCAATACAGGACATACCAATCAGCTTCCCAGCAACAATCAACACAGGACATACCAATCAGCCCCCAGCAACAATCAACACAGGGTATACCAATCAGCGCCCCAGCAACAAAGGACATACCAATCAGTTCCCCAGCAACAATCAACCCAGGACATACCAATCAGCTCCCCAGCAACAATCAACACAGGGCATACCAATCAGCTCCCCAGCAACACAGGACATACCAATCAGCCTCCCAGCAACAATCAACACAGGACATACCAATCAGTCCCCCAGCAACAATCAACACATGGCATACCAATCAGCCCCCCAGCAACACCCCACACAGGATATACCAATCAGCTCCCCAGCAACACCGCACACAGGACATACCAATCAGCTCCCCAGCAACAATCAACACAGGACATACCAATCTGCTCCCCAGCAACAATCAATACAGGACATACCAATCAGCTCCCCAGCAACAATCAACACAGGACATACCAATCAGCTCCCCAGAAACAATCAACACAGGACATACCAATCAGCTTCCCAGCAACAATCAACACAGGACATACCAATCAGCCCCCAACAACAATCAACACAGGGCATACCAAACAGCTCCCCAGCAACACAGGACATACCAATCAGCTCCCCAGCAACAATCAACACAGGGCATATAAATCAGCCCTCCAGCAACAATCAACACAGAACATACCAATCAGCTCCCCAGCAACACCCCACACAGGGCATACCAATCAGCCCCCCAGCAACATTCAACACAGGGCATACCAATCAGATCCCCAGCAACACAGGACATACCAATCAGCTTCCCAGCAACAATCAACACAGGGCATTCCAATCTGCCTCCCAGCAACAATCAACACAGGACATACCAATCAGCTCCTCAGCAACAATCAACACAGGGCATACCAATCAGCTCCCCAGCAACAATCAACACAGGACATACCAATCAGCTTCCCAGCAACAATCAACACAGGACATACCTTTCAACACAGGACATACCAATCAGCTCCCCAGCAACAATCAAGACAGGACATACCAATCAGCTCCACAGCAACAATCAATACAGGACATACCAATCAGCTTCCCAGCAACAATCAACACAGGACATACCAATCAGGTTCCCAGCAACAATCAACACAGGGCATACCAATCAGCTCCCCAGCAACACAGGGCATACCAATCAGCTCCCCAGCAACAATCAACACAGGACATACCAATCAGCTGCCAAGCAACAATCAACACAGGGCATACCAATCAGCTCCCCAGCAACTCAGGACATACCAATAAGCTCCCCAGCAACAATAAACACAGAACATACCAATCAGCTCCCCAGCAACAATCAACACAGGACATACCAATCAGCTCCCCAGCAACACAGGACATACCAATCAGCTCCCCAGCAACAATCAACACAGGGCATACCAATCAGCTCCGCAGCAACAATCAACACATGACATACCAATCAGCTCCCCAGCAACACAGGACATACCAATCAGCTCCCCATCAACACCCCACACAGGACATACCAATCAGCTCCCCAGCAACAATCAACACAGGGCATACCAATCAGCACCCCAGCAACAATCAACACAGGGCATACCAATCAGCTCCCCAGCAACAATCAACACAGGATATACCAATCAGCCCCCCAAAGCAACAATCAACACAGGGCATACCAATCAGCTCCCCAGCAACAAAGGACATACCAATCAGCTCCCCAGCAACAATCAACACAGGTCATATCAATCAGCTCCCCAGCAACACAGGACTTACCAATCAGCTCCCCAGCAACACCGCACACAGGACATACCAATCAGCTCCCCTGCAACAATCAACACAGGACATACCAATCAGCCCCCCAGCAACAATCAAATCAGGACATACCAATCACGCCCCAGCAACAATCAACACAGGGCATACCAATCTGCTCCCCAGCAACAATCAATACAGGACATACCAATCAGCTCCCCAGCAACAATCAACACAGGACATACCAATCAGCTTCCCAGCAACAATCAACACAGGACATACCAATCAGCCCCCAGCAACAATCAACACAGGGCATACCAATCAGCTCCCCAGCAACACAGGACATACCAATCAGCTTCCCAGCAACAATCAACACAGGGCATATCAATCAGCTCCCCAGCAACAATCAACACAGGACATACCAATCAGCTCCCCAGCAACACCCCACACAGGGCATACCAATCAGCCCCCCAGCAACAATCAACACAGGGCATACCAATCAGCTCCCCAGAAACACAGGACATACCAATCAGCTTCCCAGCAACAATCAACACAGGGCATACCAATCAGCTCCCCAGCTACAATCAACAAAGGACATACCAATCAGCTCCCAAGCAACAATCAACACAGGGCATACCAATCAGCTCCCCAGCAACAATCAACACAGGGCATACCAATCAGCTACCCAGCAACACAAGACATACCAATCAGCTCCCCAGCTACAATCAACACAGGACATTCCAATCAGCTCCCCAGCAACAATCAACACAGGGCATATCAATCAGTTCCCCAGCAACAATCAACACAGGACATACCAATCAGCTCCCCAGCAACAATCAACGCAGGATATACCAATCAGCTCCCCAGCCACAATCAACACAGGGCATACCAATCAGCAACCCAGCAACACAGGACATACCAATCAGCTCCCCAGCAACAATCAACACAGGACATAACAATCAGCACCCCAGCAACACAGGACATACCAATCAGCTCCCCAGCAACACCCCACACAGGACATACCAATCAGCCACCAGCAACACCCCACACAGGACATACCAATCATCTCCCCAGCAACAATCAACACAGGGCATACCAATCATCTCCCCAGCAACAATCAACACAGGACATACCAATCATCTCCCCAGCAACAATCAACACAGGACATACGAATCAGCCCTCCAGCAACAATCAACAAAGGGCATACCAATCAGCTCCCCAGCAACACAGGACATACCAATCAGCTCCCCAGCAACAATCAACACAGGACATACCAATCAGTTCCCTAGCAACAATCAACACATGGCATACCAATCAGCTCCCCAGCAACACAGGACACACCAATCAGCTCCCCAGCAACAATCAACACAGGACATACCAATCAGCCCCCAGCAACAATCAACACAGGGCATACCAATCAGCTCCCCAGCAACAATCAACACAGGGCATACCAATAAGCCTCCCAGCAACAATCAACACAGGGCATACCAATCAGCTCCCCAGCAACAATCAACACAGTACATACCAATCAGCTCTCCAGCAACACCCCACACAGGACATACCAATCAGCTCCCCAGCAACACCCCTCACAGGGCATACCAATCAGCTCCCCAGCAAAAAGCAACACAGGACATACCAATCTGCTCCCCAGCAACAATCAACACAGGACATACCAATCAGCGCCCCAGCAACAATCAACACAGGACATACCAATCAGCTCTCCAGCAACACAGGACATACCAATCAGCTCCCCAGCAACACAGGACATACCAATCAGCTCCCCAGCAACAATCAACACAGGGCTTACCAATCAGCTCCCCAGCAACACAGGACATACCAATTAGCTCCCCAGCAACAATCAACACAGGGCATACCAATCAGCTCCCCAGCAACAATCAACACAGGGCATACCAATCAGCTTCCCAGCAACAATCAACACAGGGCATACCAATCAGCGCACCCAGCAACACAGGACATACCAATCAGCTCCCCAGCAACAATCAACACAGGGCATACCAATCAGCTTCCCAGCAACAATCAACACAGGGCATACCAATCAGCGCACCCAGCAACACAGGACATACCAATTCAGCTCCCCAGCAACAATCAACACAGGACATACCAATCAGCTCCCCTGCAACAGTCAACAAAGGACATACCAATCAACTCCCCAGCAACAATCAACACAGGACATACCAATCAGCTCCCCAGCAACACCCCACAAAGGGCATACCAATCAGCTCCCCAGCAACAATCAACACAGGACATACCAATCAGCTCCCCAGCAACAATCAACACAGGACATACCAATCAGCTCCCCAGCAACAATCAACACAGGACATACCAATCAGTTTCCCAGCAACAATCAACACAGGGCATACCAATCAGCTCCCCAGCAACACAGGACATACCAATTAGCTCCCCAGCAACAATCAACACAGGACATACCAATCAGCCCCCCAGCAACAATCAACAGAGGACATACCAATCAGCCCACCAGCAACAATCAACACAGGGCATACCAATCAGCTCCCCAGCAACAATCAACACAGGGAATACCAATCAGCTTCCCAGCAACAATCAACACAGGGCATACCAATCAACTCCCCAGCAACACAGGACATACCAATCAGCTCCCCAGCAACAATCAACACAGGACATACCAATCAGCTTCCCAGCAACAATCAACACAGGACATACCAATCAGCTCCCCCGCAACAATCAACACAGGACATACCAATCAGCTCCCCAGCAACAATCAACACAGGACATACCATTCAGCTCCCCAGCAACAATCAACACAGGACATACCAATCAGCTCCCCAGCAACAATCAACACAGGACATACCAATCAGCTCCCCAGCAACACAGGACATACCAATCAGCTCCCCATCAACAATCAACACAGGACATACCAATCAGCTCCCCAGCAACAATCAACACAGGACATACCAATCAGCTCCCCAGCAACAAAGGACATACCAATCAGCTCCCCAGCAACAATCAACACAGGGCATATCAATCAGCTCCCCAGCAACACAGGACATACCAATCAGCTCCCCAGCAACAATCAACACAGGGCATATCAATCAGCTCCCCAGCAACAATCAACACAGGACATACCAATCAGCTCCCCAGCAACAATCAACACAGGACATACCAATCAGCTCTCCAGCAACACAGGACATACCCTCTCAGCTCCCCAGCAACACAGGACATACCAATCAGCTCCCCAGCAACAATCAACACAGGGCATACCAATCAGCTCCCCAGCAACACAGGACATACCAATTAGCTCCCCAGCAACAATCAACACAGGACATACCAATCAGCCCCCCAGCAACAATCAACACAGGACATACCAATCAGCTCCCCAGCAACAATCAACACAGGGCATACCAATCTGCTCCCCAGAAACAATCAACACAGGACATACCAATTAGCTCCCCAGCAACAATCAACACAGGGCATAACAATCAGCTCCCCAGCAACAATCAACACAGGGCATACCAATCAGCTTCCCAGCAACAATCAACACAGGGCATACCAATCAGCGCACCCAGCAACACAGGACATACCAATCAGCGCCCCAGCAACAATCAACACAGGACATACCAATCAGCTCTCCAGCAACACAGGACATACCAATCAGTTCCCCAGCAACACAGGACATACCAATCAGCTCCCCAGCAACAATCAACACAGGGCATATCAATCAGCTCCCCAGCAACACAGGACATACCAATCAGCTCCCCAGCAACAATCAACACAGGGCATACCAATCAGCTCCCCAGCAACACAGGACATACCAATTAGCTCCCCAGCAACAATCAACACAGGACATACCAATCAGCACCCCAGCAACAATCAACACAGGACATACCAATCAGCTCCCCAGCAACAATCAACACAGGGCATACCAATCTGCTCCCCAGAAACAATCAACACAGGACATACCAATCAGCTTCCCAGCAACAATCAACACAGGACATACGAATCAGCTCCCCAGCAACAATCAACACAGGACATACCAATCAGCTCTCCAGCAACACAGGACATACCCTCTCAGCTCCCCAGCAACACAGGACATACCAATCAGCTCCCCAGCAACAATCAACACAGGGCATACCAATCAGCTCCCCAGCAACACAGGACATACCAATTAGCTCCCCAGCAACAATCAACACAGGGCATAACAATCAGCTCCCCAGCAACAATCAACACAGGGCATACCAATCAGCTTCCCAGCAACAATCAACACAGGGCATACCAATCAGCGCACCCAGCAACACAGGACATACCAATCAGCGCCCCAGCAACAATCAACACAGGACATACCAATCAGCTCTCCAGCAACACAGGACATACCAATCAGCTCCCCAGCAACACAGGACATACCAATCAGCTCCCCAGCAACAATCAACACAGGGCATATCAATCAGCTCCCCAGCAACACAGGACATACCAATCAGCTCCCCAGCAACAATCAACACAGGGCATACCAATCAGCTCCCCAGCAACACAGGACATACCAATTAGCTCCCCAGCAACAATCAACACAGGACATACCAATCAGCCCCCCAGCAACAATCAACACAGGACATACCAATCAGCCCCCCAGCAACAATCAACACAGGACATACCAATCAGCTCCCCAGCAACAATCAACACAGGGCATACCAATCTGCTCCCCAGAAACAATCAACACAGGACATACCAATCAGCTTCCCAGCAACAATCAACACAGGACATACGAATCAGCTCCCCAGCAACAATCAACACAGGGCATACCAATCAGCTCCCCAGCAACACAGGGCATACCAATCTGCTCCCCAGAAACAATCAACACAGGGCATATCAATCAGCTCCCAAGCAACAATCAACACAGGACATACCAATCAGCTCCCCAGCAACACCCCACACAGGGCATACCAATCAGCTCCCCAGCAACAATCAACACAGGGCATACCAATCAGCCTCCCAGCAACACTGGACAATCCAATCAGCGTCCCAGCACCAATCAACACAGGGCATACCAATCAGCTCCCAAGCAACAATCAACACAGGGCATACCAATCAGCTCCCCAGCAACAATCAACACAGGGCATACCAATGAGCTCCCCAGCAACACAAGACATACCAATCAGCTCCCCAGCTACAATCAACACAGGACATTCCAATCAGCTCCCCAGCAACAATCAACACAGGGCATATCAATCAGTTCCCCAGCAACAATCAACACTGGACATACCAATCAGCTCCCCAGCAACAATCAACGCAGGACATACCAATCAGCTCCCCAGCCACAATCAACACAGGGCATACCAATCAGCCACCCAGCAACACAGGACATAACAATCAGCTCCCCAGCAACAATCAACACTGGACATACCAATCAGCTCTCCAGCAACAATCAACGCAGGACATACCAATCAGCTCCCCAGCCACAATCAACACAGGGCATACCAATCAGCAACCCAGCAACACAGGACATACCAATCAGCTCCCCAGCAACAATCAACACAGGACATAACAATCAGCACCCCAGCAACACAGGACATACCAATCAGCTCCCCAGCAACACCCCACACAGGACATACCAATCAGCTCCCCAGCAACACCCCACACAGGACATACCAATCATCTCCCCAGCAACAATCAACACAGGACATACCAATCATCTCCCCAGCAACAATCAACACAGGACATACCAATCAGCTCCCCAGCAACAATCAACACAGGACATACCAATCAGCTCCCCAGCAACAATCAACACAGGACATACCAATCAGCTCCCCAGCAACAATCAACACAGGACATACCAATCAGCCACCCAGCAACACAGGACATAACAATCAGCTCCCCAGCAACAATCAACACAGGACATACCAATCAGTTCCCCAGCAACAATCAACACAGGGAATACCAATCAGCTCCCCAGCAACACAGGACACACCAATCAGCTCCCCAGCAACAATCAATACAGGACATACCAATCAGCTCCCCAGCAACAATCAACACAGGACATACCAATCAGCTCCCCAGCAACAATCAACACAGGGCATACAAATCAGCTCCCCAGGAACACAGGACATACCAATCAGCTCCCCAGCAACAATCAACACAGGGCATATCAATCAGCTCCCCAGCAACAATCAACACAGGACATACCAATCAGCTCCCCAGCAACACACCACAAAGGGCATACCAATCAGCTCCCCAGCAACAATCAACACAGGGCATACCAATCAGCTCCCCAGCAACAATCAACACAGGACATACCAATCAGCTCCCAAGCAACAATCAACACAGGGCATACCAATCAGCCTCCCAGCAACAATCAACACATGGCATACCAATCAGCCCCCCAGCAACACAAGACATACCAATCAGCTCCCCAGCTACAATCAACACAGGACATTCCAATCAGCTCCCCAGCAACAATCAACACAGGGCATATCAATCAGTTCCCCAGCAACAATCAACACAGGACATACCAATCAGCTCCCCAGCAACAATCAACGCAGGATATACCAATCAGCTCCCCAGGCACAATCAACACAGGGCATACCAATCAGCAACACCCCACACAGGACATACCAATCAGCTCCCCAGCAACAATCAACACAGGGCATACCAATCAGCTCCCCAGCAACACAGGACATACCAATTAGCTCCCCAGCAACAATCAACACAGGACATACCAATCAGCCCCCCAGCAACAATCAACACAGGACATACCAATCAGCTCCCCAGCAACAATCAACACAGGGCATACCAATCTGCTCCCCAGAAACAATCAACACAGGACATACCAATCAGCTTCCCAGCAACAATCAACACAGGACATACCAATCAGCTCCCCAGCAACAATCAACACAGGGCATACCAATCAGCTCCCCAGCAACACAGGACATACCAATCAGCCCCCCAGCAACAATCAACACAGGGCATATCAATCAGCTCCCAAGCAACAATCAAAACAGGGCATACCAATCTGCTCCCCAGAAACAATCAACACAGGACATACCAATCAGCCCCCCAGCAACAATCAACACAGGGCATATCAATCAGCTCCCAAGCAACAATCAACACAGGACATACCAATCAGCTCCCCAGCAACACCCCACACAGGGCATACCAATCAGCTCCCCAGCAACAATCAACACAGGGCATACCAATCAGCCTCCGGGCAACACTGGACATACCAATCAGCGTCCCAGCACCAATCAACACAGGGCATACCAATCAGCCTCCAAGCAACAATCAACACAGGGCATACCAATCAGCTCCCCAGCAACAATCAACACAGGGCATACCAATGAGCTCCCCAGCAACACAAGACATACCAATCAGCTCCCCAGCTACAATCAACACAGGACATTCCAATCAGCTCCCCAGCAACAATCAACACAGGGCATATCAATCAGTTCCCCAGCAACAATCAACACTGGACATACCAATCAGCTCCCCAGCAACAATCAACGCAGGACATACCAATCAGCTCCCCAGCCACAATCAACACAGGGCATACCAATCAGCAACCCAGCAACACAGGACATACCAATCAGCTCTCCAGCAACAATCAACACAGGACATAACAATCAGCACCCCAGCAACACAGGACATACCAATCAGCTCCCCAGCAACACCCCACACAGGACATACCAATCAGCTCCCCAGCAACACCCCACACAGGACATACCAATCATCTCCCCAGCAACAATCAACACAGGACATACCAATCATCTCCCCAGCAACAATCAACACAGGACATACCAATCAGCTCCCCAGCAACAATCAATACAGGACATACCAATCAGCTCCCCAGCAACAATCAACACAGGACATACCAATCAGCCACCCAGCAACACAGGACATAACAATCAGCTCCCCAGCAACAATCAACACAGGACATACCAATCAGTTCCCCAGCAACAATCAACACAGGGCATACCAATCAGCTCCCCAGCAACACAGGACACACCAATCTGCTCCCCAGCAACAATCAATACAGGACATACCAATCAGCTCCCCAGCAACAATCAACACAGGACATACCAATCAGCTCCCCAGCAACAATCAACACAGGGCATACCAATCAGCTCCCCAGGAACACAGGACATACCAATCAGCTCCCCAGCAACAATCAACACAGGGCATATCAATCAGCTCCCCAGCAACAATCAACACAGGACATACCAATCAGCTCCCCAGCAACAATCAACACAGGACATACCAATCAGCCACCCAGCAACACAGGACATAACAATCAGCTCCCCAGCAACAATCAACACAGGACATACCAATCAGTTCCCCAGCAACAATCAACACAGGGAATACCAATCAGCTCCCCAGCAACACAGGACACACCAATCAGCTCCCCAGCAACAATCAATACAGGACATACCAATCAGCTCCCCAGCAACAATCAACACAGGACATACCAATCAGCTCCCCAGCAACAATCAACACAGGGCATACAAATCAGCTCCCCAGGAACACAGGACATACCAATCAGCTCCCCAGCAACAATCAACACAGGGCATATCAATCAGCTCCCCAGCAACAATCAACACAGGACATACCAATCAGCTCCCCAGCAACACACCACAAAGGGCATA
This sequence comes from Salmo salar, assembly GCF_965601325.2. Taxonomy (NCBI): domain Eukaryota; kingdom Metazoa; phylum Chordata; class Actinopteri; order Salmoniformes; family Salmonidae; genus Salmo; species Salmo salar. Next base: position 16,894,737 of record NC_138305.1, read on the forward strand.
CCAATCAGCTCCCCAGCAACAATCAACACAGGGCATACCAATCAGCTCCCCAGCAACAATCAACACAGGACATACCAATCAGCTCCCAAGCAACAATCAACACAGGGCATACCAATCAGCCTCCCAGCAACAATCAACACATGGCATACCAATCAGCCCCCCAGCAACACAAGACATACCAATCAGCTCCCCAGCTACAATCAACACAGGACATTCCAATCAGCTCCCCAGCAACAATCAACACAGGGCATATCAATCAGTTCCCCAGCAACAATCAACACAGGACATACCAATCAGCTCCCCAGCAACAATCAACGCAGGATATACCAATCAGCTCCCCAGGCACAATCAACACAGGGCATACCAATCAGCAACACCCCACACAGGACATACCAATCAGCTCCCCAGCAACAATCAACACAGGGCATACCAATCAGCTCCCCAGCAACACAGGACATACCAATTAGCTCCCCAGCAACAATCAACACAGGACATACCAATCAGACCCCCAGCAACAATCAACACAGGACATACCAATCAGCTCACCAGCAACAATCAACACAGGGCATACCAATCTGCTCCCCAGAAACAATCAACACAGGACATACCAATCAGCTTCCCAGCAACAATCAACACAGGACATACCAATCAGCCCCCCAGCAACAATCAACACAGGGCATACCAATCAGCTCCCCAGCAACACAGGACATACCAATCAGCCCCCCAGCAACAATCAACACAGGGCATATCAATCAGCTCCCAAGCAACAATCAAAACAGGGCATACCAATCTGCTCCCCAGAAACAATCAACACAGGACATACCAATCAGCCCCCCAGCAACAATCAACACAGGGCATATCAATCAGCTCCCAAGCAACAATCAACACAGGACATACCAATCAGTTCCCCAGCAACACCCCACACAGGGCATACCAATCAGCTCCCCAGCAACAATCAACACAGGGCATACCAATCAGCCTCCGGGCAACACTGGACATACCAATCAGGGTCCCAGCACCAATCAACACAGGGCATACCAATCAGCCTCCAAGCAACAATCAACACAGGGCATACCAATCAGCTCCCCAGCAACAATCAACACAGGGCATACCAATGAGCTCCCCAGCAACACAAGACATACCAATCAGCTCCCCAGCTACAATCAACACAGGACATTCCAATCAGCTCCCCAGCAACAATCAACACAGGGCATATCAATCAGTTCCCCAGCAACAATCAACACTGGACATACCAATCAGCTCCCCAGCAACAATCAACGCAGGACATACCAATCAGCTCCCCAGCCACAATCAACACAGGGCATACCAATCAGCAACCCAGCAACACAGGACATACCAATCAGCTCTCCAGCAACAATCAACACAGGACATAACAATCAGCACCCCAGCAACACAGGACATACCAATCAGCTCCCCAGCAACACCCAACACAGGACATACCAATCAGCTCCCCAGCAACACCCCACACAGGACATACCAATCATCTCCCCAGCAACAATCAACACAGGACATACCAATCATCTCCCCAGCAACAATCAACACAGGACATACCAATCAGCTCCCCAGCAACAATCAATACAGGACATACCAATCAGCTCCCCAGCAACAATCAACACAGGACATACCAATCAGCCACCCAGCAACACAGGACATAACAATCAGCTCCCCAGCAACAATCAACACAGGACATACCAATCAGTTCCCCAGCAACAATCAACACAGGGCATACCAATCAGCTCCCCAGCAACACAGGACACACCAATCTGCTCCCCAGCAACAATCAATACAGGACATACCAATCAGCTCCCCAGCAACAATCAACACAGGACATACCAATCAGCTCCCCAGCAACAATCAACACAGGGCATACCAATCAGCTCCCCAGGAACACAGGACATACCAATCAGCTCCCCAGCAACAATCAACACAGGGCATATCAATCAGCTCCCCAGCAACAATCAACACAGGACATACCAATCAGCTCCCCAGCAACACCCCACAAAGGGCATACCAATCAGCTCCCCAGCAACAATCAACACAGGGCATACCAATCAGCTCCCCAGCAACACAGGACATACCAATCAGCTTCCCAGCAACAATCAACACAGGGCATACCAATCAGCTCCCCAGCAACAATCAACACAGGACATACCAATCAGCTCCCAAGCAACAATCAACACAGGGCATACCAATCAGCTCCCCAGCAACGCCCCACACAGGACATACCAATCATCTCCCCAGCAACAATCAACACAGGACATACCAATCATCTCCCCAGCAACAATCAACACAGGACATACCAATCAGCTCCCCAGCAACAATCAACACAGGACATACCAATCAGCTCCCCAGCAACAATCAACACAGGACATACCAATCAGCCACCCAGCAACACAGGACATAACAATCAGCTCCCCAGCAACAATCAACACAGGACATACCAATCAGTTCCCCAGCAACAATCAACACAGGGCATACCAATCAGCTCCCCAGCAACACAGGACACACCAATCTGCTCCCCAGCAACAATCAATACAGGACATACCAATCAGCTCCCCAGCAACGCCCCACACAGGACATACCAATCATCTCCCCAGCAACAATCAACACAGGACATACCAATCATCTCCCCAGCAACAATCAACACAGGACATATCAATCAGCTCCCCAGCAACAATCAACACAGGACATACCAATCAGCTCCCCAGCAACAATCAACACAGGACATACCAATCAGCCACCCAGCAACACAGGACATAACAATCAGCTCCCCAGCAACAATCAACACAGGACATACCAATCAGTTCCCCAGCAACAATCAACACAGGGCATACCAATCAGCTCCCCAGCAACACAGGACACACCAATCTGCTCCCCAGCAACAATCAATACAGGACATACCAATCAGCTCCCCAGCAACAATCAACACAGGACATACCAATCAGCTCCCCAGCAACAATCAACACAAGGCATACCAATCAGCTCCCCAGGAACACAGGACATACCAATCAGCTCCCCAGCAACAATCAACACAGGGCATATCAATCAGCTCCCCAGCAACAATCAACACAGGACATACCAATCAGCTCCCCAGCAACACCCCACAAAGGGCATACCAATCAGCTCCCCAGCAACAATCAACACAGGGCATACCAATCAGCTCCCCAGCAACACAGGACATACCAATCAGCTTCCCAGCAACAATCAACACAGGGCATACCAATCAGCTCCCCAGCAACAATCAACACAGGACATACCAATCAGCTCCCAAGCAACAATCAACACAGGGCATACCAATCAGCCTCCCAACAACAATCAACACAGGGCATACCAATCAGCCCCCCAGCAACACAAGACATACCAATCAGCTCCCCAGCTACAATCAACACAGGACATTCCAATCAGCTCCCCAGCAACAATACACACAGGGCATATCAATCAGTTCCCCAGCAACAATCAACACAGGACATACCAATCAGCTCCCCAGCAACAATCAACGCAGGATATACCAATCAGCTCCCCAGCCACAATCAACACAGGGCATACCAATCAGCAACCCAGCAACACAGGACATACCAATCAGCTCCCGAGCAACAATCAACACAGGACATAACAATCAGCACCCCAGCAACACAGGACATACCAATCAGCTTCCCAGCAACACCCCACACAGGACATACCAATCAGCTCCCCAGCAACAATCAACACAGGGCATACCAATCAGCTCCCCAGCAACACAGGACATACCAATTAGTCCCCAGCAACAATCAACACAGGACATACCAATCAGCCCCCCAGCAACAATCAACACAGGACATACCAATCAGCTCCCCAGCAACAATCAACACAGGGCATACCAATCTGCTCCCCAGAAACAATCAACACAGGACATACCAATCAGCTTCCCAGCAACAATCAACACAGGACATACCAATCAGCCCCCCAGCAACAATCAACACAGGGCATACCAATCAGCTCCCCAGCAACACAGGACATACCAATCAGCCCCCCAGCAACAATCAACACAGGGCATATCAATCAGCTCCCAAGCAACAATCAACACAGGACATACCAATCAGCTCCCCAGCAACACCCCACACAGGGCATACCAATCAGCTCCCCAGCAACAATCAACACAGGGCATACCAATCAGCCTCCCAGCAACACTGGACATACCAATCAGCGTCCCAGCACCAATCAACACAGGGCATACCAATCAGCTCCCAAGCAACAATCAACACAGGGCATACCAATCAGCTCCCCAGCAACAATCAACACAGGGCATACCAATGAGTTCCCCAGCAACACAAGACATACCAATCAGCTCCCCAGCTACAATCAACACAGGACATTCCAATCAGCTCCCCAGCAACAATCAACACAGGGCATATCAATCAGTTCCCCAGCAACAATCAACACAGGACATACCAATCAGCTCCCCAGCAACAATCAACGCAGGACATACCAATCAGCTCCCCAGCCACAATCAACACAGGGCATACCAATCAGCAACCCAGCAACACAGGACATACCAATCAGCTCCCCAGCAACAATCAACACAGTACATAACAATCAGCACCCCAGCAACACAGGACATACCAATCAGCTCCCCAGCAACACCCCACACAGGACATACCAATCAGCTCCCCAGCAACACCCCACACAGGACATACCAATCATCTCCCCAGCAACAATCAACACAGGACATACCAATCATCTCCCCAGGAACAATCAACACAGGACATACCAATCAGCTCCCCAGCAACAATCAACACAGGACATACCAATCAGCTCCCCAGCAACAATCAACACAGGACATACCAATAAGCCACCCAGCAACATAGGACATAACAATCAGCTCCCCAGCAACAATCAACACAGGACATACCAATCAGTTCCCCAGCAACAATCAACACAGGGCATACCAATCAGCTCCCCAGCAACACAGGACATACCAATCTGCTCCCCAGCAACAATCAATACAGGACATACCAATCAGCTCCCCAGCAACAATCAACACAGGACATACCAATCAGCTCCCCAGCAACAATCAACACAGGGCATACCAATCAGCTCCCCAGGAACACAGGACATACCAATCAGCTCCCCAGCAACAATCAACACAGGGCATATCAATCAGCTCCCCAGCAACAATCAACACAGGACATACCAATCAGCTCCCCAGCAACACCCCACAAAGGGCATACCAATCAGCTCCCCAGCAACAATCAACACAGGGCATACCAATCAGCTCCCCAGCAACACAGGACATACCAATCAGCTTCCCAGCAACAATCAACACAGGGCATACCAATCAGCTCCCCAGCAACAATCAACACAGGACATACCAATCAGCTTCCAAGCAACAATCAACACAGGGCATACCAATCAGCCTCCCAGCAACAATCAACACAGGGCATACTTATCAGCCCCCCAGCAACACAAGACATACCAATCAGCTCCCCAGCTACAATCAACACAGGACATTCCAATCAGCTCCCCAGCAACAATCAAAACATGGCATATCAATCAGTTCCCCAGCAACAATCAACACAGGACATACCAATCAGCTCCCCAGTAACAATCAACGCAGGATATACAAATCAGCTCCCCAGCCACAATCAACACAGGGCATACCAATCAGCAACCCTGCAACACAGGACATACCAATCAGCTCCCGAGCAACAATCAACACAGGACATAACAATCAGCATCCCAGCAACACAGGACATACCAATCAGCTTCCCAGCAACACCCCACACAGGACATACCAATCAGCTCCCCAGCAACACCCCACACAGGACATACCAATCAGCTACCCAGCAGCACAGGACATACCAATCAGCTCCCCAGCAACAATCAACACAGGACATACCAATCAGTTTCCCAGCAACAATCAACACAGGGCATACCAATCAGCTCCCCAGCAACACAGGACATACCAATCAGCCCCCCAGCAACAATCAACACAGGACATACCAATCAGCCCACCAGCAACAATCAACACAGGGCATACCAATCAGCTCCCCAGCAACAATCAACACAGGGAATACCAATCAGCTTCCCAGCAACAATCAACACAGGGCATACCAATCAACTCCCCAGCAATACAGGACATACCAATCAGCTCCCCAGCAACAATCAACACAGGACATACCAATCAGCTTCCCAGCAACAATCAACACAGGACATACCAATCAGCTCCCCCGCAACAATCAACACAGGACATACCAATCAGCTCCCCAGCTACAATCAACACAGGACATACCATTCAGCTCCCCAGCAACAATCAACACAGGACATACCAATCAGCTCCCCAGCAACAATCAACACAGGACATACCAATCAGCTCCCCAGCAACACAGGACATACCAATCAGCTCCCCATCAACAATCAACACAGGACATACCAATCAGCTCCCCAGCAACAATCAACACAGGACATACCAATCAGCTCCCCAGCAACAAAGGACATACCAATCAGCTCCCCAGCAACAATCAACACAGGCATATCAATCAGCTCTCCAGCAACACAGGACATACCAATCAGCTCCCCAGCAACAATCAACACAGGGCATATCAATCAGCTCCCCAGCAACAATCAACACAGAACATACCAATCAGCTCCCCAGCAACAATCAACACAGGACATACCAATCAGCTCTCCAGCAACACAGGACATACCAATCAGCTCCCCAGCAACACAGGACATACCAATCAGCTCCCCAGCAACAATCAACACTGGGCATACCAATCAGCTCCCCAGCAACACAGGACATACCAATTAGCTCCCCAGCAACAATCAACACAGGACATACCAATCAGCCCCCCAGCAACAATCAACACAGGACATACCAATCAGCTCCCCAGCAACAATCAACACAGGGCATACCAATCTGCTCCCCAGAAACAATCAACACAGGACATACCAATCAGCTTCCCAGCAACAATCAACACAGGACATACCAATCAGCCCCCCAGCAACAATCAACACAGGGCATACCAATCAGCTCCCCAGCAACACAGGACATACCAATCAGCCCCCCAGCAACAATCAACACAGGGCATATCAATCAGCTCCCAAGCAACAATCAACACAGGGCATACCAATCTGCTCGCCAGAAACAATCAACACAGGACATACCAATCAGCCCCCCAGCAACAATCAACACAGGGCATATCAATCAGCTCCAAAGCAACAATCAACACAGGACATACCAATCAGTCCCCAGCAACACCCCACAAAGGGCATACCAATCAGCTCCCCAGCAACAATCAACACAGGGCATACCAATCAGCCTCCCAGCAACACTGGACATACCAATCAGCGTCCCAGCACCAATCAACACAGGGCATACCAATCAGCCTCCAAGCAACAATCAACACAGGGCATACCAATCAGCTCCCCAGCAACAATCAACACAGGGCATACCAATGAGCTCCCCAGCAACACAAGACATACCAATCAGCTCCCCAGCTACAATCAACACAGGACATTCCAATCAGCCTCCCCAGCAACAATCAACACAGGGCATATCAATCAGTTCCCCAGCAACAATCAACACTGGACATACCAATCAGCTCCCCAGCAACAATCAACGCAGGACATACCAATCAGCTCCCCAGCCACAATCAACACAGGGCATACCAATCAGCAAACCAGCAACACAGGACATACCAATCAGCTCTCCAGCAACAATCAACACAGGACATAACAATCAGCACCCCAGCAACACAGGACATACCAATCAGCTCCCCAGCAACACCCCACACAGGACATACCAATCAGCTCCCCAGCAACACCCCACACAGGACATACCAATCATCTCCCCAGCAACAATCAACACAGGACATACCAATCATCTCCCCAGCAACAATCAACACAGGACATACCAATCAGCCTCCCAGCAACAATCAACACAGGACATACCAATCAGCTCCCCAGCAACAATCAACACAGGACATACCAATCAGCCACCCAGCAACACAGGACATAACAATCAGCTCCCCAGCAACAATCAACACAGGACATACCAATCAGTTCCCCAGCAACAATCAACACAGGGCATACCAATCAGCTCCCCAGCAACACAGGACACACCAATCTGCTCCCCAGCAACAATCAATACAGGACATACCAATCAGCTCCCCAGCAACAATCAACACAGGACATACCAATCAGCTCCCCAGCAACAATCAACACAGGGCATACCAATCAGCTCCCCAGGAACACAGGACATACCAATCAGCTCCCCAGCAACAATCAACACAGGGCATATCAATCAGCTCCCCAGCAACAATCAACACAGGACATACCAATCAGCTCCCCAGCAACACCCCACAAAGGGCATACCAATCAGCTCCCCAGCAACAATCAACACAGGACATACCAATCAGCCCCCCAGCAACAATCAACACAGGGCATATCAATCAGCTCCAAAGCAACAATCAACACAGGACATACCAATCAGTTCCCCAGCAACACCCCACAAAGGGCATACCAATCAGCTCCCCAGCAACAATCAACACAGGGCATACCAATCAGCCTCCCAGCAACACTGGACATACCAATCAGCGTCCCAGCACCAATCAACACAGGGCATACCAATCAGCCTCCAAGCAACAATCAACACAGGGCATACCAATCAGCTCCCCAGCAACAATCAACACAGGGCATACCAATGAGCTCCCCAGCAACACAAGACATACCAATCAGCTCCCCAGCTACAATCAACACAGGACATTCCAATCAGCCTCCCCAGCAACAATCAACACAGGGCATATCAATCAGTTCCCCAGCAACAATCAACACTGGACATACCAATCAGCTCCCCAGCAACAATCAACGCAGGACATACCAATCAGCTCCCCAGCCACAATCAACACAGGGCATACCAATCAGCAAACCAGCAACACAGGACATACCAATCAGCTCTCCAGCAACAATCAACACAGGACATAACAATCAGCACCCCAGCAACACAGGACATACCAATCAGCTCCCCAGCAACACCCCACACAGGACATACCAATCAGCTCCCCAGCAACACCCCACACAGGACATACCAATCATCTCCCCAGCAACAATCAACACAGGACATACCAATCATCTCCCCAGCAACAATCAACACAGGACATACCAATCAGCCTCCCAGCAACAATCAACACAGGACATACCAATCAGCTCCCCAGCAACAATCAACACAGGACATACCAATCAGCCACCCAGCAACACAGGACATAACAATCAGCTCCCCAGCAACAATCAACACAGGACATACCAATCAGTTCCCCAGCAACAATCAACACAGGGCATACCAATCAGCTCCCCAGCAACACAGGACACACCAATCTGCTCCCCAGCAACAATCAATACAGGACATACCAATCAGCTCCCCAGCAACAATCAACACAGGACATACCAATCAGCTCCCCAGCAACAATCAACACAGGGCATACCAATCAGCTCCCCAGGAACACAGGACATACCAATCAGCTCCCCAGCAACAATCAACACAGGGCATATCAATCAGCTCCCCAGCAACAATCAACACAGGACATACCAATCAGCTCCCCAGCAACACCCCACAAAGGGCATACCAATCAGCTCCCCAGCAACAATCAACACAGGGCATACCAATCAGCTCCCCAGCAACACAGGACATACCAATCAGCTTCCCAGCAACAATCAACACAGGGCATACCAATCAGCTCCCCAGCAACAATCAACACAGGACATACCAATCAGCTCCCAAGCAACAATCAACACAGGGCATACCAATCAGCCTCCCAGCAACCATCAACACAGGGCATACCAATCAGCCCCCCAGCAACACAAGACATACCAATCAGCTCCCCAGCTACAATCAACACAGGACATTCCAATCAGCTCCCCAGCAACAATACACACAGGGCATATCAATCAGTTCCCCAGCAACAATCAACACAGGACATACCAATCAGCTCCCCAGCAACAATCAACGCAGGATATACCAATCAGCTCCCCAGCCACAATCAACACAGGGCATACCAATCAGCAACCCAGCAACACAGGACATACCAATCAGCTCCCGAGCAACAATCAACACAGGACATAACAATCAGCACCCCAGCAACACAGGACATACCAATCAGCTTCCCAGCAACACCCCACACAGGACATACCAATCAGCTCCCCAGCAACAATCAACACAGGGCATACCAATCAGCTCCCCAGCAACACAGGACATACCAATTAGCTCCCCAGCAACAATCAACACAGGACATACCAATCAGCCCCCCAGCAACAATCAACACAGGACATACCAATCAGCTCCCCAGCAACAATCAACACAGGGCATACCAATCTGCTCCCCAGAAACAATCAACACAGGACATACCAATCAGCCTCCCAGCAACAATCAACACAGGACATACCAATCAGCGTCCCAGCAACAATCAACACAGGGCATATCAATCAGCTCCCAAGCAACAATCAACACAGGACATACCAATCAGCTCCCCAGCAACACCCCACACAGGGCATACCAATCAGCTCCCCAGCAACAATCAACACAGGGCATATCAATCAGCCTCCCAGCAACACTGGACATACCAATCAGCGTCCCAGCACCAATCAACACAGGGCATACCAATCAGCTCCCAAGCAACAATCAACACAGGGCATACCAATCAGCACCCCAGCAACAATCAACACAGGGCATACCAATGAGCTCCCCAGCAACACAAGACATACCAATCAGCTCCCCAGCTACAATCAACACAGGGCATATCAATCAGTTCCCCAGCAACACAGGACATACCAATCAGCTCCCCAGCAACAATCAACGCAGGATATACAAATCAGCTCCCCAGCCACAATCAACACAGGGCATACCAATCAGCAACCCAGCAACAATCAACACAGGGCATATCAATCAGCTCCCAAGCAACAATCCACACAGGACATACCAATCAGCTCCCCAGCAACACCCCACACAGGGCATACCAATCAGCTCCCCAGCAACAATCAACACAGGGCATACCAATCAGCCTCCCAGCAACACTGGACATACCAATCAGCTCCCCAGCTACAATCAACACAGGACATTCCAATCAGCTCCCCAGCAACAATCAACACAGGGCATATCAATCAGTTCCCCAGCAACAATCAACACAGGACATACCAATCAGCTCCCCAGCAACAATCAACACAGGACATACCAATCAGCTCCCCAGCCACAATCAACACAGGGCATACCAATCAGCAACCCAGCAACACAGGACATACCAATCAGCTCCCCAGCAACAATCAACACAGGACATAACAATCAGCACCCCAGCAACACAGGACATACCAATCAGCTCCCCAGCAGCACCCCACACAGGACATACCAATCAGCTCCCCAGCAACACCCCAGACAGGACATACCAATCATCTCCCCAGCAACAATCAACACAGGACATACCAATCATCTCCCCAGCAACAATCAACACAGGACATACCAATCAGCTCCCCAGCAACAATCAACACAGGACATACCAATCAGCACCCCAGCAACAATCAACACAGGACATACCAATCAGCCACCCAGCAACACAGGACATAACAATCAGCACCCCAGCAACAATCAACACAGGACATACCAATCAGTTCCCCAGCAACAATCAACACAGGGCATACCAATCAGCTCCCCAGCAACACAGGACATACCAATCTGCTCCCCAGCAACAATCAATACAGGACATACCAATCAGCTCCCCAGCAACAATCAACACAGGACATACCAATCAGCTCCCCAGCAACAATCAACACAGGGCATACCAATCAGCTCCCCAGGAACACAGGACATACCAATCAGCTCCCCAGCAACAATCAACACAGGGCATACCAATCAGCTCCCCAGCAACAATCAACACAGGACATACCAATCAGCTTCCCAGCAACAATCAACACAGGGCATACCAATCAGCTCCCCAGCAACAATCAACACAGGACATACCAATCAGCTCCTAAGCAACAATCAACACAGGGCATACCAATCAGCCTCCCAGCAACAATCAACACAGGGCATACTTATCAGCCCCCCAGCAACACAAGACATACCAATCAGCTCCCCAGCTACAATCAACACAGGACATTCCAATCAGCTCCCCAGCAACAATCAACACATGGCATATCAATCAGTTCCCCAGCAACAATCAACACAGGACATACCAATCAGCTCCCCAGCCACAATCAACACAGGGCATACCAATCAGCAACCCAGCAACACAGGACATACCAATCAGCTCCCGAGCAACAATCAACACAGGACATAACAATCAGCATCCCAGCAACACAGGACATACCAATCAGCTTCCCAGCAACACCCCACACAGGACATACCAATCAGCTCCCCAGCAACACCCCACACAGGACATACCAATCAGCTACCCAGCAGCACAGGACATACCAATCAGCTCCCCAGCAACAATCAACACAGGACATACCAATCAGTTTCCCAGCAACAATCAACACAGGGCATACCAATCAGCTCCCCAGCAACACAGGACATACCAATTAGCTCCCCAGCAACAATCAACACAGGACATACCAATCAGCCCCCCAGCAACAATCAACACAGGACATACCAATCAGCCCACCAGCAACAATCAACACAGGGCATACCAATCAGCTCCCCAGCAACAATCAACACAGGGAATACCAATCAGCCTCCCAGCAACAATCAACACAGGGCATACCAATCAACTCCCCAGCAACACAGGACATACCAATCAGCTCCCCAGCAACAATCAACACAGGACATACCAATCAGCTTCCCAGCAACAATCAACACAGGACATACCAATCAGCTCCCCCGCAACAATCAACACAGGACATACCAATCAGCTCCCCAGCAACAATCAACACAGGACATACCATTCAGCTCCCCAGCAACAATCAACACAGGACATACCAATCAGCTCCCCAGCAACAAAGGATATACCAATCAGCTCCCCAGCAACAATCAACAGAGGGCATATCAATCAGCTCCCCAGTAACACAGGACATACCAATCAGCTCCCCAGCAACAATCAACACAGGGCATATCAATCAGCTCCCCAGCAACAATCAACACAGGACATACCAATCAGCTCCCCAGCAACAGTCAACACAGGACATACCAATCAGCTCTCCAGCAACACAGGACATACCAATCAGCTCCCCAGCAACACAGGACATACCAATCAGCTCCCCAGCAACAATCAACACAGGGCATACCAATCAGCTCCCCAGCAACACAGGACATACCAATTAGCTCCCCAGCAACAATCAACACAGGACATACCAATCAGCCCCCCAGCAACAATCAACACAGGACATACCAATCATCTCCCCAGCAACAATCAACACAGGGCATACCAATCTGCTCCCCAGAATCAATCAACACAGGACATACCAATCAGCCTCCCAGCAACAATCAACACAGGACATACCAATCAGCCCCCCAGCAACAATCAACACAGGGCATACCAATCAGCGCCCCAGCAACACAGGACATACCAATCAGCCCCCCAGCAACAATCAACACAGGGCATATCAATCAGCTCCCAAGCAACAATCAACACAGGACATACCAATCAGCTCCCCAGCAATACCCCACACAGGGCATACCAATCAGCTCCCCAGCAACAATCAACACAGGGCATACCAATGAGCTCCCCAGCAACACAAGACATACCAATCAGCTCCCCAGCTACAATCAACACAGGACATTCCAATCAGCTCCCCAGCAACAATCAACACAGGGCATATCAATCAGTTCCCCAGCAACAATCAACACAGGACATACCAATCAGCTCCCCAGCAACACCCCACACAGGGCATACCAATCAGCTTCCCAGCAACAATCAACACAGGGCATACCAATGAGCACCCCAGCAACACAGGACATACCAATCAGCTCCCCAGCAACACCCCACACAGGACATACCAATCAGCTCCCCAGCAACACCCCACACAGGACATACCAATCATCTCCCCAGCAACAATCAACACAGGACATACCAATCATCTCTCCAGCAACAATCAACACAGGACATACCAATCAGCTCCCCAGCAACAATCAACACAGGACATACCAATCAGCTCCCCAGCAACAATCAACACAGGGCATACCAATCAGCCACCCAGCAACACAGGACATACCAATCATCTCCCCAGCAACAATCAACACAGGGCATATCAATCAGCTCCCCAGCAACAATCAACACAGGACATACCAATCAGCTCCCCAGCAACAATCAACACAGGACATACCAATCAGCTCTCCAGCAACACAGGACATACCAATCAGCTCCCCAGCAACACAGGACATACCAATCAGCCCCCCAGCAACAATCAACACAGGGCATACCAATCAGCTCCCCAGCAACACAGGACATACCAATTAGCTCCCCAGCAACAATCAACACAGGACATACCAATCAGCCCCCCAGCAACAATCAACACAGGACATACCAATCATCTCCCCAGCAACAATCAACACAGGGCATACCAATCTGCTCCCCAGAATCAATCAACACAGGACATACCAATCAGCCTCCCAGCAACAATCAACACAGGACATACCAATCAGCCCCCCAGCAACAATCAACACAGGGCATACCAATCAGCTCCCCAGCAACACAGGACATACCAATCAGCCCCCCAGCAACAATCAACACAGGGCATATCAATCAGCTCCCAAGCAACAATCAACACAGGACATACCAATCAGCTCCCCAGCAACACCCCACACAGGGCATACCAATCAGCTCCCCAGCAACAATCAACACAGGGCATACCAATGAGCTCCCCAGCAACACAAGACATACCAATCAGCTCCCCAGCTACAATCAACACAGGACATTCCAATCAGCTCCCCAGCAACAATCAACACAGGGCATATCAATCAGTTCCCCAGCAACAATCAACACAGGACATACCAATCAGCTCCCCAGCAACACCCCACACAGGGCATCCCAATCAGCTCCCCAGCAACAATCAACACAGGGCATACCAATGAGCACCCCAGCAACACAGGACATACCAATCAGCTCCCCAGTAACACCCCACACAGGACATACCAATCAGCGCCCAAGCAACACCCCACACAGGACATACCAATCATCTCCCCAGCAACAATCAACACAGGGCATACCAATGAGCACCCCAGCAACACAGGACATACCAATCAGCTCCCCAGCAACAATCAACACAGGACATACCAATCATCTCCCCAGCAACAATCAACACAGGACATACCAATCAGCTCCCCAGCAACAATCAACACAGGACATACCAATCAGCTCCCCAGCAACAATCAACACAGGGCATACCAATCAGCCACCCAGCAACACAGGACATAACAATCAGTTCCCCAGCAACAATCAACACAGGACATACCAATCAGTTCCCCAGCAACAATCAACACAGGGCATACCAATCAGCCCCCCAGCAACACAGGACATACCAATCTGCTCCCCAGCAACAATCAATACAGGACATACCAATCAGCTCCCCAGCAATAATCAACACAGGACATACCAATCAGCTCCCCAGCAACAATCAACACAGGGTATACCAATCAGCTCCCCAGGAACACAGGACATACCAATCAGCTCCCCAGCAACAATCAACACAGGGCATATCAATCAGCTCCCCAGCAACAATCAACACAGGACATACCAATCAGCTCCCCAGCAACACCCCACAAAGGGCATACCAATCAGCTCCCCAGCAACAATCAACACAGGGCATACCAATCAGCTCCCCAGCAACACAGGACATACCAATCAGCTTCCCAGCAACAATCAACACAGGGCATACCATTCAGCTCCCCAGCAACAATCAACACAGGACATACCAATCAGCTCCCAAGCAACAATCAACACAGGGCATACCAATCAGCCTCCCAGCAACAATCAACACAGGGCATACCAATCAGCTCCCCAGCAACACAAGACATACCAATCAGCTTCCCAGCTACAATTAACACAGGACATTCCAATCAGCTCCCCAGCAACAATCAACACAGGGCATACCAATCAACTCCCCAGCAACACAGGACATACCAATCAGCTCCCCAGCAACAATCAACACAGGACATACCAATCAGCTTCCCAGCAACAATCAACACAGGACATACCAATCAGCTCCCCCGCAACAATCAACACAGGACATACCAATCAGCTCCCCAGCAACAATCAACACAGGACATACCAATCAGCTTCCCAGCAACAATCAACACAGGACATACCAATCTGCTCCCCAGCAACAATCAACACAGGACATACCAATCAGCTCCCCAGCAACACAGGACATACCAATCAGCTCCCCATCAACAATCAACACAGAAAAAACCAATCAGCTCCCCAGCAACAATCAACACAGGACATACCAATCAGCTCCCCAGCAACAAAGGACATACCAATCAGCTCCCCAGCAACAATCAACACAGGGCATATCAATCAGCTCCCCAGCAACACAGGACATACCAATCAGCTCCCCAGCAACAATCAACACAGGGCATATCAATCAGCTCCCCAGCAACAATCAACACAGGACATACCAATCAGCGCCCCAGCAACACCCCACAAAGGGCATACCAATCAGCTCCCCAGCATTAAATCAACACAGGGCATACCAATCAGATCCCCAGCAACACAGGACATACCAATCAGCTTCCCAGCAACAATCAACACAGGGCATACCATTCAGCTCCCCAGCAACAATCAACACAGGACATACCAATCAGCTCCCAAGCAACAATCAACACAGGGCATACCAATCAGCCTCCCAGCAACAATCAACACAGGGCATACCAATCAGCTCCCCAGCAACACAAGACATACCAATCAGCTCCCCAGCTACAATTAACACAGGACATTCCAATCAGCTCCCCAGCAACAATCAACACAGGGCATATCAATCAGTTCCCCAGCAACAATCAACACAGGACATACCATTCAGCCCCCCAGCAACAATCAACGCAGGGCATACCAATCAGCAACCCAGCAACACAGGACATACCAATCAGCTCCCGAGCAACAATCAACACAGGACATAACAATCAGCACCCCAGCAACACAGGACATACCAATCAGCTTCCCAGCAACACCCCACACAGGACATACCAATCACCCCCCCAGCAACACCCCACACAGGACATACCAATCATCTCCCCAGCAACAATCAACACAGGACATACCAATCATCTCCCCAGCAACAATCAACACAGGACATACCAATCAGCTCCCCAGCAACAATCAACACAGGACATACCAATCATCTCCCCAGCAACAATCAACACAGGACATACCAATCATCTCACCAGCAATAATCAACACAGGACATACCAATCAGCTCCCCAGCAACAATCAACACAGGGTATACCAATCAGCTCCCCAGGAACACAGGACATACCAATCAGCTCCCCAGCAACAATCAACACAGGGCATATCAATCACCTCCCCAGCAACAATCAACACAGGACATACCAATCAGCTCCCCAGCAACACCCCACAAAGGGCATACCAATCAGCTCCCCAGCAACAATCAACACAGGGCATACCAATCAGCTCCCCAGCAACACAGGACATACCAATCAGCTTCCCAGCAACAATCAACACAGGGCATACCATTCAGCTCCCCAGCAACAATCAACACAGGACATACCAATCAGCTCCCAAGCAACAATCAACACAGGGCATACCAATCAGCCTCCCAGCAACAATCAACACAGGGCATACCAATCAGCTCCCCAGCAACACAAGACATACCAATCAGCTTCCCAGCTACAATTAACACAGGACATTCCAATCAGCTCCCCAGCAACAATCAACACAGGGCATACCAATCAACTCCCCAGCAACACAGGACATACCAATCAGCTCCCCAGCAACAATCAACACAGGACATACCAATCAGCTTCCCAGCAACAATCAACACAGGACATACCAATCAGCTCCCCCGCAACAATCAACACAGGACATACCAATCAGCTCCCCAGCAACAATCAACACAGGACATACCAATCAGCTTCCCAGCAACAATCAACACAGGACATACCAATCTGCTCCCCAGCAACAATCAACACAGGACATACCAATCAGCTCCCCAGCAACACAGGACATACCAATCAGCTCCCCATCAACAATCAACACAGAAAAAACCAATCAGCTCCCCAGCAACAATCAACACAGGACATACCAATCAGCTCCCCAGCAACAAAGGACATACCAATCAGCTCCCCAGCAACAATCAACACAGGGCATATCAATCAGCTCCCCAGCAACACAGGACATACCAATCAGCTCCCCAGCAACAATCAACACAGGGCATATCAATCAGCTCCCCAGCAACAATCAACACAGGACATACCAATCAGCTCCCCAGCAACACCCCACAAAGGGCATACCAATCAGCTCCCCAGCAACAATCAACACAGGGCATACCAATCAGATCCCCAGCAACACAGGACATACCAATCAGCTTCCCAGCAACAATCAACACAGGGCATACCATTCAGCTCCCCAGCAACAATCAACACAGGACATACCAATCAGCTCCCAAGCAACAATCAACACAGGGCATACCAATCAGCCTCCCAGCAACAATCAACACAGGGCATACCAATCAGCTCCCCAGCAACACAAGACATACCAATCAGCTCCCCAGCTACAATTAACACAGGACATTCCAATCAGCTCCCCAGCAACAATCAACACAGGGCATATCAATCAGTTCCCCAGCAACAATCAACACAGGACATACCATTCAGCCCCCCAGCAACAATCAACGCAGGGCATACCAATCAGCAACCCAGCAACACAGGACATACCAATCAGCTCCCGAGCAACAATCAACACAGGACATAACAATCAGCACCCCAGCAACACAGGACATACCAATCAGCTTCCCAGCAACACCCCACACAGGACATACCAATCAGCTCCCCAGCAACACCCCACACAGGACATACCAATCATCTCCCCAGCAACAATCAACACAGGACATACCAATCATCTCCCCAGCAACAATCAACACAGGACATACCAATCATCTCCCCAGCAACAATCAACACAGGACATACCAATCATCTCACCAGCAACAATCAACACAGGACATACCAATCAGCTCCCCAGCATCAATCAACACAGGACATACCAATCAGCTCCCCAGCAACAATCAACACAGGACATACCAATCAGCTCCCCAGCAACAATCAACACAGGGCATATCAATCAGCTCCCCAGCAACAATCAACACAGGACATACCAATCAGCTCCCCAGCAACACCCCACAAAGGGCATACCAATCATCTCCCCAGCAACAATCAACACAGGGCATACCAATCAGCTCCCCAGCAACACAGGACATACCAATCAGCTTCCCAGCAACAATCAACACAGGGCATACCATTCAGCTCCCCAGCAACAATCAACACAGGACATACCAATCAGCTACCAAGCAACAATCAACACAGGGCATACCAATCAGCCTCCCAGCAACAATCAACACAGGGCATACCAATCAGCTCCCCAGCAACACAAGACATACCAATCAGCTCCCCAGCTACAATTAACACAGGACATTCCAATCAGCTCCCCAGCAACAATCAACACAGGGCATATCAATCAGTTCCCCAGCAACAATCAACACAGGACATACCATTCAGCTCCCCAGCAACAATCAACGCAGGGCATACCAATCAGCAACCCAGCAACACAGGACATACCAATCAGCTCCCCAGCAACAATCAACACAGGGCATATCAATCAGCTCCCCAGCAACAATCAACACAGGACATACCAATCAGCTCCCCAGCAACACCCCACAAAGGGCATACCAATCAGCTCCCCAGCAACAATCAACACAGGGCATACCAATCAGCTCCCCAGCAACACAGGACATACCAATCAGCTTCCCAGCAACAATCAACACAGGGCATACCATTCAGCTCCCCAGCAACAATCAACACAGGACATACCAATCAGCTCCCAAGCAACAATCAACACAGGGCATACCAATCAGCCTCCCAGCAACAATCAACACAGGGCATACCAATCAGCTCCCCAGCAACACAAGACATACCAATCAGCTCCCCAGCTACAATTAACACAGGACATTCCAATCAGCTCCCCAGCAACAATCAACACAGGGCATATCAATCAGTTCCCCGGCAACAATCAACACAGGACATACCATTCAGCTCCCCAGCAACAATCAACGCAGGGCATACCAATCAGCAACCCAGCAACACAGGACATACCAATCAGCTCCCGAGCAACAATCAACACAGGACATAACAATCAGCACCCCAGCAACACAGGACATACCAATCAGCTTCCCAGCAACACCCCACACAGGACATACCAATCAGCTCCCCAGCAACACCCCACACAGGACATACCAATCATCTCCCCAGCAACAATCAACACAGGACATACCAATCATCTCCCCAGCAACAATCAACACAGGACATACCAATCAGCTCCCCAGCAACAATCAACACAGGACATACCAATCATCTCCCCATAACAATCAACACAGGACATACCAATCATCTCCCCAGCAACAATCAACACAGGACATACCAATCAGCTCCCCAGCAACAATCAACACAGGGCATACCAATCAGCCACCCAGCACCACAGGACATACCAATCAGCTCCCCAGCAACAATCAACTTAGGACATACCAATCAGTTCCCCAGCAACAATCAACACAGGGCATACCAATCAGCTCCCCAGCAACACAGGACATACCAATTAGCTCCCCAGCAACAATCAACACAGGACATACCAATCAGCCCCCCAGCAACAATCAACACATGACATACCAATGAGCCCCCCAGCAACAATCAACACAGGGCATACCAATCAGCTCCCCAGCAACAATCAACACAGGGCATACCAATCAGCTCCCCAGCAACACAGGACATACCAATCAGCTCCCCAGCAACAATCAACACAGGACATACCAATCAGCTCCCCAGCAACAATCAACACAGGACATACCAATCAGCGCCCCAGCAACAATCAACACAGGACATACCAATCAGCTCCCCAGCAACAATCAACACAGGACATACCAATCAGCTCCCCAGCAACACCCCACACAGGACATACCAATCAGCTCCCCAGCAACACCCCACACAGGACATACCAATCATCTCCCCAGCAACAATCAACACAGGACATACCAATCATCCCCCCAGCAACAATCAGCACAGGACATACCAATCAGCACCCCAGCAACAATCAACACAGGACATACCAATCAGCACCCCAGCAACAATCAACACAGGACATACCAATCAGTTCCCCAGCAACAATCAACACAGGGCATACCAATCAGCTCCCCAGCAACACAGGACATACCAATCTGCTCCCCAGCAACAATCAATACAGGACATACCAATCAGCTCCCCAGCAACAATCAACACAGGACATACCAATCAGCTCCCCAGCAACAATCAACACAGGGCATACCAATCAGCTCCCCAGGAACACAGGACATACCAATCAGCTCCCCAGCAACAATCAACACAGGGCATATCAATCAGCTCCCCAGCAACAATCAACACAGGACATACCAATCAGCTCCCCAGCAACACCCCACAAAGGGCATACCAATCAGCTCCCCAGCAACAATCAACACAGGGCATACCAATCAGCTCCCCAGCAACACAGGACATACCAATCAGCTTCCCAGCAACAATCAACACAGGGCATACCATTCAGCTCCCCAGCAACAATCAACACAGGACATACCAATCAGCTCCCCAGCAACAAAGGACATACCAATCAGCTCCCCAGCAACAATCAACACAGGGCATATCAATCAGCTCCCCAGCAACACAGGACATACCAATCAGCTCCCCAGCAACAATCAACACAGGGCATATCAATCAGCTCCCCAGCAACAATCAACACAGGACATACCAATCAGCTCCCCAGCAACACCCCACAAAGGGCATACCAATCAGCTCCCCAGCAACAATCAACACAGGGCATACCAATCAGATCCCCAGCAACACAGGACATACCAATCAGCTTCCCAGCAACAATCAACACAGGGCATACCATTCAGCTCCCCAGCAACAATCAACACAGGACATACCAATCAGCTCCCAAGCAACAATCAACACAGGGCATACCAATCAGCCTCCCAGCAACAATCAACACAGGGCATACCAATCAGCTCCCCAGCAACACAAGACATACCAATCAGCTCCCCAGCTACAATTAACACAGGACATTCCAATCAGCTCCCCAGCAACAATCAACACAGGGCATATCAATCAGTTCCCCAGCAACAATCAACACAGGACATACCATTCAGCCCCCCAGCAACAATCAACGCAGGGCATACCAATCAGCAACCCAGCAACACAGGACATACCAATCAGCTCCCGAGCAACAATCAACACAGGACATAACAATCAGCACCCCAGCAACACAGGACATACCAATCAGCTTCCCAGCAACACCCCACACAGGACATACCAATCAGCTCCCCAGCAACACCCCACACAGGACATACCAATCATCTCCCCAGCAACAATCAACACAGGACATACCAATCATCTCCCCAGCAACAATCAACACAGGACATACCAATCAGCTCCCCAGCAACAATCAACACAGGACATACCAATCATCTCCCCAGCAACAATCAACACAGGACATACCAATCATCTCCCCAGCAACAATCAACACAGGACATACCAATCAGCTCCCCAGCAACAATCAACACAGGACATACCAATCAGCTCCCCAGCAACAATCAACACAGGGCATACCAATCAGCCACCCAGCAACACAGGACATAACAATCAGTTCCCCAGCAACAATCAACACAGGACATACCAATCAGCTCCCCAGCAACAATCAACACAGGGCATACCAATCAGCTCCCCAGCAACACAGGACATACCAATCTGCTCCCCAGCAACAATCAATACAGGACATACCAATCAGCTCCCCAGCAACAATCAACACAGGACATACCAATCAGCTCCCCAGCAACAATCAACACAGGGCATACCAATCAGCTCCCCAGGAACACAGGACATACCAATCAGCTCCCCAGCAACAATCAACACAGGGCATATCAATCAGCTCCCCAGCAACAATCAACACAGGACATACCAATCAGCTCCCCAGCAACACCCCACAAAGGGCATACCAATCATCTCCCCAGCAACAATCAACACAGGGCATACCAATCAGCTCCCCAGCAACACAGGACATACCAATCAGCTTCCCAGCAACAATCAACACAGGGCATACCATTCAGCTCCCCAGCAACACCCCACACAGGACATACCAATCATCTCCCCAGCAACAATCAACACAGGACATACCAATCATCTCCCCAGCAACAATCAACACAGGACATACCAATCAGCTCCCCAGCAACAATCAACACAGGACATACCAATCATCTCCCCAGCAACAATCAACACAGGACATACCAATCATCTCACCAGCAACAATCAACACAGGACATACCAATCAGCTCCCCAGCAACAATCAACACAGGACATACCAATCAGCTCCCCAGCAACAATCAACACAGGGCATACCAATCAGCCACCCAGCAACACAGGACATAACAATCAGTTCCCCAGCAACAATCAACACAGGACATACCAATCAGTTCCCCAGCAACAATCAACACAGGGCATACCAATCAGCTCCCCAGCAACACAGGACATACCAATCTGCTCCCCAGCAACAATCAATACAGGACATACCAATCAGCTCCCCAGCAACAATCAACACAGGACATACCAATCAGCCCTCCAGCAACAATCAACACAGGGCATACCAATCAGCTCCCCAGGAACACAGGACATACCAATCAGCTCCCCAGCAACAATCAACACAGGGCATATCAATCAGCTCCCCAGCAACAATCAACACAGGACATACCAATCAGCTCCCCAGCAACACCCCACAAAGGGCATACCAATCATCTCCCCAGCAACAATCAACACAGGGCATACCAATCAGCTCCCCAGCAACACAGGACATACCAATCAGCTTCCCAGCAACAATCAACACAGGGCATACCATTCAGCTCCCCAGCAACAATCAACACAGGACATACCAATCAGCTACCAAGCAACAATCAACACAGGGCATACCAATCAGCCTCCCAGCAACAATCAACACAGGGCATACCAATCAGCTCCCCAGCAACACAAGACATACCAATCAGCTCCCCAGCTACAATTAACACAGGACATTCCAATCAGCTCCCCAGCAACAATCAACACAGGGCATATCAATCAGTTCCCCAGCAACAATCAACACAGGACATACCATTCAGCTCCCCAGCAACAATCAACGCAGGGCATACCAATCAGCAACCCAGCAACACAGGACATACCAATCAGCTCCCCAGCAACAATCAACACAGGGCATATCAATCAGCTCCCCAGCAACAATCAACACAGGACATACCAATCAGCTCCCCAGCAACACCCCACAAAGGGCATACCAATCAGCTCCCCAGCAACAATCAACACAGGGCATACCAATCAGCTCCCCAGCAACACAGGACATACCAATCAGCTTCCCAGCAACAATCAACACAGGGCATACCATTCAGCTCCCCAGCAACAATCAACACAGGACATACCAATCAGCTCCCAAGCAACAATCAACACAGGGCATACCAATCAGCCTCCCAGCAACAATCAACACAGGGCATACCAATCAGCTCCCCAGCAACACAAGACATTCCAATCAGCTCCCCAGCTACAATTAACACAGGACTTTCCAATCAGCTCCCCAGCAACAATCAACACAGGGCATATCAATCAGTTCCCCGGCAACAATCAACACAGGACATACCATTCAGCTCCCCAGCAACAATCAACGCAGGGCATACCAATCAGCAACCCAGCAACACAGGACATACCAATCAGCTCCCGAGCAACAATCAACACAGGACATAACAATCAGCACCCCAGCAACACAGGACATACCAATCAGCTTCCCAGCAACACCCCACACAGGACATACCAATCAGCTCCCCAGCAACACCCCACACAGGACATACCAATCATCTCCCCAGCAACAATCAACACAGGACATACCAATCATCTCCCCAGCAACAATCAACACAGGACATACCAATCAGCTCCCCAGCAACAATCAACACAGGACATACCAATCATCTCCCCATAACAATCAACACAGGACATACCAATCATCTCCCCAGCAACAATCAACACAGGACATACCAATCAGCTCCCCAGCAACAATCAACACAGGGCATACCAATCAGCCACCCAGCACCACAGGACATACCAATCAGCTCCCCAGCAACAATCAACTTAGGACATACCAATCAGTTCCCCAGCAACAATCAACACAGGGCATACCAATCAGCTCCCCAGCAACACAGGACATACCAATTAGCTCCCCAGCAACAATCAACACAGGACATACCAATCAGCCCCCCAGCAACAATCAACACATGACATACCAATGAGCCCCCCAGCAACAATCAACACAGGGCATACCAATCAGCTCCCCAGCAACAATCAACACAGGGCATACCAATCAGCTCCCCAGCAACACAGGACATACCAATCAGCTCCCCAGCAACAATCAACACAGGACATACCAATCAGCTCCCCAGCAACAATCAACACAGGACATACCAATCAGCGCCCCAGCAACAATCAACACAGGACATACCAATCAGCTCCCCAGCAACAATCAACACAGGACATACCAATCAGCTCCCCAGCAACACCCCACACAGGACATACCAATCAGCTCCCCAGCAACACCCCACACAGGACATACCAATCATCTCCCCAGCAACAATCAACACAGGACATACCAATCATCCCCCCAGCAACAATCAGCACAGGACATACCAATCAGCACCCCAGCAACAATCAACACAGGACATACCAATCAGCACCCCAGCAACAATCAACACAGGACATACCAATCAGTTCCCCAGCAACAATCAACACAGGGCATACCAATCAGCTCCCCAGCAACACAGGACATACCAATCTGCTCCCCAGCAACAATCAATACAGGACATACCAATCAGCTCCCCAGCAACAATCAACACAGGACATACCAATCAGCTCCCCAGCAACAATCAACACAGGGCATACCAATCAGCTCCCCAGGAACACAGGACATACCAATCAGCTCCCCAGCAACAATCAACACAGGGCATATCAATCAGCTCCCCAGCAACAATCAACACAGGACATACCAATCAGCTCCCCAGCAACACCCCACAAAGGGCATACCAATCAGCTCCCCAGCAACAATCAACACAGGGCATACCAATCAGCTCCCCAGCAACACAGGACATACCAATCAGCTTCCCAGCAACAATCAACACAGGGCATACCATTCAGCTCCCCAGCAACAATCAACACAGGACATACCAATCAGCTCCCCAGCAACAAAGGACATACCAATCAGCTCCCCAGCAACAATCAACACAGGGCATATCAATCAGCTCCCCAGCAACACAGGACATACCAATCAGCTCCCCAGCAACAATCAACACAGGGCATATCAATCAGCTCCCCAGCAACAATCAACACAGGACATACCAATCAGCTCCCCAGCAACACCCCACAAAGGGCATACCAATCAGCTCCCCAGCAACAATCAACACAGGGCATACCAATCAGATCCCCAGCAACACAGGACATACCAATCAGCTTCCCAGCAACAATCAACACAGGGCATACCATTCAGCTCCCCAGCAACAATCAACACAGGACATACCAATCAGCTCCCAAGCAACAATCAACACAGGGCATACCAATCAGCCTCCCAGCAACAATCAACACAGGGCATACCAATCAGCTCCCCAGCAACACAAGACATACCAATCAGCTCCCCAGCTACAATTAACACAGGACATTCCAATCAGCTCCCCAGCAACAATCAACACAGGGCATATCAATCAGTTCCCCAGCAACAATCAACACAGGACATACCATTCAGCCCCCCAGCAACAATCAACGCAGGGCATACCAATCAGCAACCCAGCAACACAGGACATACCAATCAGCTCCCGAGCAACAATCAACACAGGACATAACAATCAGCACCCCAGCAACACAGGACATACCAATCAGCTTCCCAGCAACACCCCACACAGGACATACCAATCAGCTCCCCAGCAACACCCCACACAGGACATACCAATCATCTCCCCAGCAACAATCAACACAGGACATACCAATCATCTCCCCAGCAACAATCAACACAGGACATACCAATCAGCTCCCCAGCAACAATCAACACAGGACATACCAATCATCTCCCCAGCAACAATCAACACAGGACATACCAATCATCTCCCCAGCAACAATCAACACAGGACATACCAATCAGCTCCCCAGCAACAATCAACACAGGACATACCAATCAGCTCCCCAGCAACAATCAACACAGGGCATACCAATCAGCCACCCAGCAACACAGGACATAACAATCAGTTCCCCAGCAACAATCAACACAGGACATACCAATCAGCTCCCCAGCAACAATCAACACAGGGCATACCAATCAGCTCCCCAGCAACACAGGACATACCAATCTGCTCCCCAGCAACAATCAATACAGGACATACCAATCAGCTCCCCAGCAACAATCAACACAGGACATACCAATCAGCTCCCCAGCAACAATCAACACAGGGCATACCAATCAGCTCCCCAGGAACACAGGACATACCAATCAGCTCCCCAGCAACAATCAACACAGGGCATATCAATCAGCTCCCCAGCAACAATCAACACAGGACATACCAATCAGCTCCCCAGCAACACCCCACAAAGGGCATACCAATCATCTCCCCAGCAACAATCAACACAGGGCATACCAATCAGCTCCCCAGCAACACAGGACATACCAATCAGCTTCCCAGCAACAATCAACACAGGGCATACCATTCAGCTCCCCAGCAACAATCAACACAGGACATACCAATCAGCTACCAAGCAACAATCAACACAGGGCATACCAATCAGCCTCCCAGCAACAATCAACACAGGGCATACCAATCAGCTCCCCAGCAACACAAGACATACCAATCAGCTCCCCAGCTACAATTAACACAGGACATTCCAATCAGCTCCCCAGCAACAATCAACACAGGGCATATCAATCAGTTCCCCAGCAACAATCAACACAGGACATACCATTCAGCTCCCCAGCAACAATCAACGCAGGGCATACCAATCAGCAACCCAGCAACACAGGACATACCAATCAGCTCCCGAGCAACAATCAACACAGGACATAACAATCAGCACCCCAGCAACACAGGACATACCAATCAGCTTCCCAGCAACACCCCACACAGGACATACCAATCAGCTCCCCAGCAACACCCCACACAGGACATACCAATCATCTCCCCAGCAACAATCAACACAGGACATACCAATCATCTCGCCAGCAACAATCAACACAGGACATACCAATCAGCTCCCCAGCAACAATCAACACAGGACATACCAATCATCTCCCCATAACAATCAACACAGGACATACCAATCATCTCCCCAGCAACAATCAACACAGGACATACCAATCAGCTCCCCAGCAACAATCAACACAGGGCATACCAATCAGCCACCCAGCACCACAGGACATACCAATCAGCTCCCCAGCAACAATCAACTTAGGACATACCAATCAGTTCCCCAGCAACAATCAACACAGGGCATACCAATCAGCTCCCCAGCAACACAGGACATACCAATTAGCTCCCCAGCAACAATCAACACAGGACATACCAATCAGCCCCCCAGCAACAATCAACACATGACATACCAATGAGCCCCCCAGCAACAATCAACACAGGGCATACCAATCAGCTCCCCAGCAACAATCAACACAGGGAATACCAATCAGCTTCCCAGCAACAATCAACACAGGGCATACCAATCAGCTCCCCAGCAACACAGGACATACCAATCAGTTCCCCAGCAACAATCAACACAGGACATACCAATCAGCTCCCCAGCAACAATCAACACAGGACATACCAATCAGCGCCCCAGCAACAATCAACACAGGACATACCAATCAGCTCCCCAGCAACAATCAACACAGGACATACCAATCAGCTCCCCAGCAACACCCCACACAGGACATACCAATCAGCTCCCCAGCAACACCCCACACAGGACATACCAATCATCTCCCCAGCAACAATCAACACAGGACATACCAATCATCCCCCCAGCAACAATCAGCACAGGACATACGAATCAGCACCCCAGCAACAATCAACACAGGACATACCAATCAGCACCCCAGCAACAATCAACACAGGACATACCAATCAGCTCCCCAGCAACAATCAACACAGGGCATACCAATCAGCCACCCAGCAACACAGGACATACCAATCAGCTCCCCAGCAACAATCAACACAGGACATACCAATCAGTTCCCCAGCAACAATCAACACAGGGCATACCAATCACCTCCATCGCAACACAGGACATACCAATTAGCTCCCCAGCAACAATCAACACAGGACATACCAATCAGCCCCCCAGCAACAATCAACACAGGACATACCAATGAGCCCCCCAGCAACAATCAACACAGGGCATACCAATCAGCTCCCCAGCAACAATCAACACAGGGAATACCAATCAGTTCCCCAGCAACAATCAACACAGGGCATACCAATCAGCTCCCCAGCAACACAGGACATACCAATCTGCTCCCCAGCAACAATCAATACAGGACATACCAATCAGCTCCCCAGCAACAATCAACACAGGACATACCAATCAGCTCCCCAGCAACAATCAACACAGGGCATACCAATCAGCTCCCCAGGAACACAGGACATACCAATCAGCTCCCCAGCAACAATCAACACAGGGCATATCAATCAGCTCCCCAGCAACAATCAACACAGGACATACCAATCAGCTCCCCAGCAACACCCCACAAAGGGCATACCAATCAGCTCCCCAGCAACAATCAACACAGGGCATACCAATCAGCTCCCCAGCAACACAGGACATACCAATCAGCTTCCCAGCAACAATCAACACAGGGCATACCATTCAGCTCCCCAGCAACAATCAACACAGGACATACCAATCAGCTCCCCAGCAACAAAGGACATACCAATCAGCTCCCCAGCAACAATCAACACAGGGCATATCAATCAGCTCCCCAGCAACACAGGACATACCAATCAGCTCCCCAGCAACAATCAACACAGGGCATATCAATCAGCTCCCCAGCAACAATCAACACAGGACATACCAATCAGCTCCCCAGCAACACCCCACAAAGGGCATACCAATCAGCTCCCCAGCAACAATCAACACAGGGCATACCAATCAGATCCCCAGCAACACAGGACATACCAATCAGCTTCCCAGCAACAATCAACACAGGGCATACCATTCAGCTCCCCAGCAACAATCAACACAGGACATACCAATCAGCTCCCAAGCAACAATCAACACAGGGCATACCAATCAGCCTCCCAGCAACAATCAACACAGGGCATACCAATCAGCTCCCCAGCAACACAAGACATACCAATCAGCTCCCCAGCTACAATTAACACAGGACATTCCAATCAGCTCCCCAGCAACAATCAACACAGGGCATATCAATCAGTTCCCCAGCAACAATCAACACAGGACATACCATTCAGCCCCCCAGCAACAATCAACGCAGGGCATACCAATCAGCAACCCAGCAACACAGGACATACCAATCAGCTCCCGAGCAACAATCAACACAGGACATAACAATCAGCACCCCAGCAACACAGGACATACCAATCAGCTTCCCAGCAACACCCCACACAGGACATACCAATCAGCTCCCCAGCAACACCCCACACAGGACATACCAATCATCTCCCCAGCAACAATCAACACAGGACATACCAATCATCTCCCCAGCAACAATCAACACAGGACATACCAATCAGCTCCCCAGCAACAATCAACACAGGACATACCAATCATCTCCCCAGCAACAATCAACACAGGACATACCAATCATCTCCCCAGCAACAATCAACACAGGACATACCAATCAGCTCCCCAGCAACAATCAACACAGGACATACCAATCAGCTCCCCAGCAACAATCAACACAGGGCATACCAATCAGCCACCCAGCAACACAGGACATAACAATCAGTTCCCCAGCAACAATCAACACAGGACATACCAATCAGCTCCCCAGCAACAATCAACACAGGGCATACCAATCAGCTCCCCAGCAACACAGGACATACCAATCTGCTCCCCAGCAACAATCAATACAGGACATACCAATCAGCTCCCCAGCAACAATCAACACAGGACATACCAATCAGCTCCCCAGCAACAATCAACACAGGACATACCAATCTGCTCCCCAGCAACAATCAATACAGGACATACCAATCATCTCCCCAGCAACAATCAACACAGGACATACCAATCAGCTCCCCAGCAACACCCCACAAAGGGCATACCAATCATCTCCCCAGCAACAATCAACACAGGGCATACCAATCAGCTCCCCAGCAACACAGGACATACCAATCAGCTTCCCAGCAACAATCAACACAGGGCATACCATTCAGCTCCCCAGCAACACCCCACACAGGACATACCAATCATCTCCCCAGCAACAATCAACACAGGACATACCAATCATCTCCCCAGCAACAATCAACACAGGACATACCAATCAGCTCCCCAGCAACAATCAACACAGGACATACCAATCATCTCCCCAGCAACAATCAACACAGGACATACCAATCATCTCACCAGCAACAATCAACACAGGACATACCAATCAGCTCCCCAGCAACAATCAACACAGGACATACCAATCAGCTCCCCAGCAACAATCAACACAGGGCATACCAATCAGCCACCCAGCAACACAGGACATAACAATCAGTTCCCCAGCAACAATCAACACAGGACATACCAATCAGTTCCCCAGCAACAATCAACACAGGGCATACCAATCAGCTCCCCAGCAACACAGGACATACCAATCTGCTCCCCAGCAACAATCAATACAGGACATACCAATCAGCTCCCCAGCAACAATCAACACAGGACATACCAATCAGCCCTCCAGCAACAATCAACACAGGGCATACCAATCAGCTCCCCAGGAACACAGGACATACCAATCAGCTCCCCAGCAACAATCAACACAGGGCATATCAATCAGCTCCCCAGCAACAATCAACACAGGACATACCAATCAGCTCCCCAGCAACACCCCACAAAGGGCATACCAATCATCTCCCCAGCAACAATCAACACAGGGCATACCAATCAGCTCCCCAGCAACACAGGACATACCAATCAGCTTCCCAGCAACAATCAACACAGGGCATACCATTCAGCTCCCCAGCAACAATCAACACAGGACATACCAATCAGCTACCAAGCAACAATCAACACAGGGCATACCAATCAGCCTCCCAGCAACAATCAACACAGGGCATACCAATCAGCTCCCCAGCAACACAAGACATACCAATCAGCTCCCCAGCTACAATTAACACAGGACATTCCAATCAGCTCCCCAGCAACAATCAACACAGGGCATATCAATCAGTTCCCCAGCAACAATCAACACAGGACATACCATTCAGCTCCCCAGCAACAATCAACGCAGGGCATACCAATCAGCAACCCAGCAACACAGGACATACCAATCAGCTCCCCAGCAACAATCAACACAGGGCATATCAATCAGCTCCCCAGCAACAATCAACACAGGACATACCAATCAGCTCCCCAGCAACACCCCACAAAGGGCATACCAATCAGCTCCCCAGCAACAATCAACACAGGGCATACCAATCAGCTCCCCAGCAACACAGGACATACCAATCAGCTTCCCAGCAACAATCAACACAGGGCATACCATTCAGCTCCCCAGCAACAATCAACACAGGACATACCAATCAGCTCCCAAGCAACAATCAACACAGGGCATACCAATCAGCCTCCCAGCAACAATCAACACAGGGCATACCAATCAGCTCCCCAGCAACACAAGACATACCAATCAGCTCCCCAGCTACAATTAACACAGGACTTTCCAATCAGCTCCCCAGCAACAATCAACACAGGGCATATCAATCAGTTCCCCGGCAACAATCAACACAGGACATACCATTCAGCTCCCCAGCAACAATCAACGCAGGGCATACCAATCAGCAACCCAGCAACACAGGACATACCAATCAGCTCCCGAGCAACAATCAACACAGGACATAACAATCAGCACCCCAGCAACACAGGACATACCAATCAGCTTCCCAGCAACACCCCACACAGGACATACCAATCAGCTCCCCAGCAACACCCCACACAGGACATACCAATCATCTCCCCAGCAACAATCAACACAGGACATACCAATCAGCTCCCCAGCAACAATCAACACAGGACATACCAATCAGCTCCCCAGCAACAATCAACACAGGACATACCAATCATCTCCCCATAACAATCAACACAGGACATACCAATCATCTCCCCAGCAACAATCAACACAGGACATACCAATCAGCTCCCCAGCAACAATCAACACAGGGCATACCAATCAGCCACCCAGCACCACAGGACATACCAATCAGCTCCCCAGCAACAATCAACTTAGGACATACCAATCAGTTCCCCAGCAACAATCAACACAGGGCATACCAATCAGCTCCCCAGCAACACAGGACATACCAATTAGCTCCCCAGCAACAATCAACACAGGACATACCAATCAGCCCCCCAGCAACAATCAACACATGACATACCAATCAGCCCCCCAGCAACAATCAACACAGGGCATACCAATCAGCTCCCCAGCAACAATCAACACAGGGCATACCAATCAGCTCCCCAGCAACACAGGACATACCAATCAGCTCCCCAGCAACAATCAACACAGGACATACCAATCAGCTCCCCAGCAACAATCAACACAGGACATACCAATCAGCTCCCCAGCAACAATCAACACAGGACATACCAATCAGCTCCCCAGCAACAATCAACACAGGGCATATCAATCAGTTCCCCAGCAACAATCAACACAGGACATACCATTCAGCTCCCCAGCAACAATCAACGCAGGGCATACCAATCAGCAACCCAGCAACACAGGACATACCAATCAGCTCCCCAGCAACAATCAACACAGGGCATATCAATCAGCTCCCCAGCAACAATCAACACAGGACATACCAATCAGCTCCCCAGCAACACCCCACAAAGGGCATACCAATCAGCTCCCCAGCAACAATCAACACAGGGCATACCAATCAGCTCCCCAGCAACACAGGACATACCAATCAGCTTCCCAGCAACAATCAACACAGGGCATACCATTCAGCTCCCCAGCAACAATCAACACAGGACATACCAATCAGCTCCCAAGCAACAATCAACACAGGGCATACCAATCAGCCTCCCAGCAACAATCAACACAGGGCATACCAATCAGCTCCCCAGCAACACAAGACATACCAATCAGCTCCCCAGCTACAATTAACACAGGACTTTCCAATCAGCTCCCCAGCAACAATCAACACAGGGCATATCAATCAGTTCCCCGGCAACAATCAACACAGGACATACCATTCAGCCCCCCAGCAACAATCAACGCAGGGCATACCAATCAGCAACCCAGCAACACAGGACATACCAATCAGCTCCCGAGCAACAATCAACACAGGACATAACAATCAGCACCCCAGCAACACAGGACATACCAATCAGCTTCCCAGCAACACCCCACACAGGACATACCAATCAGCTCCCCAGCAACACCCCACACAGGACATACCAATCATCTCCCCAGCAACAATCAACACAGGACATACCAATCATCTCCCCAGCAACAATCAACACAGGACATACCAATCAGCTCCCCAGCAACAATCAACACAGGACATACCAATCATCTCCCCAGCAACAATCAACACAGGACATACCAATCATCTCCCCAGCAACAATCAACACAGGACATACCAATCAGCTCCCCAGCAACAATCAACACAGGGCATACCAATCAGCCACCCAGCACCACAGGACATACCAATCAGCTCCCCAGCAACAATCAACTTAGGACATACCAATCAGTTCCCCAGCAACAATCAACACAGGGCATACCAATCAGCTCCCCAGCAACACAGGACATACCAATTAGCTCCCCAGCAACAATCAACACAGGACATACCAATCAGCCCCCCAGCAACAATCAACACATGACATACCAATGAGCCCCCCAGCAACAATCAACACAGGGCATACCAATCAGCTCCCCAGCAACAATCAACACAGGGCATACCAATCAGCTCCCCAGCAACACAGGACATACCAATCAGCTCCCCAGCAACAATCAACACAGGACATACCAATCAGCTCCCCAGCAACAATCAACACAGGACATACCAATCAGCGCCCCAGCAACAATCAACACAGGACATACCAATCAGCTCCCCAGCAACAATCAACACAGGACATACCAATCAGCTCCCCAGCAACACCCCACACAGGACATACCAATCAGCTCCCCAGCAACACCCCACACAGGACATACCAATCATCTCCCCAGCAACAATCAACACAGGACATACCAATCATCCCCCCAGCAACAATCAGCACAGGACATACCAATCAGCACCCCAGCAACAATCAACACAGGACATACTAATCAGCACCCCAGCAACAATCAACACAGGACATACCAATCAGTTCCCCAGCAACAATCAACACAGGGCATACCAATCAGCTCCCCAGCAACACAGGACATACCAATCTGCTCCCCAGCAACAATCAATACAGGACATACCAATCAGCTCCCCAGCAACAATCAACACAGGACATACCAATCAGCTCCCCAGCAACAATCAACACAGGGCATACCAATCAGCCACCCAGCAACACAGGACATAACAATCAGTTCCCCAGCAACAATCAACACAGGACATACCAATCAGTTCCCCAGCAACAATCAACACAGGGCATACCAATCAGCTCCCCAGCAACACAGGACATACCAATCTGCTCCCCAGCAACAATCAACACAGGGCATACCATTCAGCTCCCCAGCAACAATCAACACAGGACATACCAATCAGCTCCCAAGCAACAATCAACACAGGGCATACCAATCAGCCTCCCAGCAACAATCAACACAGGGCATACCAATCAGCTCCCCAGCAACACAAGACATACCAATCAGCTCCCCAGCTACAATTAACACAGGACATTCCAATCAGCTCCCCAGCAACAATCAACACAGGGCATATCAATCAGTTCCCCAGCAACAATCAACACAGGACATACCATTCAGCCCCCCAGCAACAATCAACGCAGGGCATACCAATCAGCAACCCAGCAACACAGGACATACCAATCAGCTCCCGAGCAACAATCAACACAGGACATAACAATCAGCACCCCAGCAACACAGGACAGACCAATCAGCTTCCCAGCAACACCCCACACAGGACATACCAATCAGCTCCCCAGCAACACCCCACACAGGACATACCAATCATCTCCCCAGCAACAATCAACACAGGACATACCAATCATCTCCCCAGCAACAATCAACACAGGACATACCAATCAGCTCCCCAGCAACAATCAACACAGGACATACCAATCATCTCCCCAGCAACAATCAACACAGGACATACCAATCATCTCCCCAGCAACAATCAACACAGGACATACCAATCAGCTCCCCAGCAACAATCAACACAGGACATACCAATCAGCTCCCCAGCAACAATCAACACAGGGCATACCAATCAGCCACCCAGCAACACAGGACATAACAATCAGTTCCCCAGCAACAATCAACACAGGACATACCAATCAGTTCCCCAGCAACAATCAACACAGGGCATACCAATCAGCTCCCCAGCAACACAGGACATACCAATCTGCTCCCCAGCAACAATCAATACAGGACATACCAATCAGCTCCCCAGCAACAATCAACACAGGAGATACCAATCAGCTCCCCAGCAACAATCAACACAGGGCATACCAATCAGCTCCCCAGGAACACAGGACATACCAATCAGCTCCCCAGCAACAATCAACACAGGGCATATCAATCAGCTCCCCAGCAACAATCAACACAGGACATACCAATCAGCTCCCCAGCAACACCCCACAAAGGGCATACCAATCATCTCCCCAGCAACAATCAACACAGGGCATACCAATCAGCTCCCCAGCAACACAGGACATACCAATCAGCTTCCCAGCAACAATCAACACAGGGCATACCATTCAGCTCCCCAGCAACAATCAACACAGGACATACCAATCAGCTACCAAGCAACAATCAACACAGGGCATACCAATCAGCCTCCCAGCAACAATCAACACAGGGCATACCAATCAGCCCCCAGCAACACAAGACATACCAATCAGCTCCCCAGCTACAATTAACACAGGACATTCCAATCAGCTCCCCAGCAACAATCAACACAGGGCATATCAATCAGTTCCCCAGCAACAATCAACACAGGACATACCATTCAGCTCCCCAGCAACAATCAACGCAGGGCATACCAATCAGCAACCCAGCAACACAGGACATACCAATCAGCTCCCGAGCAACAATCAACACAGGACATAACAATCAGCACCCCAGCAACACAGGACATACCAATCAGCTTCCCAGCAACACCCCACACAGGACATACCAATCAGCTCCCCAGCAACACCCCACACAGGACATACCAATCATCTCCCCAGCAACAATCAACACAGGACATACCAATCATCTCGCCAGCAACAATCAACACAGGACATACCAATCAGCTCCCCAGCAACAATCAACACAGGACATACCAATCATCTCCCCATAACAATCAACACAGGACATACCAATCATCTACCCAGCAACAATCAACACAGGACATACCAATCAGCTCCCCAGCAACAATCAACACAGGGCATAACAATCAGCCACCCAGCACCACAGGACATACCAATCAGCTCCCCAGCAACAATCAACTTAGGACATACCAATCAGTTCCCCAGCAACAATCAACACAGGGCATACCAATCAGCTCCCCAGCAACACAGGACATACCAATTAGCTCCCCAGCAACAATCAACACAGGACATACCAATCAGCCCCCCAGCAACAATCAACACATGACATACCAATGAGCCCCCCAGCAACAATCAACACAGGGCATACCAATCAGCTCCCCAGCAACAATCAACACAGGGAATACCAATCAGCTTCCCAGCAACAATCAACACAGGGCATACCAATCAGCTCCCCAGCAACACAGGACATACCAATCAGCTCCCCAGCAACAATCAACACAGGACATACCAATCAGCTCCCCAGCAACAATCAACACAGGACATACCAATCAGCGCCCCAGCAAGAATCAACACAGGACATACCAATCAGCTCCCCAGCAACAATCAACACAGGACATACCAATCAGCTCCCCAGCAACACCCCACACAGGACATACCAATCAGCTCCCCAGCAACACCCCACACAGGACATACCAATCATCTCCCCAGCAACAATCAACACAGGACATACCAATCATCCCCCCAGCAACAATCAGCACAGGACATACCAATCAGCACCCCAGCAACAATCAACACAGGACATACCAATCAGCACCCCAGCAACAATCAACACAGGACATACCAATCAGCTCCCCAGCAACAATCAACACAGGGCATACCAATCAGCCACCCAGCAACACAGGACATACCAATCAGCTCCCCAGCAACAATCAACACAGGACATACCAATCAGTTCCCCAGCAACAATCAACACAGGGCATACCAATCACCTCCATCGCAACACAGGACATACCAATTAGCTCCCCAGCAACAATCAACACAGGACATACCAATCAGCCCCCCAGCAACAATCAACACAGGACATACCAATGAGCCCCCCAGCAACAATCAACACAGGGCATACCAATCAGCTCCCCAGCAACAATCAACACAGGGAATACCAATCAGCTTCCCAGCAACAATCAACACAGGGCATACCAATCAGATCCCCAGCAACACAGGACATACCAATCAGCTTCCCAGCAACAATCAACACAGGACATACCAATCAGCTCCCCAGCAACAATCAACACAGGACATACCAATCAGCTCCCCAGCAACAATCAACACAGGACATACCAATCAGCTCCCCAGCAACAATCAACACAGGACATACCAATCAGCTCCCCAGCAACACCCCACACAGGACATACCAATCAGCTCCCCAGCAACACCCCACACAGGACATACCAATCATCTCCCCAGCAACAATCAACACAGGACATACCAATCATCCCCCCAGCAACAATCAACACAGGACATACCAATCAGCTCCCCAGCAACAATCAACACAGGACATACCAATCAGCTCCCCAGCAACAATCAACACAGGACATACCAATCAGCTCCCCAGCAACAATCAACACAGGGCATACCAATCAGCCACCCAGCAACACAGGACATACCAATCAGCTCCCCAGCAACAATCAACACAGGACATACCAATCAGTTCCCCAGCAACAATCAACACAGGGCATACCAATCAGCCCCCCAGCAACACAGGACATACCAATCTGCTCCCCAGCAACAATCAATACAGGACATACCAATCAGCTCACCAGAAACAATCAACACAGGACATACCAATCAGCTACCCAGCAACAATCAACACAGGACATACCAATCAGCATCCCAGCAACAATCAACACAGGGCATACCATTCAGCTCCCCAGGAACACAGGACATACCAATCAGCTCCCCAGCAACAATCAACACAGGGCATATCAATCAGCTCCCCAGCAACAATCAACACAGGACATACCAATCAGTTCCCCAGCAACACCCCACACAGGGCATACCAATCAGCTCCCCAGCAACAATCAACACAGGGCATACCAATCAGCTCCCCAGCAACACAGGACATACCAATCAGCTTCCCAGCAACAATCAACACAGGGCATACCAATCAGCTCCCCAGCAACAATCAACACAGGACATACCAATCAGCCCCCAAGCAACAATCAACACAGGACATACCAATCAGCTCCCAAGCAACAATCAACACAGGGCATACCAATCAGCTCCCCAGCAACAATCAACACAGGGCATACCAATCAGCTCCCCAGCAACACAAGACATACCAATCAGCTCCCCAGCTACAATCAACACAGGACATTCCAATCAGCTCCCCAGCAACAATCAACACAGGGCATATCAATCAGTACCCCAGCAACAATCAACACAGGACATACCAATCAGCTCCCCAGCAACAATCAACGCAGGATATACCAATCAGCTCCCCAGCCACAATCAACACAGGGCATACCAATCAGCAACCCAGCAACACAGGACATACCAATCAGCTCCCCAGCAACAATCAACACAGGACATAACAATCAGCACCCTAGCAACACAGGACATACCAATCAGCTTCCCAGCAACACCCCACACAGGACATACCAATCAGCTCCCCAGCAACACCCCACACAGGACATACCAATCATCTCCCCAGCAACAATCAACACAGGGCATACTTATCAGCCCCCCAGCAACACAAGACATACCAATCAGCTCCCCAGCTACAATCAACACAGGACATTCCAATCAGCTCCCCAGCAACAATCAACACAGGGCATATCAATCAGTTCCCAAGCAACAATCAACACAGGACATACCAATCAGCTCCCCAGCAACAATCAACGCAGGACATACCAATCAGCTCCCGAGCAACAATCAACACAGGACATAACAATCAGCACCCCAGCAACACAGGACATACCAATCAGCTTCCCAGCAACACCCCACACAGGACATACCAATCAGCTCCCCAGCAACACCCCACACAGGACATACCAATCAGCTACCCAGCAGCACAGGACATACCAATCAGCTCCCCAGCAACAATCAACACAGGACATACCAATCAGTTTCCCAGCAACAATCAACACAGGGCATACCAATCAGCTCCCCAGCAACACAGGACATACCAATTAGCTCCCCAGCAACAATCAACACAGGACATACCAATCAGCCCCCCAGCAACAATCAACACAGGACATACCAATCAGCCCACCAGCAACAATCAACACAGGGCATACCAATCAGCTCCCCAGCAACAATCAACACAGGGAATACCAATCAGCTTCCCAGCAACACAGGACATACCAATCAGCTCCCCAGCAACAATCAACACAGGGCATACCAATCAACTCCCCAGCAACACAGGACATACCAATCAGCTCCCCAGCAACAATGAACACAGGACATACCAATCAGCTTCCCAGCAACAATCAACACAGGACATACCAATCAGCTCCCCCGCAACAATCAACACAGGACATACCAATCAGCTCCCCAGCAACAATCAACACAGGACATACCATTCAGCTCCCCAGCAACAATCAACACAGGACATACCAATCAGCTCCCCAGCAACAATCAACACAGGACATACCAATCAGCTCCCCAGCAACACAGGACATACCAATCAGCTCCCCATCAACAATCAACACAGGACATACCAATCAGTTCCCCAGCAACAATCAACACAGGACATACCAATCAGCTCCCCAGCAACAAAGGACATACCAATCAGCTCCCCAGCAACAATCAACACAGGGCATATCAATCAGCTCCCCAGCAAC
This sequence comes from Salmo salar, assembly GCF_965601325.2. Classification (NCBI taxonomy): domain Eukaryota; kingdom Metazoa; phylum Chordata; class Actinopteri; order Salmoniformes; family Salmonidae; genus Salmo; species Salmo salar. The sequence goes on from NC_138305.1 coordinate 16,936,494, forward strand.
ACAGGACATACCAATCAGCTCCCCAGCAACAATCAACACAGGGCATATCAATCAGCTCCCCAGCAACAATCAACACAGGACATACCAATCAGCTCTCCAGCAACACAGGACATACCAATAAGCTCCCCAGCAACACAGGACATACCAATCAGCTCCCCAGCAACAATCAACACAGGGCATACCAATCAGCTCCCCAGCAACACAGGACATACCAATTAGCTCCCCAGCAACAATCAACACAGGACATACCAATCAGCCCCCCAGCAACAATCAACACAGGACATACCAATCATCTCCCCAGCAACAATCAACACAGGGCATACCAATCTGCTCCCCAGAAACAATCAACACAGGACATACCAATCAGCTTCCCAGCAACAATCAACACAGGACATACCAATCAGCCCCCCAGCAACAATCAACACAGGGCATACCAATCAGCTCCCCAGCAACACAGGACATACCAATCAGCCCCCCAGCAACAATCAACACAGGGCATATCAATCAGCTCCCAAGCAACAATCAACACAGGACATACCAATCAGCTCCCCAGCAACACCCCACACAGGGCATACCAATCAGCTCCCCATCAACAATCAACACAGGGCATACCAATGAGCTCCCCAGCAACACAAGACATACCAATCAGCTCCCCAGCTACAATCAACACAGGACATTCCAATCAGCTCCCCAGCAACAATCAACACAGGGCATATCAATCAGTTCCCCAGCAACAATCAACACAGGACATACCAATCAGCCTCCCAGCAACACCCCACACAGGGCATACCAATCAGCTCCTCAGCAACAATCAACACAGGGCATACCAATGAGCACCCCAGCAACACAGGACATACCAATCAGCTCCCCAGCAACACCCCACACAGGACATACCAATCAGCTCCCCAGCAACACCCCACACAGGACATACCAATCATCTCCCCAGCAACAATCAACACAGGACATACCAATCATCTCTCCAGCAACAATCAACACAGGACATACCAATCAGCTCCCCAGCAACAATCAACACAGGACATACCAATCAGCTCCCCAGCAACAATCAACACAGGGCATACCAATCAGCCACCCAGCAACACAGGACATAACAATCAGTTCCCCAGCAACAATCAACACAGGACATACCAATCAGTTCCCCAGCAACAATCAACACAGGGCATACCAATCAGCTCCGCAGCAACACAGGACATACCAATCTGCTCCCCAGCAACAATCAATACAGGACATACCAATCAGCCCCCCAGCAACAATCAACACAGGACATACCAATCAGCTCCCCAGCAACAATCAACACAGGGCATACCAATCAGCTCCCCAGGAACACAGGACATACCAATCAGCTCCCCAGCAACAATCAACACAGGGCATATCAATCAGCTTCCCAGCAACAATCAACACAGGACATACCAATCAGCTCCCCAGCAACACCCCACAAAGGGCATACCAATCAGCTCCCCAGCAACAATCAACACAGGGCATACCAATCAGCTCCCCAGCAACACAGGACATACCAATCAGCCTCCCAGCAACAATCAACACAGGGCATACCATTCAGCTCCCCAGCAACAATCAACACAGGACATACCAATCAGCTCCCAAGCAACAATCAACACAGGGCATACCAATCAGCCTCCCAGCAACAATCAACACAGGGCATACCAATCAGGTCCCCAGCAACACAAGACATACCAATCAGCTCCCCAGCTACAATTAACACAGGACATTCCAATCAGCTCCCCAGCAACAATCAACACAGGGCATATCAATCAGTTCCCCAGCAACAATCAACACAGGACATACCATTCAGCTCCACAGCAACAATCAACGCAGGGCATACCAATCAGCAACCCAGCAACACAGGACATACCAATCAGCTCCCGAGCAACAATCAACACAGGACATAACAATCAGCACCCCAGCAACACAGGACATACCAATCAGCCGCCCAGCAACACCCCACACAGGACATACCAATCAGTTCCCCAGCAACACCCCACACAGGACATACCAATCATCTCCCCAGCAACAATCAACACAGGACATACCAATCATCTCCCCAGCAACAATCAACACAGGACATACCAATCAGCTCCCCAGCAACAATCAACACAGGACATACCAATCATCTCCCCAGCAACAATCAACACAGGACATACCAATCATCTTCCCAGCAACAATCAACACAGGACATACCAATCAGCTCCCCAGCAACAATCAACACAGGGCATACCAATCAGCCACCCAGCACCACAGGACATACCAATCAGCTCCCCAGCAACAATCAACTTAGGACATACCAATCAGTTCCCCAGCAACAATCAACACAGGGCATACCAATCAGCTCCCCAGCAACACAGGACATACCAATTAGCCCCACAGCAACAATCAACACAGGACATACCAATCAGCCCCCCAGCAACAATCAACACAGGACATACCAATGAGCCCCCCAGCAACAATCAACACAGGGCATACCAATCAGCTCCCCAGGAACAATCAACACAGGGAATACCAATCAGCTTCCCAGCAACAATCAACACAGGGCATACCAATCAGCTCCCCAGCAACACAGGACATACCAATCAGCTCCCCAGCAACAATCAACACAGGACATACCAATCAGCTCCCCAGCAACAATCAACACAGGACATACCAATCAGCTCCCCAGCAACAATCAACACAGGACATACCAATCAGCTCCCCAGCAACAATCAACACAGGACATACCAATCAGCTCCCCAGCAACACCCCACACAGGACATACCAATCAGCTCCCCAGCAACACCCCACACAGGACATACCAATCATCTCCCCAGCAACAATCAACACAGGACATACCAATCAGCCCCCCAGCAACAATCAACACAGGACATACCAATCAGCTCCCCAGCAACAATCAACACAGGACATACCAATCAGCTCCCCAGCAACAATCAACACAGGGCATACCAATCAGCCACCCAGCAACACAGGACATACCAATCAGCTCCCCAGCAACAATCAACACAGGACATACCAATCAGTTCCCCAGCAACAATCAACACAGGGCATACCAATCACCTCCATAGCAACACAGGACATACCAATTAGCTCCCCAGCAACAATCAACACAGGACATACCAATCAGCTCCCCAGCAACAATCAACACAGGACATACCAATCAGCCCCCCAGCAACAATCAACACAGGGCATACCAATCAGCTCCCCAGCAACAATCAACACAGGGACATACCAATCAGCTTCCCAGCAACAATCAACACAGGGCATACCAATCAGCTACCCAGCAACACAGGACATACCAATCAGCTCCCCAGCAACAATCAACACAGGACATACCAATCAGCTCCCCAGCAACAATCAACACAGGACATACCAATCAGCTCCCCAGCAACAATCAACACAGGACATACCAATCAGCTCCCCAGCAACAATCAACACAGGACATACCAATCAGCTCCCCAGCAACACCCCACACAGGACATACCAATCAGCTCCCCAGCAACACCCCACACAGGACATACCAATCATCTCCCCAGCAACAATCAACACAGGACATACCAATCATCTCCCCAGCAACAATCAACACAGGACATACCAATCAGCTCCCCAGCAACAATCAACACAGGACATACCAATCAGCTCCCCAGCAACAATCAACACAGGACATACCAATCAGCTTCCCCAGCAACAATCAACACAGGGCATACCAATCAGCTCCCCAGCAACACAGAACATACCAATCTGCTCCCCAGCAACAATCAATACAGGACATACCAATCAGCTCACCAGAAACAATCAACACAGGACATACCAATCAGCTTCCCAGCAACAATCAACACAGGACATACCAATCAGCATCCCAGCAACAATCAACACAGGGCATACCATTCAGCTCCCCAGGAACACAGGACATACCAATCAGCTCCCCAGCAACAATCAACACAGGGCATATCAATCAGCTCCCCAGCAACAATCAACACAGGACATACCAATCAGCTCCCCAGCAACACCCCACAAAGGGCATACCAATCAGCTCCCCAGCAACAATCAACACAGGGCATACCAATCAGCTCCCCAGCAACACAGGACATACCAATCAGCTTCCCAGCAACAATCAACACAGGGCATACCATTCAGCTCCCCAGCAACAATCAACACAGGACATACCAATCAGCTCCCAAGCAACAATCAACACAGGGCATACCAATCAGCCTCCCAGCAACAATCAACACAGGGCATACCAATCAGGTCCCCAGCAACACAAGACATACCAATCAGCTCCCCAGCTACAATTAACACAGGACATTCCAATCAGCTCCCCAGCAACAATCAACACAGGGCATATCAATCAGTTCCCCAGCAACAATCAACACAGGACATACCATTCAGCTCCACAGCAACAATCAACGCAGGGCATACCAATCAGCAACCCAGCAACACAGGACATACCAATCAGCTCCCCAGCAACAATCAACACAGGGCATACCAATCAGCCACCCAGCAACACAGGACATACCAATCAGCTCCCCAGCAACAATCAACACAGGACATACCAATCAGCTCCCCAGCAACAATCAACACAGGACATACCAATCAGCTCCCCAGCAACAATCAACACAGGACATACCAATCAGCTCCCCAGCAACAATCAACACAGGACATACCAATCAGCTCCCCAGCAACACCCCACACAGGACATACCAATCAGCTCCCCAGCAACACCCCACACAGGACATACCAATCATCTCCCCAGCAACAATCAACACAGGACATACCAATCATCCCCCCAGCAACAATCAACACAGGACATACCAATCAGCTCCCCAGCAACAATCAACACAGGACATACCAATCAGCTCCCCAGCAACAATCAACACAGGGCATACCAATCAGCCACCCAGCAACACAGGACATACCAATCAGCTCCCCAGCAACAATCAACACAGGACATACCAATCAGTTCCCCAGCAACAATCAACACAGGACATACCAATCAGCCCCCCAGCAACAATCAACACAGGACATACCAATGAGCCCCCCAGCAACAATCAACACAGGGCATACCAATCAGCTCCCCAGCAACAATCAACACAGGGAATACCAATCAGCTTCCCAGCAACAATCAACACAGGGCATACCAATCAGCTCCCCAGCAACACAGGACATACCAATCAGCTCCCCAGCAACAATCAACACAGGACATACCAATCAGCTCCCCAGCAACAATCAACACAGGACATACCAATCAGCTCCCCAGCAACAATCAACACAGGACATACAATCAGCTCCCCAGCAACACCCCACACAGGACATACCAATCAGCTCCCCAGCAACACCCCACACAGGACATACCAATCATCTCCCCAGCAACAATCAACACAGGACATACCAATCAGCTCCCCAGCAACAATCAACACAGGACATACCAATCAGCTCCCCAGCAACAATCAACACAGGGCATACCAATCAGCCACCCAGCTACACAGGACATACCAATCAGCTCCCCAGCAACAATCAACACAGGACATACCAATCAGTTCCCCAGCAACAATCAACACAGGGCATACCAATCAGCTCCCCAGCAACACAGAACATACCAATCTGCTCCCCAGCAACAATCAATACAGGACATACCAATCAGCTCACCAGAAACAATCAACACAGGACATACCAATCAGCTTCCCAGCAACAATCAACACAGGACATACCAATCAGCATCCCAGCAACAATCAACACAGGGCATACCATTCAGCTCCCCAGGAACACAGGACATACCAATCAGCTCCCCAGCAACAATCAACACAGGGCATATCAATCAGCTCCCCAGCAACAATCAACACAGGACATACCAATCAGCTCCCCAGCAACACCCCACAAAGGGCATTCCAATCAGCTCCCCAGCAACAATCAACACAGGGCATACCAATCAGCTCCCCAGCAACACAGGACATACCAATCAGCTTCCCAGCAACAATCAACACAGGTGCATACCATTCAGCTCCCCAGCAACAATCAACACAGGACATACCAATCAGCCCCCAAGCAACAATCAACACAGGGCATACCAATCAGCCTCCCAGCAACAATCAACACAGGGCATACCAATCAGGTCCCCAGCAACACAAGACATACCAATCAGCTCCCCAGCTACAATTAACACAGGACATTCCAATCAGCTCCCCAGCAACAATCAACACAGGGCATATCAATCAGTTCCCCAGCAACAATCAACACAGGACATACCATTCAGCTCCACAGCAACAATCAACGCAGGGCATACCAATCAGCAACCCAGCAACACAGGACATACCAATCAGCTCCCGAGCAACAATCAACACAGGACATAACAATCAGCACCCCAGCAACACAGGACATACCAATCAGCTTCCCAGCAACACCCCACACAGGACATACCAATCAGTTCCCCAGCAACACCCCACACAGGACATACCAATCATCTCCCCAGCAACAATCAACACAGGACATACCAATCATCTCCCCAGCAACAATCAACACAGGACATACCAATCAGCTCCCCAGCAACAATCAACACAGGACATACCAATCATCTCCCCAGCAACAATCAACACAGGACATACCAATCATCTCCCCAGCAACAATCAACACAGGACATACCAATCAGCTCCCCAGCAACAATCAACACAGGGCATACCAATCAGCCACCCAGCACCACAGGACATACCAATCAGCTCCCCAGCAACAATCAACTTAGGACATACCAATCAGTTCCCCAGCAACAATCAACACAGGGCATACCAATCAGCTCCCCAGCAACACAGGACATACCAATTAGCCCCCCAGCAACAATCAACACAGGACATACCAATCAGCCCCCCAGCAACAATCAACACAGGACATACCAATGAGCCCCCCAGCAACAATCAACACAGGGCATACCAATCAGCTCCCCAGGAACAATCAACACAGGGAATACCAATCAGCTTCCCAGCAACAATCAACACAGGGCATACCAATCAGCTCCCCAGCAACACAGGACATACCAATCAGCTCCCCAGCAACAATCAACACAGGACATACCAATCAGCTCCCCAGCAACAATCAACACAGGACATACCAATCAGCTCCCCAGCAACAATCAACACAGGACATACCAATCAGCTCCCCAGCAACAATCAACACAGGACATACCAATCAGCTCCCCAGCAACACCCCACACAGGACATACCAATCAGCTCCCCAGCAACACCCCACACAGGACATACCATTCATCTCCCCAGCAACAATCAACACAGGACATACCAATCATCCCCCCAGCAACAATCAACACAGGACATACCAATCAGCTCCCCAGCAACAATCAACACAGGACATACCAATCAGCTCCCCAGCAACAATCAACACAGGGCATACCAATCAGCCACCCAGCAACACAGGACATACCAATCAGCTCCCCAGCAACAATCAACACAGGACATACCAATCAGTTCCCCAGCAACAATCAACACAGGGCATACCAATCACCTCCATAGCAACACAGGACATACCAATTAACTCCCCAGCAACAATCAACACAGGACATACCAATCAGCCCCCCAGCAACAATCAACACAGGACATACCAATGAGCCCCCCAGCAACAATCAACACAGGGCATACCAATCAGCTCCCCAGCAACAATCAACACAGGGAATACCAATCAGCTTCCCAGCAACAATCAACACAGGGCATACCAATAAGCTCCCCAGCAACACAGGACATACCAATCAGCACCCCAGCAACAATCAACACAGGACATACCAATCAGCTCCCCAGCAACAATCAACACAGGACATACCAATCAGCTCCCCAGCAACAATCAACACAGGACATACCAATCAGCTCCCCAGCAACAATCAACACAGGACATACCAATCAGCTCCCCAGCAACACCCCACACAGGACATACCAATCAGCTCCCCAGCAACACCCCACACAGGACATACCAATCATCTCCCCAGCAACAATCAACACAGGACATACCAATCATCCCCCCAGCAACAATCAACACAGGACATACCAATCAGCTCCCCAGCAACAATCAACACAGGACATACCAATCAGCTCCCCAGCAACAATCAACACAGGACATACCAATCAGCTCCCCAGCAACAATCAACACAGGGCATACCAATCAGCCACCCAGCAACACAGGACATACCAATCAGCTCCCCAGCAACAATCAACACAGGACATACCAATCAGTTCCCCAGCAACAATCAACACAGGGCATACCAATCAGCTCCCCAGCAACACAGAACATACCAATCTGCTCCCCAGCAACAATCAATACAGGACATACCAATCAGCTCACCAGAAACAATCAACACAGGACATACCAATCAGCTTCCCAGCAACAATCAACACAGGACATACCAATCAGCATCCCAGCAACAATCAACACAGGGCATACCATTCAGCTCCCCAGGAACACAGGACATACCAATCAGCTCCCCAGCAACAATCAACACAGGGCATATCAATCAGCTCCCCAGCAACAATCAACACAGGACATACCAATCAGTTCCCCAGCAACACCCCACACAGGGCATACCAATCAGCTCCCCAGCAACAATCAACACAGGGCATACCAATCAGCTCCCCAGCAACACAGGACATACCAATCAGCTTCCCAGCAACAATCAACACAGGGCATACCAATCAGCTCCCCAGCAACAATCAACACAGGACATACCAATCAGCTCCCAAGCAACAATCAACACAGGACATACCAATGAGCTCCCAAGCAACAATCAACACAGGGCATACCAATCAGCTCCCCAGCAACAATCAACACAGGGCATACCAATTAGCTCCCCAGCAACACAAGACATACCAATCAGCTCCCCAGCTACAATCAACACAGGACATTCCAATCAGCTCCCCAGCAACAATCAACACAGGGCATATCAATCAGTTCCCCAGCAACAATCAACACAGGACATACCAATCAGCTCCCCAGCAACAATCAACGCAGGATATACCAATCAGCTCCCCAGCCACAATCAACACAGGGCATACCAATCAGCAACCCAGCAACACAGGACATACCAATCAGCTCCCCAGCAACAATCAACACAGGACATAACAATCAGCACCCTAGCAACACAGGACATACCAATCAGCCTCCCAGCAACACCCCACACAGGACATACCAATCAGCTCCCCAGCAACACCCCACACAGGACATACCAATCATCTCCCCAGCAACAATCAACACAGGACATACCAATCATCTTACCAGCAACAATCAACACAGGACATACCAATCAGCTCCCCAGCAACAATCAACACAGGACATACCAATCAGCTCCCCAGCAACAATCAACACAGGACATACCAATCAGCTCCCCAGCAACAATCAACACAGGACATACCAATCAGCTCCCCAGCAACAATCAACACAGGACATACCATTCAGCTTCCCAGCAACAATCAACACAGGACATACCAATCAGCTCCCCAGCAACAATCAACACAGGATATACCAATCAGTTCCCCAGCAACAATCAACACAGGACATACCAATCAGCTCCCCAGCAACAATCAACACAGGACATACCATTCAGCTCCCCAGCAACAATCAACACAGGACATACCAATCAGCTCCCCAGCAACAATCAACACAGGACATACCAATCAGCTCCCCAGCAACAAAAGACATACCAATCAGCTCCCCAGCAACAATCAACACAGGGCATATCAATCAGCTCCCCAGCAACACAGGACATACCAATCAGCTCCCTAGCAACAATCAACACAGCTCATATCAATCAGCTCCCCAGCAACAATCAACACAGGACATACCAATCAGCTCCCCAGCAACAATCAACACAGGACATACCAATCAGCTCTCCAGCAACACAGGACATACCAATCAGCTCCCCAGCAACACAGGACATACCAATCAGCTCCCCAGCAACAATCAACACAGGGCATACCAATCAGCCACCCAGCAACACAGGACATACCAATCAGCTCCCCAGCAACAATCAACACAGGACATACCAATCAGTTCCCCAGCAACAATCAACACAGGGCATACCAATCAGCTCCCCAGCAACACAGGACATACCAATTAGCTCCCCAGCAACAATCAACACAGGACATACCAATCAGCCCCCCAGCAACAATCAACACAGGACATACCAATGAGCCCCCCAGCAACAATCAACACAGGGCATACCAATCAGCTCCCCAGCAACAATCAACACAGGGAATACCAATCAGCTTCCCAGCAACAATCAACACAGGGCCTTACCAATCAGCTCCCCAGCAACACAGGACATACCAATCAGCTTCCCAGCAACAATCAACACAGGACATACCAATCAGCTCCCCAGCAACAATCAACACAGGACATACCAATCAGCTCCCCAGCAACAATCAACACAGGACATACCAATACGCTTCCCAGCAACAATCAACACAGGACATACCAATCAGCTCCCCAGCAACACCCCACACAGGACATACCAATCAGCTCCCCAGCAACACCCCACACAGGACATACCAATCATCTCCCCAGCAACAATCAACACAGGACATACCAATCATCTCCCCAGCAACAATCAACACAGGACATACCAATCAGCTCCCCAGCAACAATCAACACAGGACATACCAATCAGCTCCCCAGCAACAATCAACACAGGACATACCAATCAGCTCCCCAGCAACAATCAACACAGGGCATACCAATCAGCCACCCAGCAACACAGGACATACCAATCAGCTCCCCAGCAAGAATCAACACAGGACATACCAATCAGTTCCCCAGCAACAATCAACACAGGGCATACCAATCAGCTCCCGAGCAACACAGGACATACCAATCTGCTCCCCAGCAACAATCAATACAGGACATACCAATCAGCTCCCCAGCAACAATCAACACAGGACATACCAATCAGCTCCGCCAGCAACAATCAACACAGGGCATACCAATCAGCTCACCAGAAACAATCAACACAGGACATACCAATCAGCTTCCCAGCAACAATCAACACAGGACATACCAATCAGCATCCCAGCAACAATCAACACAGGGCATACCATTCAGCTCCCCAGGAACACAGGACATACCAATCAGCTCCCCAGCAACAATCAACACAGGGCATATCAATCAGCTCCCCAGCAACAATCAACACAGGACATACCAATCAGCTCCCCAGCAACACCCCACACAGGGCATACCAATCAGCTACCCAGCAACAATCAACACAGGGCATACCAATCAGCCGCCCAGCAACACAGGACATACCAATCAGCTTCCCAGCAACAATCAACACAGGACATACCAATCAGATCCCCAGCAACAATCAACACAGGGCATACCAATCAGCTCCCCAGCAACACAGGACATACCAATTAGCTCCCCAGCAACAATCAACACAGGACATACCAATCAGCCCCCCAGCAACAATCAACACAGGGCATACCAATCAGCCCCCCAGCAACAATCAACACAGGGAATACCAATCAGCTTCCCAGCAACAATCAACACAGGGCATACCAATCAGCCCTCCAGCAACACAGGACATACCAATCAGCTTCCCAGCAACAATCAACACAGGACATACCAATCAGCTCCCCAGCAACAATCAACACAGGACATACCAATCAGCTCCCCAGCAACAATCAACACAGGACATACCAATACGCTTTCCAGCAACAATCAACACAGGACATACCAATCAGCTCCCCAGCAACACCCCACACAGGACATACCAATCAGCTCCCCAGCAACACCCCACACAGGACATACCAATCATCTCCCCAGCAACAATCAACACAGGACATACCAATCATCTCCCCAGCAACAATCAACACAGGACATACCAATCAGCTCCCCAGCAACAATCAACACAGGACATACCAATCAGCTCCCCAGCAACAATCAACACAGGACATACCAATCAGCTCCCCAGCAACAATCAACACAGGGCATACCAATCAGCCACCCAGCAACACAGGACATACCAATCAGCTCCCCAGCAACAATCAACACAGGACATACCAATCAGTTCCCCAGCAACAATCAACACAGGGCATACCAATCAGCTCCCGAGCAACACAGGACATACCAATCTGCTCCCCAGCAACAATCAATACAGGACATACCAATCAGCTCCCCAGCAACAATCAACACAGGACATACCAATCAGCTCCGCCAGCAACAATCAACACAGGGCATACCATTCAGCTCCCCAGGAACACAGGACATACCAATCAGCTCCCCAGCAACAATCAACACAGGGCATATCAATCAGTCCCCCAGCAACAATCAACACAGGGCATACCAATCAGCTCCCGAGCAACACAGGACATACCAATCAGCTCCCCAGCAACAATCAACACAGGGCATATCAATCAGCTCCCCAGCAACAATCAACACAGGACATACCAATCAGCTCCCCAGCAACACCCCACACAGGGCATACCAATCAGCTACCCAGCAACAATCAACACAGGGCATACCAATCAGCTCCCCAGCAACACAGGACATACCAATCAGCTTCCCAGCAACAATCAACACAGGGCATACCAATCAGCTCCCCAGCAACAATCAACACAGGACATACCAATCAGCTCCCAAGCAACAATCAACACAGGGCATACCAATCAGCTCCCCAGCAACAATCAACACAGGGCATACCAATCAGCCCCCAGCAACACAAGACATACCAATCAGCTCCCCAGCTACAATCAACACAGGACATTCCAATCAGCTCCCCAGCAACAATCAACACAGGGCATATCAATCAGTTTTCCCAGCAACAATCAACACAGGACATACCAATCAGCTCCCCAGCAACAATCAACGCAGGATATACCAATCAGCTCCCCAGCCACAATCAACACAGGGCATACCAATCAGCAACCCAGAAACACAGGACATACCAATCAGCTCCCCAGCAACAATCAACACAGGACATAACAATCAGCACCCCAGCAACACAGGACATACCAATCAGCTTCCCAGCAACACCCCACACAGGACATACCAATCAGCTCCCCAGCAACACCCCACACAGGACATACCAATCATCTCCCCAGCAACAATCAACACAGGACATACCAATCATCTCCCCAGCAACAATCAACACAGGACATACCAATCAGCTCCCCAGCAACAATCAACACAGGACATACCAATCAGCTCCCCAGCAACAATCAACACAGGACATACCAATCAGCTCCCCAGCAACAATCAACACAGGGCATACAAATCAGCTCCCCAGCAACACAGGACATACCAATCAGCTCCCCAGCAGCAATCAACACAGGACATACCAATCAGCTCCCCAGCAACAATCAACACAGGACATACCAATCAGCTCCCCAGCAACAATCAACACAGGACATACCATTCAGCTCCCCAGCAACAATCAACACAGGACATACCAATCAGCTCCCGAGCAACAATCAACACAGGACATACCAATCAGCTCCCCAGCAACACAGGACATACCAATCAGCTCCACATCAACAATCAACACAGGACATACCAATCAGCTCCCCAGCAACAATCAACACAGGACATACCAATCAGCTCCCCAGCAACAATCAACACAGGACATACCATTCAGCTTCCCAGCAACAATCAACACAGGACATACCAATCAGCTCCCCAGCAACAATCAACACAGGACATACCAATCAGTTCCCCAGCAACAATCAACAAAGGACATACCATTCAGCTTCCCAGCAACAATCAACACAGGACATACCAATCAGCTCCCCAGCAACAATCAACACAGGGCATACCAATCAGCTCCCCAGCAACACAGGACATACCAATCAGCTTCCCAGCAACAATCAACACAGGGCATACCAATCAGCTCCCCAGCAACAATCAACACAGGACATACCAATCAGCTCCCAAGCAACAATCAACACAGGACATACCAATGAGCTCCCAAGCAACAATCAACACAGGGCATACCAATCAGCTCCCCAGCAACAATCAACACAGGGCATACCAATCAGCTCCCCAGCAACACAAGACATACCAATCAGCTCCCCAGCTACAATCAACACAGGACATTCCAATCAGCTCCCCAGCAACAATCAACACAGGGCATATCAATCAGTTCCCCAGCAACAATCAACACAGGACATACCAATCAGCTCCCCAGCAACAATCAACGCAGGATATACCAATCAGCTCCCCAGCCACAATCAACACAGGGCATACCAATCAGCAACCCAGCAACACAGGACATACCAATCAGCTCCCCAGCAACAATCAACACAGGACATAACAATCAGCACCCTAGCAACACAGGACATACCAATCAGCCTCCCAGCAACACCCCACACAGGACATACCAATCAGCTCCCCAGCAACACCCCACACAGGACATACCAATCATCTCCCCAGCAACAATCAACACAGGACATACCAATCATCTTACCAGCAACAATCAACACAGGACATACCAATAAGCTCCCCAGCAACAATCAACACAGGACATACCAATCAGCTCCCCAGCAACAATCAACACAGGACATACCAATCAGCTCCCAAGCAACAATCAACACAGGACATACCAATCAGCTCCCCAGCAACAATCAACACAGGACATACCATTCAGCTTCCCAGCAACAATCAACACAGGACATACCAATCAGCTCCCCAGCAACAATCAACACAGGACATACCAATCAGTTCCCCAGCAACAATCAACACAGGACATACCAATCAGCTCCCCAGCAACAATCAACACAGGACATACCATTCAGCTCCCCAGCAACAATCAACACAGGACATACCAATCAGCTCCCCAGCAACAATCAACACAGGACATACCAATCAGCTCCCCAGCAACAAAAGACATACCAATCAGCTCCACAGCAACAATCAACACAGGGCATATCAATCAGCTCCCCAGCAACACAGGACATACCAATCAGCTCCCTAGCAACAATCAACACAGCTCATATCAATCAGCTCCCCAGCAACAATCAACAAAGGACATACCATTCAGCTTCCCAGCAACAATCAACACAGGACATACCAATCAGCTCCCCAGCAACAATCAACACAGGGCATACCAATCAGCTCCCCAGCAACACAGGACATACCAATCAGCTTCCCAGCAACAATCAACACAGGGCATACCAATCAGCTCCCCAGCAACAATCAACACAGGACATACCAATCAGCTCCCAAGCAACAATCAACACAGGACATACCAATGAGCTCCCAAGCAACAATCAACACAGGGCATACCAATCAGCTCCCCAGCAACAATCAACACAGGGCATACCAATCAGCTCCCCAGCAACACAAGACATACCAATCAGCTCCCCAGCTACAATCAACACAGGACATTCCAATCAGCTCCCCAGCAACAATCAACACAGGGCATATCAATCAGTTCCCCAGCAACAATCAACACAGGACATACCAATCAGCTCCCCAGCAACAATCAACGCAGGATATACCAATCAGCTCCCCAGCCACAATCAACACAGGGCATACCAATCAGCAACCCAGCAACACAGGACATACCAATCAGCTCCCCAGCAACAATCAACACAGGACATAACAATCAGCACCCTAGCAACACAGGACATACCAATCAGCCTCCCAGCAACACCCCACACAGGACATACCAATCAGCTCCCCAGCAACACCCCACACAGGACATACCAATCATCTCCCCAGCAACAATCAACACAGGACATACCAATCATCTTACCAGCAACAATCAACACAGGACATACCAATCAGCTCCCCAGCAACAATCAACACAGGACATACCAATCAGCTCCCCAGCAACAATCAACACAGGACATACCAATCAGCTCCCAAGCAACAATCAACACAGGACATACCAATCAGCTCCCCAGCAACAATCAACACAGGACATACCATTCAGCTTCCCAGCAACAATCAACACAGGACATACCAATCAGCTCCCCAGCAACAATCAACACAGGACATACCAATCAGTTCCCCAGCAACAATCAACACAGGACATACCAATCAGCTCCCCAGCAACAATCAACACAGGACATACCATTCAGCTCCCCAGCAACAATCAACACAGGACATACCAATCAGCTCCCCAGCAACAATCAACACAGGACATACCAATCAGCTCCCCAGCAACAAAAGACATACCAATCAGCTCCACAGCAACAATCAACACAGGGCATATCAATCAGCTCCCCAGCAACACAGGACATACCAATCAGCTCCCTAGCAACAATCAACACAGCTCATATCAATCAGCTCCCCAGCAACAATCAACACAGGACATACCAATCAGCTCCCCAGCAACAATCAACACAGGACATACCAATCAGCTCTCCAGCAACACAGGACATACCAATCAGCTCCCCAGCAACACAGGACATACCAATCAGCTCCCCAGCAACAATCAACACAGGGCATACCAATCAGCCACCCAGCAACACAGGACATACCAATCAGCTCCCCAGCAACAATCAACACAGGACATACCAATCAGTTCCCCAGCAACAATCAACACAGGGCATACCAATCAGCTCCCCAGCAACACAGGACATACCAATTAGCTCCCCAGCAACAATCAACACAGGACATACCAATCAGCCCCCCAGCAACAATCAACACAGGACATACCAATGAGCCCCCCAGCAACAATCAACACAGGGCATACCAATCAGCTCCCCAGCAACAATCAACACATGGAATACCAATCAGCTTCCCAGCAACAATCAACACAGGGCATACCAATCAGCTCCCCAGCAACACAGGACATACCAATCAGCTTCCCAGCAACAATCAACACAGGACATACCAATCAGCTCCCCAGCAACAATCAACACAGGACATACCAATCAGCTCCCCAGCAACAATCAACACAGGACATACCAATACGCTTCCCAGCAACAATCAACACAGGACATACCAATCAGCTCCCCAGCAACACCCCACACAGGACATACCAATCAGCTCCCCAGCAACAATCAACACAGGACATAACAATCAGCACCCCAGCAACACAGGACATACCAATCAGCTTCCCAGCAACACCCCACACAGGACATACCAATCAGCTCCCCAGCAACACCCCACACAGGACATACCAATCATCTCCCCAGCAACAATCAAGACAGGACATACCAATCATCTCCCCAGCAACAATCAACACAGGACATACCAATCAGCTCCCCAGCAACAATCAACACAGGACATACCAATCAGCTCCCCAGCAACAATCAACACAGGACATACCAATCAGCTCCCCAGCAACAATCAACACAGGGCATACAAATCAGCTCCCCAGCAACACAGGACATACCAATCAGCTCCCCAGCAGCAATCAACACAGGACATACCAATCAGCTCCCCAGCAACAATCAACACAGGACATACCAATCAGCTCCCCAGCAACAATCAACACAGGACATACCATTCAGCTCCCCAGCAACAATCAACACAGGACATACCAATCAGCTCCCGAGCAACAATCAACACAGGACATACCAATCAGCTCCCCAGCAACACAGGACATACCAATCAGCTCCACATCAACAATCAACACAGGACATACCAATCAGCTCCCCAGCAACAATCAACACAGGACATACCAATCAGCTCCCCAGCAACAATCAACACAGGACATACCATTCAGCTTCCCAGCAACAATCAACACAGGACATACCAATCAGCTCCCCAGCAACAATCAACACAGGACATACCAATCAGTTCCCCAGCAACAATCAACACAGGACATACCAATCAGCTCCCCAGCAACAATCAACACAGGACATACCATTCAGCTCCCCAGCAACAATCAACACAGGACATACCAATCAGCCCCCCAGCAACAATCAACACAGGACATACCAATCAGCTCCCCAGCAACAAAAGACATACCAATCAGCCCCCAGCAACAATCAACACAGGGCATATCAATCAGCTCCCCAGCAACACAGGACATACCAATCAGCTCCCTAGCAACAATCAACACAGCTCATATCAATCAGCTCCCCAGCAACAATCAACACAGGACATACCAATCAGCTCCCCAGCAACAATCAACACAGGACATACCAATCAGCTCTCCAGCAACACAGGACATACCAATCAGCCCCCCAGCAACACAGGACATACCAATCAGCTCCCCAGCAACAATCAACACAGGGCATACCAATCAGCTCCCCAGCAACACAGGACATACCAATTAGCTCCCCAGCAACAATCAACACAGGACATACCAATCAGCCCCCCAGCAACAATCAACACAGGGCATACCATTCAGCTCCCCAGGAACACAGGACATACCAATCAGCTCCCCAGCAACAATCAACACAGGGCATATCAATCAGCTCCCCAGCAACAATCAACACAGGACATACCAATCAGCTCCCCAGCAACACCCCACACAGGGCATACCAATCAGCTACCCAGCAACAATCAACACAGGGCATACCAATCAGCTCCCCAGCAACACAGGACATACCAATCAGCTTCCCAGCAACAATCAACACAGGGCATACCAATCAGCTCCCCAGCAACAATCAACACAGGACATACCAATCAGCTCCCAAGCAACAATCAACACAGGACATACCAATCAGCTCCCCAGCAACACCCCACACAGGACATACCAATCATCTCCCCAGCAACAATCAAGACAGGACATACCAATCATCTCCCCAGCAACAATCAACACAGGACATACCAATCAGCTCCCCAGCAACAATCAACACAGCTCATATCAATCAGCTCCCCAGCAACAATCAACACAGGACATACCAATCAGCTCCCCAGCAACAATCAACACAGGACATACCAATCAGCTCTCCAGCAACACAGGACATACCAATCAGCCCCCCAGCAACACAGGACATACCAATCAGCTCCCCAGCAACAATCAACACAGGGCATACCAATCAGCTCCCCAGCAACACAGGACATACCAATTAGCTCCCCAGCAACAATCAACACAGGACATACCAATCAGCCCCCCAGCAACAATCAACACAGGGCATACCATTCAGCTCCCCAGGAACACAGGACATACCAATCAGCTCCCCAGCAACAATCAACACAGGGCATATCAATCAGCTCCCCAGCAACAATCAACACAGGACATACCAATCAGCTCCCCAGCAACACCCCACACAGGGCATACCAATCAGCTACCCAGCAACAATCAACACAGGGCATACCAATCAGCTCCCCAGCAACACAGGACATACCAATCAGCTTCCCAGCAACAATCAACACAGGGCATACCAATCAGCTCCCCAGCAACAATCAACACAGGACATACCAATCAGCTCCCAAGCAACAATCAACACAGGGCATACCAATCAGCTCCCCAGCAACAATCAACACAGGGCATACCAATCAGCCCCCAGCAACACAAGACATACCAATCAGCTCCCCAGCTACAATCAACACAGGACATTCCAATCAGCTCCCCAGCAACAATCAACACAGGGCATATCAATCAGTTTTCCCAGCAACAATCAACACAGGACATACCAATCAGCTCCCCAGCAACAATCAACGCAGGATATACCAATCAGCTCCCCAGCCACAATCAACACAGGGCATACCAATCAGCAACCCAGAAACACAGGACATACCAATCAGCTCCCCAGCAACAATCAACACAGGACATAACAATCAGCACCCCAGCAACACAGGACATACCAATCAGCTTCCCAGCAACACCCCACACAGGACATACCAATCAGCTCCCCAGCAACACCCCACACAGGACATACCAATCATCTCCCCAGCAACAATCAACACAGGACATACCAATCATCTCCCCAGCAACAATCAACACAGGACATACCAATCAGCTCCCCAGCAACAATCAACACAGGACATACCAATCAGCTCCCCAGCAACAATCAACACAGGACATACCAATCAGCTCCCCAGCAACAATCAACACAGGGCATACAAATCAGCTCCCCAGCAACACAGGACATACCAATCAGCTCCCCAGCAGCAATCAACACAGGACATACCAATCAGCTCCCCAGCAACAATCAACACAGGACATACCAATCAGCTCCCCAGCAACAATCAACACAGGACATACCATTCAGCTCCCCAGCAACAATCAACACAGGACATACCAATCAGCTCCCGAGCAACAATCAACACAGGACATACCAATCAGCTCCCCAGCAACACAGGACATACCAATCAGCTCCACATCAACAATCAACACAGGACATACCAATCAGCTCCCCAGCAACAATCAACACAGGACATACCAATCAGCTCCCCAGCAACAATCAACACAGGACATACCATTCAGCTTCCCAGCAACAATCAACACAGGACATACCAATCAGCTCCCCAGCAACAATCAACACAGGACATACCAATCAGTTCCCCAGCAACAATCAACACAGGACATACCAATCAGCTCCACAGCAACAATCAACACAGGACATACCATTCAGCTCCCCAGCAACAATCAACACAGGACATACCAATCAGCCCCCCAGCAACAATCAACACAGGACATACCAATCAGCTCCCCAGCAACAAAAGACATACCAATCAGCCCCCAGCAACAATCAACACAGGGCATATCAATCAGCTCCCCAGCAACACAGGACATACCAATCAGCTCCCTAGCAACAATCAACACAGCTCATATCAATCAGCTCCCCAGCAACAATCAACACAGGACATACCAATCAGCTCCCCAGCAACAATCAACACAGGACATACCAATCAGCTCTCCAGCAACACAGGACATACCAATCAGCCCCCTAGCAACACAGGACATACCAATCAGCTCCCCAGCAACAATCAACACAGGGCATACCAATCAGCTCCCCAGCAACACAGGACATACCAATTAGCTCCCCAGCAACAATCAACACAGGACATACCAATCAGCCCCCCAGCAACAATCAACACAGGACATACCAATCAGCTCTCCAGCAACACAGGACATACCAATCAGCTCCCCAGCAACACAGGACATACCAATCAGCTCCCCAGCAACAATCAACACAGGACATACCAATCAGCTCCCCATCAACACCCCACACAGGACATACCAATCAGCTCCCCAGCAACAATCAACACAGGGCATACCAATCTGCCCCCCAGCAACAATCGATACAGGACATACCAATCAGCCCCCCAGCAACAATCAACACAGGACATACCAATCAGCTCCCCATCAACACTCCCACACAGGACATACCAATCAGCTCCCCAGCAACAATCAACACAGAACATACCAATCAGCTCTCCAGCAACACAGGACATACCAATCAGCTCCCCAGCAACACAGGACATACCAATCAGCTCCCCAGCAACAATCAACACAGGACATACCAATCAGCTCCCCATCAACACCCCACACAGGACATACCAATCAGCTCCCCAGCAACAATCAACACAGGACATACCAATCAGCTCTCCAGCAACACAGGACATACCAATCAGCTACCCAGCAACACAGGACATACCAATCAGCTCCCCAGCAACAATCAACACAGGACATACCAATCAGCTCCCCAGCAACAAAAGACATACCAATCAGCCCCCAGCAACAATCAACACAGGGCATATCAATCAGCTCCCCAGCAACACAGGACATACCAATCAGCTCCCTAGCAACAATCAACACAGCTCATATCAATCAGCTCCCCAGCAACAATCAACACAGGACATACCAATCAGCTCCCCAGCAACAATCAACACAGGACATACCAATCAGCTCTCCAGCAACACAGGACATACCAATCAGCCCCCTAGCAACACAGGACATACCAATCAGCTCCCCAGCAACAATCAACACAGGGCATACCAATCAGCTCCCCAGCAACACAGGACATACCAATTAGCTCCCCAGCAACAATCAACACAGGACATACCAATCAGCCCCCCAGCAACAATCAACACAGGACATACCAATCAGCTCTCCAGCAACACAGGACATACCAATCAGCTCCCCAGCAACACAGGACATACCAATCAGCTCCCCAGCAACAATCAACACAGGACATACCAATCAGCTCCCCATCAACACCCCACACAGGACATACCAATCAGCTCCCCAGCAACAATCAACACAGGGCATACCAATCTGCCCCCCAGCAACAATCGATACAGGACATACCAATCAGCCCCCCAGCAACAATCAACACAGGACATACCAATCAGCTCCCCATCAACACTCCCACACAGGACATACCAATCAGCTCCCCAGCAACAATCAACACAGAACATACCAATCAGCTCTCCAGCAACACAGGACATACCAATCAGCTCCCCAGCAACACAGGACATACCAATCAGCTCCCCAGCAACAATCAACACAGGACATACCAATCAGCTCCCCATCAACACCCCACACAGGACATACCAATCAGCTCCCCAGCAACAATCAACACAGGACATACCAATCAGCTCTCCAGCAACACAGGACATACCAATCAGCTACCCAGCAACACAGGACATACCAATCAGCTCCCCAGCAACAATCAACACAGGACATACCAATCAGCTCCCCAGCTACAATCAACAAAGGACATACCAATCAGCTCCCCAGCAACAATCAACACAGGGCATACCAATCAGCTCCCCAGCAACACAGGACATACCAATCAGCTTCCCAGCAACAATCAACACAGGGCATACCATTCAGCTCCCCAGCAACAATCAACACAGGACATACCAATCAACTTCCAAGCAACAATCAACACAGGGCATACCAATCAGCCTCCCAGCAACAATCAACACAGGGCATACCAATCAGCTCCCCAGCAACACAAGACATACCAATCAGCTCCCCAGCTACAATCAACACAGGACATTCCAATCAGCTCCCCAGCAACAATCAACACAGGGCATACCAATCAGCTCTCCAGCAACACAGGACATACCAATCAGCTCCCCAGCAACACAGGACATACCAATCAGCTCCCCAGCAACAATCAACACAGGGCATACCAATCAGCTCCCCAGCAACACAGGACATACCAATTAGCTCCCCAGCAACAATCAACACAGGACATACCAATCAGTTCCCCAGCAACAATCAACACAGGACATAGCAATCAGCTCCCCAGCAACAATCAACACAGGACATACCATTCAGCTCCCCAGCAACAATCAACACAGGACATACCAATCAGCCCCCCAGCAACAATCAACACAGGACATACCAATCAGCTCCCCAGCAACAAAAGACATACCAATCAGCTCTCTAGCAACAATCAACACAGGGCATATCAATCAGCTCCCCAGCAACACAGGACATACCAATCAGCTCCCTAGCAACAATCAACACAGCTCATATCAATCAGCTCCCCAGCAACAATCAACACAGGACATACCAATCAGTACCCCAGCAACAATCAACACAGGACATACCAATCAGCTCTCCAGCAACACAGGACATACCAATCAGCCCCCCATCAACACAGGACATACCAATCAGCTCCCCAGCAACAATCAACACAGGGCATACCAATCAGCTCCCCAGCAACACAGGACATACCAATTAGCTCCCCAGCAACAATCAACACAGGACATACCAATCAGCCCCCCAGCAACAATCAACACAGGACATACCAATCAGCTCCCCAGCAACAATCAACACAGGGCATACCAATCTGCTCCCCAGCAACAATCGATACAGGACATACCAATCAGCCCCCAAGCAACAATCAACACAGGACATACCAATCAGCTCCCCATCAACACTCCCACACAGGACATACCAATCAGCTCCCCAGCAACAATCAACACAGGACATACCAATCAGCTCTCCAGCAACACAGGACATACCAATCAGCTCCCCAGCAACACAGGACATACCAATCAGCGCCCCAGCAACAATCAACACAGGACATACCAATCAGCTCCCCATCAACACCCCACACAGGACATACCAATCAGCTCCCCAGCAACAATCAACACAGGACATACCAATCAGCTCTCCAGCAACACAGGACATACCAATCAGCTCCCCAGCAACACAGGACATACCAATCAGCTCCCCAGCAACAATCAACACAGGACATACCAATCAGCTACCCAGCTACAATCAACAAAGGACATACCAATCAGCTCCCCAGCAACAATCAACACAGTGCATACCAATCAGCTCCCCAGCAACAATCAACACAGGGCATACCAATCAGCTCTCCAGCAACACAGGACATACCAATCAGCTCCCCAGCAACACAGGACATACCAATCAGCTCCCCAGCAACAATCAACACAGGTATTACCAATCAGCTCCCCAGCAACACAGGACATACCAATTAGCTCCCCAGCAACAATCAACACAGGACATACCAATCAGCCCCCCAGCAACAATCAACACAGGACATACCAATCAGCTCCCCAGCAACAATCAACACAGGGCATACCAATCTTCCCCCCAGCAACAATCGATACAGGACATACCAATCAGCCCCCCAGCAACAATCAACACAGGACATACCAATCAGCTCCCCATCAACACTCCCACACAGGACATACCAATCAGCTCCCCAGCAACAATCAACACAGGACATACCAATCAGCTCTCCAGCAACACAGGACATACCAATCAGCTCCCCAGCAACACAGGACATACCAATCAGCCCCCCAGCAACAATCAACACAGGACATACCAATCAGCTCCCCATCAACACCCCACACAGGACATACCAATCAGCTCCCCAGCAACAATCAACACAGGACATACCAATCAGCTCTCCAGCAACACAGGACATACCAATCAGCTCCCCAGCAACACAGGACATACCAATCAGCTCCCCAGCAACAATCAACACAGGACATACCAATCAGCTCCCCAGCTACAATCAACAAAGGACATACCAATCAGCTCCCCAGCAACACAGGACATACCAATCAGCTCCCCAGCAACAATCAACACAGGGCATACCAATCAGCTCCCCAGCAACACAGGACATACCAATCAGCTTCCCAGCAACAATCAACACAGGGCATACCATTCAGCTCTCCAGCAACAATCAACACAGGACATACCAATCAGCTCCCAAGCAACAATCAACACAGGGCATACCAATCAGCCTCCCAGCAACAATCAACACAGGGCATACCAATCAGCTCCCCAGCAACACAAGACATACCAATCAGCTCCCCAGCTACAATCAACACAGGACATTCCAATCAGCTCCCCAGCAACAATCAACACAGGGCATACCAATCAGCTCTCCAGCAACACAGGACATACCAATCAGCTCCCCAGCAACACAGGACATACCAATCAGCTCCCCAGCAACAATCAACACAGGGCATACCAATCAGCTCCCCAGCAACACAGGACATACCAATTAGCTCCCCAGCAACAATCAACACAGGACATACCAATCAGCCCCCCAGCAACAATCAACACAGGACATACCAATCAGCTCCCCAGCAACAATCAACACAGGGCATACCAATCTTCCCCCCAGCAACAATCGATACAGGACATACCAATCAGCCCCCCAGCAACAATCAACACAGGACATACCAATCAGCTCCCCATCAACACTCCCACACAGGACATACCAATCAGCTCCCCAGCAACAATCAACACAGGACATACCAATCAGCTCTCCAGCAACACAGGACATACCAATCAGCTCCCCAGCAACACAGGACATACCAATCAGCTCCCCAGCAACAATCAACACAGGACATACCAATCAGCTCCCCATCAACACCCCACACAGGACATACCAATCAGCTCCCCAGCAACAATCAACACAGGACATACCAATCAGCTCTCCAGCAACACAGGACATACCAATCAGCTCCCCAGCAACACAGGACATACCAATCAGCTCCCCAGCAACAATCAACACAGGACATACCAATCAGCTCCCCAGCTACAATCAACAAAGGACATACCAATCAGCTCCCCAGCAACAATCAACACAGGGCATACCAATCAGCTCCCCAGCAACACAGGACATACCAATCAGCTTCCCAGCAACAATCAACACAGGGCATACCATTCAGCTCTCCAGCAACAATCAACACAGGACATACCAATCACCCCCCAAGCAACAATCAACACAGGGCATACCAATCAGCCTCCCAGCAACAATCAACACAGGGCATACCAATCAGCTCCCCAGCAACACAAGACATACCAATCAGCTCCCCAGCTACAATCAACACAGGACATTCCAATCAGCTCCCCAGCAACAATCAACACAGGGCATACCAATCAGCTCTCCAGCAACACAGGACATACCAATCAGCTCCCCAGCAACACAGGACATACCAATCAGCTCCCCAGCAACAATCAACACAGGGCATACCAATCAGCTCCCCAGCAACACAGGACATACCAATTAGCTCCCCAGCAACAATCAACACAGGACATACCAATCAGCTCTCCAGCAACAATCAACACAGGGCATACCAATCTTCTTCCCAGCAACAATCGATACAGGACATACCAATCAGCCCCCCAGCAACAATCAACACAGGACATACCAATCAGCTCCCCATCAACACTCCCACACAGGACATACCAATCAGCTCCCCAGCAACAATCAACACAGGACATACCAATCAGCTCTCCAGCAACACAGGACATACCAATCAGCTCCCCAGCAACACAGGACATACCAATCAGCTCCCCAGCAACAATCAACACAGGACATACCAATCAGCTCCCCATCAACACCCCACACAGGACATACCAATCAGCTCCCCAGCAAC
This sequence comes from Salmo salar, assembly GCF_965601325.2. Classification (NCBI taxonomy): domain Eukaryota; kingdom Metazoa; phylum Chordata; class Actinopteri; order Salmoniformes; family Salmonidae; genus Salmo; species Salmo salar. Next base: position 16,963,224 of record NC_138305.1, read on the forward strand.
AATCAACACAGGACATACCAATCAGCTCTCCAGCAACACAGGACATACCAATCAGCTCCCCAGCAACACAGGACATACCAATCAGCTCCCCAGCAACAATCAACACAGGACATACCAATCAGCTCCCCAGCTACAATCAACAAAGGACATACCAATCAGCGCCCCAGCAACAATCAACACAGGGCATACCAATCAGCTCCCCAGCAACACAGGACATACCAATCAGCTTCCCAGCAACAATCAACACAGGGCATACCATTCAGCTCTCCAGCAACAATCAACACAGGACATACCAATCAGCTCCCAAGCAACAATCAACACAGGGCATAGCAATCAGCCTCCCAGCAACAATCAACACAGGGCATACCAATCAGCTCCCCAGCAACACAAGACATACCAATCAGCTCCCCAGCTACAATCAACGCAGGACATTCCAATCAGCCCCCCAGCAACAATCAACACAGGGCATATCAATCAGTTTCCCAGCAACAATCAACACAGGACATACCATTCAGCTCCCCAGCAACAATCAACGCAGGGCATACCAATCAGCAACCCAGCAACACAGGACATACCAATCAGCACCCCAGCAACACAGGACATACCAATCAGCTTCCCAGCAACACCCCACACAGGACATACCAATCAGCTCCCCAGCAACACCCCACACAGGACATACCAATCATCTCCCCAGCAACAATCAACACAGGACATACCAATCATCTCCCCAGCAACAATCAACACCGGACAAACCAATCATCTCCCCAGCAACAATCAACACAGGACATACCAATCAGCTCCCCAGCAACAATCAACACAGGGCATACCAATCAGCCACCCTGCACCACAGGACATACCAATCAGCTCCCCATCAACACTCCCACACAGGACATACCAATCAGCTCCCCAGCAACAATCAACACAGGACATACCAATCAGCTCTCCAGCAACACAGGACATACCAATCAGCCACCCTGCACCACAGGACATACCAATCAGCTCCCCATCAACACTCCCACACAGGACATACCAATCAGCTCCCCAGCAACAATCAACACAGGACATACCAATCAGCTCTCCAGCAACACAGGACATACCAATCAGCTCCCCAGCAACACAGGACATACCAATCAGCTCCCCAGCAACAATCAACACAGGACATACCAATCAGCTCCCCATCAACACCCCACACAGGACATACCAATCAGCTCCCCAGCAACAATCAACACAGGACATACCAATCAGCTCTCCAGCAACACAGGACATACCAATCAGCTCCCCAGCAACACAGGACATACCAATCAGCTCCCCAGCAACAATCAACACAGGACATACCAATCAGCTCCCCAGCTACAATCAACAAAGGACATACCAATCAGCTCCCCAGCAACAATCAACACAGGGCATACCAATCAGCTCCCCAGCAACACAGGACATACCAATCAGCTTCCCAGCAACAATCAACACAGGGCATACCATTCAGCTCTCCAGCAACAATCAACACAGGACATACCAATCACCCCCCAAGCAACAATCAACACAGGGCATACCAATCAGCCTCCCAGCAACAATCAACACAGGGCATACCAATCAGCTCCCCAGCAACACAAGACATACCAATCAGCTCCCCAGCATCAATCAACACAGGACATTCCAATCAGCTCCCCAGCAACAATCAACACAGGGCATACCAATCAGCTCTCCAGCAACACAGGACATACCAATCAGCTCCCCAGCAACACAGGACATACCAATCAGCTCCCCAGCAACAATCAACACAGGGCATACCAATCAGCTCCCCAGCAACACAGGACATACCAATTAGCTCCCCAGCAACAATCAACACAGGACATACCAATCAGCTCTCCAGCAACAATCAACACAGGGCATACCAATCTTCTTCCCAGCAACAATCGATACAGGACATACCAATCAGCCCCCCAGCAACAATCAACACAGGACATACCAATCAGCTCCCCATCAACACTCCCACACAGGACATACCAATCAGCTCCCCAGCAACAATCAACACAGGACATACCAATCAGCTCTCCAGCAACACAGGACATACCAATCAGCTCCCCAGCAACACAGGACATACCAATCAGCTCCCCAGCAACAATCAACACAGGACATACCAATCAGCTCCCCATCAACACCCCACACAGGACATACCAATCAGCTCCCCAGCAACAATCAACACAGGACATACCAATCAGCTCTCCAGCAACACAGGACATACCAATCAGCTCCCCAGCAACACAGGACATACCAATCAGCTCCCCAGCAACAATCAACACAGGACATACCAATCAGCTCCCCAGCTACAATCAACAAAGGACATACCAATCAGCGCCCCAGCAACAATCAACACAGGGCATACCAATCAGCTCCCCAGCAACACAGGACATACCAATCAGCTTCCCAGCAACAATCAACACAGGGCATACCATTCAGCTCTCCAGCAACAATCAACACAGGACATACCAATCAGCTCCCAAGCAACAATCAACACAGGGCATAGCAATCAGTCTCCCAGCAACAATCAACACAGGGCATACCAATCAGCTCCCCAGCAACACAAGACATACCAATCAGCTCCCCAGCTACAATCAACGCAGGACATTCCAATCAGCCCCCCAGCAACAATCAACACAGGGCATATCAATCAGTTTCCCAGCAACAATCAACACAGGACATACCATTCAGCTCCCCAGCAACAATCAACGCAGGGCATACCAATCAGCAACCCAGCAACACAGGACATACCAATCAGCACCCCAGCAACACAGGACATACCAATCAGCTTCCCAGCAACACCCCACACAGGACATACCAATCAGCTCCCCAGCAACACCCCACACAGGACATACCAATCATCTCCCCAGCAACAATCAACACAGGACATACCAATCATCTCCCCAGCAACAATCAACACCGGACATACCAATCAGCTCCCCAGCAACAATCAACACAGGACATACCAATCATCTCCCCAGCAACAATCAACACAGGACAAACCAATCATCTCCCCAGCAACAATCAACACCGGACAAACCAATCATCTCCCCAGCAACAATCAACACAGGACATACCAATCAGCTCCCCAGCAACAATCAACACAGGGCATACCAATCAGCCACCCTGCACCACAGGACATACCAATCAGCTCCCCATCAACACTCCCACACAGGACATACCAATCAGCTCCCCAGCAACAATCAACACAGGACATACCAATCAGCTCTCCAGCAACACAGGACATACCAATCAGCCACCCTGCACCACAGGACATACCAATCAGCTCCCCATCAACACTCCCACACAGGACATACCAATCAGCTCCCCAGCAACAATCAACACAGGACATACCAATCAGCTCTCCAGCAACACAGGACATACCAATCAGCTCCCCAGCAACACAGGACATACCAATCAGCTCCCCAGCAACAATCAACACAGGACATACCAATCAGCTCCCCATCAACACCCCACACAGGACATACCAATCAGCTCCCCAGCAACAATCAACACAGGACATACCAATCAGCTCTCCAGCAACACAGGACATACCAATCAGCTCCCCAGCAACACAGGACATACCAATCAGCTCCCCAGCAACAATCAACACAGGACATACCAATCAGCTCCCCAGCTACAATCAACAAAGGACATACCAATCAGCTCCCCAGCAACAATCAACACAGGGCATACCAATCAGCTCCCCAGCAACACAGGACATACCAATCAGCTTCCCAGCAACAATCAACACAGGGCATACCATTCAGCTCTCCAGCAACAATCAACACAGGACATACCAATCACCCCCCAAGCAACAATCAACACAGGGCATACCAATCAGCCTCCCAGCAACAATCAACACAGGGCATACCAATCAGCTCCCCAGCAACACAAGACATACCAATCAGCTCCCCAGCATCAATCAACACAGGACATTCCAATCAGCTCCCCAGCAACAATCAACACAGGGCATACCAATCAGCTCTCCAGCAACACAGGACATACCAATCAGCTCCCCAGCAACACAGGACATACCAATCAGCTCCCCAGCAACAATCAACACAGGGCATACCAATCAGCTCCCCAGCAACACAGGACATACCAATTAGCTCCCCAGCAACAATCAACACAGGACATACCAATCAGCTCTCCAGCAACAATCAACACAGGGCATACCAATCTTCTTCCCAGCAACAATCGATACAGGACATACCAATCAGCCCCCCAGCAACAATCAACACAGGACATACCAATCAGCTCCCCATCAACACTCCCACACAGGACATACCAATCAGCTCCCCAGCAACAATCAACACAGGACATACCAATCAGCTCTCCAGCAACACAGGACATACCAATCAGCTCCCCAGCAACACAGGACATACCAATCAGCTCCCCAGCAACAATCAACACAGGACATACCAATCAGCTCCCCATCAACACCCCACACAGGACATACCAATCAGCTCCCCAGCAACAATCAACACAGGACATACCAATCAGCTCTCCAGCAACACAGGACATACCAATCAGCTCCCCAGCAACACAGGACATACCAATCAGCTCCCCAGCAACAATCAACACAGGACATACCAATCAGCTCCCCAGCTACAATCAACAAAGGACATACCAATCAGCGCCCCAGCAACAATCAACACAGGGCATACCAATCAGCTCCCCAGCAACACAGGACATACCAATCAGCCCCCCAGCAACAATCAACACAGGGCATACCATTCAGCTCTCCAGCAACAATCAACACAGGACATACCAATCAGCTCCCAAGCAACAATCAACACAGGGCATAGCAATCAGCCTCCCAGCAACAATCAACACAGGGCATACCAATCAGCTCCCCAGCAACACAAGACATACCAATCAGCTCCCCAGCTACAATCAACGCAGGACATTCCAATCAGCCCCCCAGCAACAATCAACACAGGGCATATCAATCAGTTTCCCAGCAACAATCAACACAGGACATACCATTCAGCTCCCCAGCAACAATCAACGCAGGGCATACCAATCAGCAACCCAGCAACACAGGACATACCAATCAGCACCCCAGCAACACAGGACATACCAATCAGCTTCCCAGCAACACCCCACACAGGACATACCAATCAGCTCCCCAGCAACACCCCACACAGGACATACCAATCATCTCCCCAGCAACAATCAACACAGGACATACCAATCATCTCCCCAGCAACAATCAACACCGGACATACCAATCAGCTCCCCAGCAACAATCAACACAGGACATACCAATCATCTCCCCAGCAACAATCAACACAGGACAAACCAATCATCTCCCCAGCAACAATCAACACAGGACATACCAATCAGCTCCCCAGCAACAATCAACACAGGGCATACCAATCAGCCACCCTGCACCACAGGACATACCAATCAGCTCCCCAGCAACAATCAACTTAGGACATACCAATCAGCTTCCCAGCAACAATCAACACAGGACATACCAATCAGCTCTCCAGCAACACAGGACATACCAATCAGCTCCCCAGCAACACAGGACATACCAATCAGCTCCCCAGCAACAATCAACACAGGGCATACCAATCAGCTCCCCAGCAACACAGGACATACCAATTAGCTCCCCAGCAACAATCAACACAGGACATACCAATCAGCCCCCCAGCAACAATCAACACAGGACATACCAATCAGCTCCCCAGCAACAATCAACACAGGGCATACCAATCTGCCCCCCAGCAACAATCGATACAGGACATACCAATCAGCCCCCCAGCAACAATCAACACAGGACATACCAATCAGCTCCCCATCAACACTCCCACACAGGACATACCAATCAGCTCCCCAGCAACAATCAACACAGGACATACCAATCAGCTCTCCAGCAACACAGGACATACCAATCAGCTCCCCAGCAACACAGGACATACCAATCAGCTCCCCAGCAACAATCAACACAGGACATACCAATCAGCTCCCCATCAACACCCCACACAGGACATACCAATCAGCTCCCCAGCAACAATCAACACAGGACATACCAATCAGCTCTCCAGCAACACACGACATACCAATCAGCACCCCAGCAACACAGGACATACCAATCAGCTCCCCAGCAACAATCAACACAGGACATACCAATCAGCTCCCCAGCTACAATCAACAAAGGACATACCAATCAGCTCCCCAGCAACAATCAACACAGGGCATACCAATCAGCTCCCCAGCAACACAGGACATACCAATCAGCTTCCCAGCAACAATCAAAACAGGGCATACCATTCAGCTCCCCAGCAACAATCAACACAGGACATACCAATCAACTCCCAAGCAACAATCAACACAGGGCATACCAATCAGCCTCCCAGCAACAATCAACACAGGGCATACCAATCAGCTCCCCAGCAACACAAGACATACCAATCAGCTCCCCAGCTACAATCAACACAGGACATTCCAATCAGCTCCCCAGCAACAATCAACACAGGGCATATCAATCAGTTCCCCAGCAACAATCAACACAGGACATACCAATCAGCTCCCCAGCAACAATCAACGCAGGGCATACCAATCAGCAACCCAGCAAAACAGGACATACCAATCAGCTCCCGAGCAACAATCAACACAGGACATAACAATCAGCACCCCAGCAACACAGGACATACCAATCAGCTTCCCAGCAACACCCCAAACAGGACATACCAATCAGCTCCCCAGCAACACCCCACACAGGACATACCAATCATCTCCCCAGCAACAATCAACACAGGACATACCAATCATCTCCCCAGCAACAATCAACACAGGACATACCAATCAGCTCCCCAGCAACAATCAACACAGGACATACCAATCATCTCCCCAGCAACAATCAACACAGGACATACCAATCATCTCCCCAGCAACAATCAACACAGGACATACCAATCAGCTCCCCAGCAACAATCAACACAGGGCATACCAATCTTCCACCCAGCACCACAGGACATACCAATCAGCTCCCCAGCAACAATCAACTTAGGACATACCAATCAGTTCCCCAGCAACAATCAACACAGGGCATACCAATCAGCTCCCCAGCAACACAGGATATACCAATCAGCCCCCCAGCAACAATCAACACAGGACATACCAATGAGCCCCCCAGCAACAATCAACACAGGGCATACCAATCAGCTCCCCAGCAACAATCAACACAGGGAATACCAATCAGCTTCCCAGCAACAATCAACACAGGGCATACCAATCAGCTCCCCAGCAACACAGGACATACCAATCAGCTCCCCAGCAACAATCAACACAGGACATACCAATCAGCTCCCCAGCAACAATCAACACAGGACATACCAATCAGCTCCCCAGCAACACCCCACACAGGACATACCAATCAGCTCCCCAGCAACAATCAACACAGGACATACCAATCATCCCCCCAGCAACAATCAACACAGGACATACCAATCAGCTCCACAGCAACAATCAACACAGGACATACCAATCAGCTCCCCAGCAACAATCAACACAGGACATACCAATCAGCTCCCCAGCAACAATCAACACAGGGCATACCAATCAGCCACCCAGCAACACAGGACATACCAATCTGCTCCCCAGCAACAATCAATACAGGACATACCAATCAGCTCCCCAGCAACAATCAACACAGGACATACCAATCAGCTCCTCCAGCAACAATCAACACAGGGCATACCAATCAGCTCACCAGAAACAATCATACACAGGACATACCATTCAGCTTCCCAGCAACAATCAACACAGGACATACCAATCAGCATCCCAGCAACAATCAACACAGGGCATACCATTCAGCTCCCCAGGAACACAAGACATACCAATCAGCTCCCCAGCAACAATCAACACAGGGCATATCAATCAGCTCCCCAGCAACAATCAACACAGGACATACCAATCAGCTCCCCAGCAACACCCCACACAGGGCATACCAATCAGCTCCCCAGCAACAATCAACACAGGGCATACCAATCAGCTCCCCAGCAACACAGGACATACCAATCAGCTTCCCAGCAACAATCAACACAGGGCATACCAATCAGCTCCCCAGCAACAATCAACACAGGACATACCAATCACCTCCCCAGCAACACAGGACATACCAATCAGCTTCCCAGCAACAATCAACACAGGACATACCAATCAGCCACCCAGCCACCACAGGACATACCAATCAGCTTCCCAGCAACAATCAACACAGGGCATACCAATCAGCCACCCAGCACCACAGGACATACCAATCAGCTCCCCAGCAACAATCAACTTAGGACATACCAATCAGTTCCCCAGCAACAATCAACACAGGGCATACCAATCAGCTCCCCAGCAACACAGGACATACCAATTAGCTCCCCAGCAACAATCAACACAGGACATACCAATCAGCCCCCCAGCAACAATCAACACAGGACATACCAATCAGCCCCCCAGCAACAATCAACACAGGGCATACCAATCAGCTTCCCAGCAACAATCAACACAGGGAATACCAATCAGCTTCCCAGCAACAATCAACACAGGGCATACCAATCAGCTCCCCAGCAACACAGGACATACCAATCAGCTCCCCAGCAACAATCAACACAGGACATACCAATCAGCTCCCCAGCAACAATCAACACAGGACATACCAATCAGCTCCCCAGCAACAATCAATACAGGACATACCAATCAGCTCCCCAGCAACAATCAACACAGGACATACCATTCAGCACCCCAGCAACAATCAACACAGGACATACCAATCAGCCTCCCAGCAACAATCAACACAGGACATACCAATCAGCTCCCCAGCAACACAGGACATACCAATCAGCTCCACATCAACAATCAACACAGGACATACCAATCAGCTCCCCAGCAACAATCAACACAGGACATACCAATCAGCTCCCCAGCAACAATCAACACAGGACATACCATTCAGCTTCCCAGCAACAATCAACACAGGACATACCAATCAGCTCCCCAGCAACAATCAACACAGGACATACCAATCAGTTCCCCAGCAACAATCAACACAGGACATACCAATCAGCTCCCCAGCAACAATCAACACAGGACATACCAATCAGCTCCCCAGCAACAATCAACACAGGACATACCATTCAGCTTCCCAGCAACAATCAACACAGGACATACCAATCAGCTCCCCAGCAACAATCAACACAGGACATACCAATCAGCTCCCCAGCAACAAAAGACATACCAATCAGCTCCCCAGCAACAATCAACACAGGGCATATCAATCAGCTCCCCAGCAACACAGGACATACCAATCAGCTCCCTAGCAACAATCAACACAGCTCATATCAATCAGCTCCCCAGCAACAATCAACACAGGACATACCAATCAGCTCCCCAGCAACAATCAACACAGGACATACCAATCAGCTCTCCAGCAACACAGGACATACCAATCAGCTCCCCAGCAACACAGGACATACCAATCAGCTCCCCAGCAACAATCAACACAGGGCATACCAATCAGCCCCCCAGCAACACAGGACATACCAATTAGCTCCCCAGCAACAATCAACACATGACATACCAATTAGCTCCCCAGCAAAAATCAACACAGGACATACCAATCAGCTCCCCAGCAACAATCAACACAGGGCATACCAATCTGCCCCCCAGCAACAATCGATACAGGACATACCAATCAGCTCCCCAGCAACAATCAACACAGGACATACCAATCAGCTCCCCATCAACACTCCCACACAGGACATACCAATCAGCTCCCCAGCAACAATCAACACAGGACATACCAATCAGCTCTCCAGCAACACAGGACATACCAATCAGCTCCCCAGCAACACAGGACATACCAATCAGCTCCCCAGCAACAATCAACACAGGACATACCAATCAGCTCCCCAGCAACAATCAACACAGGACATACCAATCAGCTCCCCAACAACAATCAACACAGGACATACCAATCAGCTCCCCAGCAACAATCAACACAGGACATACCAATCAGCTCCCCAGCAACAATCAACACAGGGCATATCAATCAGTGCCCCAGCAACACAGGACATACCAATCAGCTCCCTAGCAACAATCAACACAGGGCATATCAATCAGCTCCCCAGCAACAATCAAAACAGGACATACCAATCAGCTCCCCAGCAACAATCAACACAGGACATACCAATCAGCTCTCCAGCAACACAGGACATACCAATCAGCTCCCCAGCAACACAGGACATACCAATCAGCTCCCCAGCAACAATCAACACAGGACATACCAATCAGCTGCCCAGCAACAAAAGACATACCAATCAGCTCCCCAAAACAATCAACACAGGGCATATCAATCAGTGCCCCAGCAACACAGGACATACCAATCAGCTCCCTAGCAACAATCAACACAGGGCATATCAATCAACTCCCCAGCAACAATCAACACAGGACATACCAATCAGCTCCCCAGCAACAATCAACACAGGACATACCAATCAGCTCCCCAGCAACAATCAACACAGGACATACCAATCAGCTTCCCAGCAACAATCAACACAGGACATACCAATCAGCTCCCCAGCAACAATCAACACAGGACATACCAATCAGCTCCCCAACAACAATCAACACAGGACATACCAATCAGCTCCCCAGCAACAATCAACACAGGACATACCAATCAGCTCCCCAGCAACAATCAACACAGGGCATATCAATCAGTTCCCCAGCAACACAGGACATACCAATCAGCTCCCTAGCAACAATCAACACAGGGCATATCAATCAGCTCCCCAGCAACAATCAAAACAGGACATACCAATCAGCTCCCCAGCAACAATCAACACAGGACATACCAATCAGCTCTCCAGCAACACAGGACATACCAATCAGCTCCCCAGCAACACAGGACATACCAATCAGCTCCCCAGCAACAATCAACACAGGACATACCAATCAGCTGCCCAGCAACAAAAGACATACCAATCAGCTCCCCAAAACAATCAACACAGGGCGAATCAATCAGTTCCCCAGCAACACAGGACATACCAATCAGTGCCCTAGCAACAATCAACACAGGGCATATCAATCAACTCCCCAGCAACAATCAACACAGGACATACCAATCAGCTCCCCAGCAACAATCAACACAGGACATACCAATCAGCTCTCCAGCAACACAGGACATACCAATCAGCTCCCCAGCAACACAGGACATACCAATCAGCTCCCCAGCAACAATCAACACAGGGCATACCAATCAGCTACCCAGCAACATAGGACATACCAATCAGCTCCCCAGCAACAATCAACACAGGACATACCAATCAGTGCCCCAGCAACAATCAACACAGGGCATACCAATCAGCCCTCCAGCAACACAGGACATACCAATTAGCTCCCCAGCAACAATCAACACAGGACATACCAATCAGCCACCCAGCAACAATCAACACAGGGCATACCAATCAGCCCACCAGCAACAATCAACACAGGGAATACCAATCAGCTTCCCAGCAACAATCAACACAGGACATACCAATCAGCTCCCCAGCAACAATCAAAACAGGACATACCATTCAGCTCCCCAGCAACAATCAACACAGGACATACCATTCAGCTTCCCAGCAACAATCAACACAGGACATACCAATCAGCTCCCCAGCAACAATCAACACAGGACATACCAATCAGCTCCCCAGCAACAAAAGACATACCAATCAGCTCCCCAGCAACAATCAACACAGGGCATATCAATCAGCTCCCCAGCAACACAGGACATACCAATCAGCTCCCTAGCAACAATCAACACAGCTCATATCAATCAGCTCCCCAGCAACAATCAACACAGGACATACCAATCAGCTCCCCAGCAACAATCAACACAGGACATACCAATCAGCTCTCCAGCAACACAGGACATACCAATCAGCTCCCCAGCAACACAGGACATACCAATCAGCTCCCCAGCAACAATCAACACAGGGCATACCAATCAGCCCCCCAGCAACACAGGACATACCAATTAGCTCCCCAGCAACAATCAACACATGACATACCAATTAGCTCCCCAGCAAAAATCAACACAGGACATACCAATCAGCTCCCCAGCAACAATCAACACAGGGCATACCAATCTGCCCCCCAGCAACAATCGATACAGGACATACCAATCAGCTCCCCAGCAACAATCAACACAGGACATACCAATCAGCTCCCCATCAACACTCCCACACAGGACATACCAATCAGCTCCCCAGCAACAATCAACACAGGACATACCAATCAGCTCTCCAGCAACACAGGACATACCAATCAGCTCCCCAGCAACACAGGACATACCAATCTGCTCCCCAGCAACAATCAACACAGGACATACCAATCAGCTCCCCAGCAACAATCAACACAGGACATACCAATCAGCTCCCCAACAACAATCAACACAGGACATACCAATCAGCTCCCCAGCAACAATCAACACAGGACATACCAATCAGCTCCCCAGCAACAATCAACACAGGGCATATCAATCAGTGCCCCAGCAACACAGGACATACCAATCAGCTCCCTAGCAACAATCAACACAGGGCATATCAATCAGCTCCCCAGCAACAATCAAAACAGGACATACCAATCAGCTCCCCAGCAACAATCAACACAGGACATACCAATCAGCTCTCCAGCAACACAGGACATACCAATCAGCTCCCCAGCAACACAGGACATACCAATCAGCTCCCCAGCAACAATCAACACAGGACATACCAATCAGCTGCCCAGCAACAAAAGACATACCAATCAGCTCCCCAAAACAATCAACACAGGGCATATCAATCAGTGCCCCAGCAACACAGGACATACCAATCAGCTCCCTAGCAACAATCAACACAGGGCATATCAATCAACTCCCCAGCAACAATCAACACAGGACATACCAATCAGCTCCCCAGCAACAATCAACACAGGACATACCAATCAGCTCCCCAGCAACAATCAACACAGGACATACCAATCAGCTTCCCAGCAACAATCAACACAGGACATACCAATCAGCTCCCCAGCAACAATCAACACAGGACATACCAATCAGCTCCCCAACAACAATCAACACAGGACATACCAATCAGCTCCCCAGCAACAATCAACACAGGACATACCAATCAGCTCCCCAGCAACAATCAACACAGGGCATATCAATCAGTTCCCCAGCAACACAGGACATACCAATCAGCTCCCTAGCAACAATCAACACAGGGCATATCAATCAGCTCCCCAGCAACAATCAAAACAGGACATACCAATCAGCTCCCCAGCAACAATCAACACAGGACATACCAATCAGCTCTCCAGCAACACAGGACATACCAATCAGCTCCCCAGCAACACAGGACATACCAATCAGCTCCCCAGCAACAATCAACACAGGACATACCAATCAGCTGCCCAGCAACAAAAGACATACCAATCAGCTCCCCAAAACAATCAACACAGGGCGAATCAATCAGTTCCCCAGCAACACAGGACATACCAATCAGTTCCCTAGCAACAATCAACACAGGGCATATCAATCAACTCCCCAGCAACAATCAACACAGGACATACCAATCAGCTCCCCAGCAACAATCAACACAGGACATACCAATCAGCTCTCCAGCAACACAGGACATACCAATCAGCTCCCCAGCAACACAGGACATACCAATCAGCTCCCCAGCAACAATCAACACAGGGCATACCAATCAGCTACCCAGCAACATAGGACATACCAATCAGCTCCCCAGCAACAATCAACACAGGACATACCAATCAGTGCCCCAGCAACAATCAACACAGGGCATACCAATCAGCCCTCCAGCAACACAGGACATACCAATTAGCTCCCCAGCAACAATCAACACAGGACATACCAATCAGCCACCCAGCAACAATCAACACAGGGCATACCAATCAGCCCACCAGCAACAATCAACACAGGGAATACCAATCAGCTTCCCAGCAACAATCAACACAGGACATACCAATCAGCTCCCCAGCAACAATCAAAACAGGACATACCATTCAGCTCCCCAGCAACAATCAACACAGGACATACCAATCAGCTCTCCAGCAACAATCAACACAGGACATACCAATCAGCTCCCCAGCAAGAAAAGACATACCAATCAGCTCCCCAGCAACAATCAACACAGGGCATATCAATCAGTTCCCCAGCAACACAGGACATACCAATCAGCTCCCCAGCAACAATCAACACAGGACATACCAATCAGATCTCCAGCAACACAGGACATACCAATCAGCTTCCCAGCAACACAGGACATACCAATCAGCTCCACAGCAACAATCAACACAGGGCATACCAATCAGCTCCCCAGCAACACAGGACATACCAATTAGCTCCCCAGCAACAATCAACACAGGACATACCAATCAGCCCCCCAGCAACAATCAACACAGGACATACCAATCAGCTCCCCAGCAACAATCAACACAGGGCATACCAATCTGCCCCCCAGCAACAATCAATACAGGACATACCAATCAGCTCCCCAGCAACAATCAACACAGGACATACCAATCAGCTCCCCATCAACACCCCACACAGGACATACCAATCAGCTCCCCAGCAACAATCAACACAGGACATACCAATCAGCTCTCCAGCAACACAGGACATACCAATCAGCTCCCCAGCAACACAATACATACCAATCAGCTCCCCAGCAACAATCAACACAGGACATACCAATCAGCTCCCCATCAACACCCCACACAGGACATACCAATCAGCTCCCCAGCAACAATCAACACAGGACATACCAATCAGCTCTCCAGCAACACAGGACATACCAATCAGTCCCCCAGCAACACAGGACATACCAATCAGCTCCCCAGCAACAATCAACACAGGACATACCAATCAGCTCCCCAGCAACAATCAACACAGGGCATACCAATCAGCTTCCCAGCAACAATCAACACAGGGCATACCAATCAGCTCCCCAGCAACACAGGACATACCAATCAGCTCCCCAGCAACAATCAACACAGGACATACCAATCAGCTCCCCAGCAACAATCAACACAGGACATACCAATCAGCTCCCCAGCAACACCCCACAAAGGGCATACCAATCAGCTCCCCAGCAACAATCAACACAGGACATACCAATCAGCTCCCCAGCAACAATCAACACAGGGCATACCAATCAGCTACCCAGCAACACAGGACATACCAATCAGCCCCCAGCAACAATCAACACAGGACATACCAATCAGTTCCCCAGCAACAATCAACACAGGGCATACCAATCAGCACCCCAGCAACACAGGACATACCAATTAGCTCCCCAGCAACAATCAACACAGGACATACCAATCAGTCCCCCAGCAACAATCAACACAGGGCATACCAATCAGCTTCCCAGCAACAATCAACACAGGGCATACCAATCAGCTCCCCAGCAACACAGGGCATACCAATCAGCTCCCCAGCAACACAGGACATACCAATTAGCTCCCCAGCAACAATCAACACAGGGCATACCAATCAGCTACCCAGCAACACAGGACATACCAATCAGCTCCCCAGCAACAATCAACACAGGACATACCAATCAGTACCCCAGCAACAATCAACACAGGGCATTCCAATCAGCACCCCAGCAACACAGGACATACCAATTAGCTCCCCAGCAACAATCAACACAGGACATACCAATCAGCCCCCCAGCAACAATCAACACAGGACATAGCAATCAGCTCCCCAGCAACAATCAACACAGGGCATACCAATCAGCTTCCCAGCAACAATCAACACAGGGCATACCAATCAGCTCCCCAGCAACACAGGACATACCAATCAGCTCCCCAGCAACAATCAACACAGGACATACTAATCAGCTCCCCAGCAACAATCTACACATGACATACCAATCAGCTCCCCAGCAACAATCAACACAGGGCATACCAATCAGCTCCCCAGCAACACAGGACATACCAATTAGCTCCCCAGCAACAATCAACACAGGACATACCAATCAGCCCCCCAGCAACAATCAACACAGGACATACCAATCAGCTCCCCAGCAACAATCAGCACAGGGCATATCAATCAGTGCCCCAGCAACACAGGACATACCAATCAGCTCCCTAGCAACAATCAACACAGGGCATATCAATCAGCTCCCCAGCAACAATCAAAACAGGACATACCAATCAGCTCCCCAGCAACAATCAACACAGGACATACCAATCAGCTCTCCAGCAACACAGGACATACCAATCAGCTCCCCAGCAACACAGGACATACCAATCAGCTCCCCAGCAACAATCAACACAGGACATACCAATCAGCTGCCCAGCAACAAAAGACATACCAATCAGCTCCCCAAAACAATCAACACAGGGCATATCAATCAGTGCCCCAGCAACACAGGACATACCAATCAGCTCCCTAGCAACAATCAACACAGGGCATATCAATCAACTCCCCAGCAACAATCAACACAGGACATACCAATCAGCTCCCCAGCAACAATCAACACAGGACATACCAATCAGCTCCCCAGCAACAATCAACACAGGACATACCAATCAGCTCCCAGCAACAATCAACACAGGACATACCAATCAGCTCCCCAGCAACAATCAACACAGGACATACCAATCAGCTCCCCAACAACAATCAACACAGGACATACCAATCAGCTCCCCAGCAACAATCAACACAGGACATACCAATCAGCTCCCCAGCAACAATCAACACAGGGCATATCAATCAGTTCCCCAGCAACACAGGACATACCAATCAGCTCCCTAGCAACAATCAACACAGGGCATATAAATCAGCTCCCCAGCAACAATCAAAACAGGACATACCAATCAGCTCCCCAGCAACAATCAACACAGGACATACCAATCAGCTCTCCAGCAACACAGGACATACCAATCAGCTCCCCAGCAACACAGGACATACCAATCAGCTCCCCAGCAACAATCAACACAGGACATACCAATCAGCTGCCCAGCAACAAAAGACATACCAATCAGCTCCCCAAAACAATCAACACAGGGCAAATCAATCAGTTCCCCAGCAACACAGGACATACCAATCAGTTCCCTAGCAACAATCAACACAGGGCATATCAATCAACTCCCCAGCAACAATCAACACAGGACATACCAATCAGCTCCCCAGCAACAATCAACACAGGACATACCAATCAGCTCTCCAGCAACACAGGACATACCAATCAGCTCCCCAGCAACACAGGACATACCAATCAGCTCCCCAGCAACAATCAACACAGGGCATACCAATCAGCTACCCAGCAACATAGGACATACCAATCAGCTCCCCAGCAACAATCAACACAGGACATACCAATCAGTGCCCCAGCAACAATCAACGCAGGGCATACCAATCAGCCCTCCAGCAACACAGGACATACCAATTAGCTCCCCAGCAACAATCAACACAGGACATACCAATCAGCCACCCAGCAACAATCAACACAGGGCATACCAATCAGCCCACCAGCAACAATCAACACAGGGAATACCAATCAGCTTCCCAGCAACAATCAACACAGGACATACCAATCAGCTCCCCAGCAACAATCAAAACAGGACATACCATTCAGCTCCCCAGCAACAATCAACACAGGACATACCAATCAGCTCTCCAGCAACAATCAACACAGGACATACCAATCAGCTCCCCAGCAAGAAAAGACATACCAATCAGCTCCCCAGCAACAATCAACACAGGGCATATCAATCAGTTCCCCAGCAACACAGGACATACCAATCAGCTCCCCAGCAACAATCAACACAGGACATACCAATCAGATCTCCAGCAACACAGGACATACCAATCAGCTTCCCAGCAACACAGGACATACCAATCAGCTCCACAGCAACAATCAACACAGGGCATACCAATCAGCTCCCCAGCAACACAGGACATACCAATTAGCTCCCCAGCAACAATCAACACAGGACATACCAATCAGCCCCCCAGCAACAATCAACACAGGACATACCAATCAGCTCCCCAGCAACAATCAACACAGGGCATACCAATCTGCCCCCCAGCAACAATCAATACAGGACATACCAATCAGCTCCCCAGCAACAATCAACACAGGACATACCAATCAGCTCCCCATCAACACCCCACACAGGACATACCAATCAGCTCCCCAGCAACAATCAACACAGGACATACCAATCAGCTCTCCAGCAACACAGGACATACCAATCAGCTCCCCAGCAACACAATACATACCAATCAGCTCCCCAGCAACAATCAACACAGGACATACCAATCAGCTCCCCATCAACACCCCACACAGGACATACCAATCAGCTCCCCAGCAACAATCAACACAGGACATACCAATCAGCTCTCCAGCAACACAGGACATACCAATAAGTCCCCCAGCAACAAAGGACATACCAATCAGCTCCCCAGCAACAATCAACACAGGACATACCAATCAGCTCCCCAGCAACAATCAACACAGGGCATACCAATCAGCTTCCCAGCAACAATCAACACAGGGCATACCAATCAGCTCCCCAGCAACACAGGACATACCAATCAGCTCCCCAGCAACAATCAACACAGGACATACCAATCAGCTCCCCAGCAACAATCAACACAGGACATACCAATCAGCTCCCCAGCAACACCCCACAAAGGGCATACCAATCAGCTCCCCAGCAACAATCAACACAGGACATACCAATCAGCCCCCCAGCAACAATCAACACAGGGCATACCAATCAGCTACCCAGCAACACAGGACATACCAATCAGCCCCCAGCAACAATCAACACAGGACATACCAATCAGTTCCCCAGCAACAATCAACACAGGGCATACCAATCAGCACCCCAGCAACACAGGACATACCAATTAGCTCCCCAGCAACAATCAACACAGGACATACCAATCAGTCCCCCAGCAACAATCAACACAGGGCATACCAATCAGCTTCCCAGCAACAATCAACACAGGGCATACCAATCAGCTCCCCAGCAACACAGGGCATACCAATCAGCTCCCCAGCAACACAGGACATACCAATTAGCTCCCCAGCAACAATCAACACAGGGCATACCAATCAGCTACCCAGCAACACAGGACATACCAATCAGCTCCCCAGCAACAATCAACACAGGACATACCAATCAGTACCCCAGCAACAATCAACACAGGGCATACCAATCAGCACCCCAGCAACACAGGACATACCAATTAGCTCCCCAGCAACAATCAACACAGGACATACCAATCAGCCCCCCAGCAACAATCAACACAGGACATAGCAATCAGCTCCCCAGCAACAATCAACACAGGGCATACCAATCAGCTTCCCAGCAACAATCAACACAGGGCATACCAATCAGCTCCCCAGCAACACAGGACATACCAATCAGCTCCCCAGCAACAATCAACACAGGACATACTAATCAGCTCCCCAGCAACAATCTACACATGACATACCAATCAGCTCCCCAGCAACAATCAACACAGGGCATACCAATCAGCTCCCCAGCAACACAGGACATACCAATTAGCGCCCCAGCAACAATCAACACAGGACATACCAATCAGCCCCCCAGCAACAATCAACACAGGACATACCAATCAGCCCCCCAGCAACAATCAACACAGGGCATACCAATCAGACCACCAGCAACAATCAACACAGGGAATACCAATCAGCTTCCCAGCAACAATCAACACAGGACATACCAATCAGCTCCCCAGCAACACCCCACAAAGGGCATACCAATCAGCTCCCCAGCAACAATCAACACAGGACATACCAATCAGCTCCCCAGCAACAATCAACACAGGGCATACCAATCAGCTACCCAGCAACACAGGACATACCAATCCGCTCCCCAGCAACAATCAACACAGGACATACCAATCAGTTCCCCAGCAACAATCAACACAGGGCATACCAATCAGCACCCCAGCAAC
This sequence comes from Salmo salar, assembly GCF_965601325.2. NCBI lineage: Eukaryota > Metazoa > Chordata > Actinopteri > Salmoniformes > Salmonidae > Salmo > Salmo salar. The sequence goes on from NC_138305.1 coordinate 16,983,250, forward strand.
ACAGGACATACCAATTAGCTCCCCAGCAACAATCAACACAGGACATACCAATCAGTCCCCCAGCAACAATCAACACAGGGCATACCAATCAGCTTCCCAGCAACAATCAACACAGGGCATACCAATCAGCTCCCCAGCAACACAGGGCATACCAATCAGCTCCCCAGCAACACAGGACATACCAATTAGCTCCCCAGCAACAATCAACACAGGGCATACCAATCAGCTACCCAGCAACACAGGACATACCAATCAGCTCCCCAGCAACAATCAACACAGGACATACCAATCAGTACCCCAGCAACAATCAACACAGGGCATACCAATCAGCACCCCAGCAACACAGGACATACCAATTAGCTCCCCAGCAACAATCAACACAGGACATACCAATCAGCCCCCCAGCAACAATCAACACAGGACATAGCAATCAGCTCCCCAGCAACAATCAACACAGGGCATACCAATCAGCTTCCCAGCAACAATCAACACAGGGCATACCAATCAGCTTCCCAGCAACACAGGACATACCAATCAGCTCCCCAGCAACAATCAACACAGGACATACTAATCAGCTCCCCAGCAACAATCTACACATGACATACCAATCAGCTCCCCAGCAACAATCAACACAGGGCATACCAATCAGCTCCCCAGCAACACAGGACATACCAATTAGCTCCCCAGCAACAATCAACACAGGACATACCAATCAGCCCCCCAGCAACAATCAACACAGGACATACCAATCAGCCTCCCAGCAACAATCAACACAGGGCATACCAATCAGACCACCAGCAACAATCAACACAGGGAATACCAATCAGCTTCCCAGCAACAATCAACACTGGGAATACCAATCAGCTCCCCAGCAAAACAGGACATACCAATCAGCTCCCCAGCAACAATCAACACAGGACATACCAATCAGCTCCCCAGCAACAATCAACACAGGACATACCAATCAGCTTCCCAGCAACAATCAACACAGGACATACCAATCAGCTACCCAGCAACAATCAACACAGGGCATACCAATTAGCTTCCCAGCAACAATCAACACAGGACATACCAATCAGCTTCCCAGCAACAATCAACACAGGGCATACCAATCAGCTCCCCAGCAACAATCAACACAGGACATACCAATCAGCTCCCCAGCAACAATCAACACAGAACATACCAATCAGCTCCCCAGCAACACCCCACAAAGGGCATACCAATCTGCTCCCCAGCAACAATCAACACAGGACATACCAATCAGCTTCCCAGCAACAATCAACACAGGGCATACCAATCAGCTACCCAGCAACACAGGACATACCAATCAGCTCCCCAGCAACAATCAACACAGGACATACCAATCAGCCCCCCAGCAACAATCAACACAGGGCATACCAATCAGCTTCCCAGCAACAATCAACACAGGGCATACCAATCAGCTCCCCAGCAACACAGGACATACCAATCAGCTCCCCAGCAACAATCAACACAGGACATACTATTCATCTCCCCAGCAACAATCTACACATGACATACCAATCAGCTCCCCAGCAACAATCAACACAGGGCCTACCAATCAGCTCCCCAGCAACACAGGACATACCAATTAGCTCCCCAGCAACAATCAACACAGGGCATACCAATCAGCTACCCAGCAACACAGGACATACCAATCAGCTCCCCAGCAACAATCAACACAGGACATACCAATCAGTACCCCAGCAACAATCAACACAGGGCATACCAATCAGCCCTCCAGCAACACAGGACATACCAATTAGCTCCCCAGCAACAATCAACACAGGACATACCAATCAGAGCCCCAGCAACAATCAACACAGGACATACCAATCAGCCTCCCAGCAACAATCAACACAGGGCATACCAATCAGCTTCCCAGCAACAATCAACTCAGGGCATACCAATCAGCTCCCCAGCAACACAGGACATACCAATCAGCTCCCCAGCAACAATCAACACAGGACATACTAATCAGCTCCCCAGCAACACAGGACATACCAATCAGCCCCCCAGCAACAATCAACACAGGACATACCAATCAGCCCACCAGCAACAATCAACACAGGGCATACCAATCAGACCACCAGCAACAATCAACACAGGGAATACCAATCAGCTTCCCAGCAACAATCAACACAGGGAATACCAATCAGCTCCCCAGCAACACAGGACATACCAATCAGCCTCCAGCAACAATCAACACATGACATACCAATCAGCTTCCCAGCAACAATCAACACAGGACATACCAATCAGCTTCCCAGCAACAATCAACACAGGACATACCAATCAGCTCCCCAGCAACAATCAACACAGGGCACACCAATCAGCTTCCCAGCAACAATCAACACAGGGAATACCAATCAGCTCCCCAGCAACACAGGACATACCAATCAGCTCCCCAGCAACAATCAACACAGGACATACCAATCAGCTTCCCAGCAACAATCAACACAGGGCATACCAATCAGCTCCCCAGCAACACAGGACATACCAATCAGCTCCCCAGCAACAATCAACACAGGACATACCAATCAGCTCCCCAACAACAATCAACACAGGACATACCAATCAGCTCCCTAGCAACAATCAACACAGGGCATATCAATCAGCTCCCCAGCAACAATCAACACAGGACATACCAATCAGCTCCCCAGCAACAATCAACACAGGACATACCAATCAGCTCTCCAGCAACACAGGACATACCAATCAGCTCCACAGCAACACAGGACATACCAATCAGCTCCCCAGCAACAATCAACACAGGGCATACCAATCAGCTCCCCAGCAACAATCAACACAGGGCATACCAATCTGCTCCCCAGCAACAATCAATACAGGACATACCAATCAGCTCCCCAGCAACAATCAACACAGGACATTCCAATCAGCTCCCCAGCAACACCCCACACAGGACTTACCAATCAGCTCCCCAGCAACAATCAACACAGGGCATACCAATCAGCTCCCCAGCAACAATCAACACAGGGCATACCAATCTGCTCCCCAGCAACAATCAATACAGGACATACCAATCAGCTCCCCAGCAACAATCAACACAGGACATTCCAATCAGCTCCCCAGCAACACCCCACACAGGAATTACCAATCAGCTCCCCAGCAACAATCAACACAGGACATACCAATCAGCTCTCCAGCAACACAGGACATACCAATCAGCCCCCCAGCAACACAGGACATACCAATCAGCTCCCCAGCAACAATCAACACAGGACATACCAATCAGCTCCCCATCAACACCCCACACAGGACATACCAATCAGCTCCCCAGCAACAATCAACACAGGACATACCAATCAGCTCTCCAGCAACACAGGACATACCAATCAGCTCCCCAGCAACAATCAACACAGGACATACCAATCAGCTTCCCAGCAACAATCAACACAGGACATACCAATCAGCCCCCCAGCAACAATCAACACAGGACATAGCAATCAGCTCCCCAGCAACAATCAACACAGGGCATACCAATCAGCTTCCCAGCAACAATCAACACAGGGCATACCAATCAGCTTCCCAGCAACACAGGACATACCAATCAGCTCCCCAGCAACAATCAACACAGGACATACTAATCAGCTCCCCAGCAACAATCTACACATGACATACCAATCAGCTCCCCAGCAACAATCAACACAGGGCATACCAATCAGCTCCCCAGCAACACAGGACATACCAATTAGCTCCCCAGCAACAATCAACACAGGACATACCAATCAGCCCCCCAGCAACAATCAACACAGGACATACCAATCAGCTCCCCAGCAACAATCAACACAGGGCATACCAATCAGACCACCAGCAACAATCAACACAGGGAATACCAATCAGCTTCCCAGCAACAATCAACACTGGGAATACCAATCAGCTCCCCAGCAAAACAGGACATACCAATCAGCTCCCCAGCAACAATCAACACAGGACATACCAATCAGCTCCCCAGCAACAATCAACACAGGACATACCAATCAGCTTCCCAGCAACAATCAACACAGGACATACCAATCAGCTACCCAGCAACAATCAACACAGGGCATACCAATTAGCTTCCCAGCAACAATCAACACAGGACATACCAATCAGCTTCCCAGCAACAATCAACACAGGGCATACCAATCAGCTCCCCAGCAACAATCAACACAGGACATACCAATCAGCTCCCCAGCAACAATCAACACAGAACATACCAATCAGCTCCCCAGCAACACCCCACAAAGGGCATACCAATCTGCTCCCCAGCAACAATCAACACAGGACATACCAATCAGCTTCCCAGCAACAATCAACACAGGGCATACCAATCAGCTGACCCAGCAACACAGGACATACCAATCAGCTCCCCAGCAACAATCAACACAGGACATACCAATCAGCCCCCCAGCAACAATCAACACAGGGCATACCAATCAGCTTCCCAGCAACAATCAACACAGGGCATACCAATCAGCTCCCCAGCAACACAGGACATACCAATCAGCTCCCCAGCAACAATCAACACAGGACATACTATTCATCTCCCCAGCAACAATCTACACATGACATACCAATCAGCTCCCCAGCAACAATCAACACAGGGCCTACCAATCAGCTCCCCAGCAACACAGGACATACCAATTAGCTCCCCAGCAACAATCAACACAGGGCATACCAATCAGCTACCCAGCAACACAGGACATACCAATCAGCTCCCCAGCAACAATCAACACAGGACATACCAATCAGTACCCCAGCAACAATCAACACAGGGCATACCAATCAGCCCTCCAGCAACACAGGACATACCAATTAGCCCTCCAGCAACAATCAACACAGGACATACCAATCAGAGCCCCAGCAACAATCAACACAGGACATACCAATCAGCCTCCCAGCAACAATCAACACAGGGCATACCAATCAGCTTCCCAGCAACAATCAACTCAGGGCATACCAATCAGCTCCCCAGCAACACAGGACATACCAATCAGCTCCCCAGCAACAATCAACACAGGACATACTAATCAGCTCCCCAGCAACACAGGACATACCAATCAGCCCCCCAGCAACAATCAACACAGGACATACCAATCAGCCCACCAGCAACAATCAACACAGGGCATACCAATCAGACCACCAGCAACAATCAACACAGGGAATACCAATCAGCTTCCCAGCAACAATCAACACAGGGAATACCAATCAGCTCCCCAGCAACACAGGACATACCAATCAGCCTCCAGCAACAATCAACACATGACATACCAATCAGCTTCCCAGCAACAATCAACACAGGACATACCAATCAGCTTCCCAGCAACAATCAACACAGGACATACCAATCAGCTCCCCAGCAACAATCAACACAGGGCACACCAATCAGCTTCCCAGCAACAATCAACACAGGGAATACCAATCAGCTCCCCAGCAACACAGGACATACCAATCAGCTCCCCAGCAACAATCAACACAGGACATACCAATCAGCTTCCCAGCAACAATCAACACAGGGCATACCAATCAGCTCCCCAGCAACACAGGACATACCAATCAGCTCCCCAGCAACAATCAACACAGGACATACCAATCAGCTCCCCAACAACAATCAACACAGGACATACCAATCAGCTCCCTAGCAACAATCAACACAGGGCATATCAATCAGCTCCCCAGCAACAATCAACACAGGACATACCAATCAGCTCCCCAGCAACAATCAACACAGGACATACCAATCAGCTCTCCAGCAACACAGGACATACCAATCAGCTCCACAGCAACACAGGACATACCAATCAGCTCCCCAGCAACAATCAACACAGGGCATACCAATCAGCTCCCCAGCAACAATCAACACAGGGCATACCAATCTGCTCCCCAGCAACAATCAATACAGGACATACCAATCAGCTCCCCAGCAACAATCAACACAGGACATTCCAATCAGCTCCCCAGCAACACCCCACACAGGACTTACCAATCAGCTCCCCAGCAACAATCAACACAGGGCATACCAATCAGCTCCCCAGCAACAATCAACACAGGGCATACCAATCTGCTCCCCAGCAACAATCAATACAGGACATACCAATCAGCTCCCCAGCAACAATCAACACAGGACATTCCAATCAGCTCCCCAGCAACACCCCACACAGGACTTACCAATCAGCTCCCCAGCAACAATCAACACAGGACATACCAATCAGCTCTCCAGCAACACAGGACATACCAATCAGCCCCCCAGCAACACAGGACATACCAATCAGCTCCCCAGCAACAATCAACACAGGACATACCAATCAGCTCCCCATCAACACCCCACACAGGACATACCAATCAGCTCCCCAGCAACAATCAACACAGGACATACCAATCAGCTCTCCAGCAACACAGGACATACCAATCAGCTCCCCAGCAACAATCAACACAGGACATACCAATCAGCTTCCCAGCAACAATCAACACAGGACATACCAATCAGCTCCCCAGCAACAATCAACACAGGACATACCAATCAGCTCCCCAACAACAATCAACACAGGACATACCAATCAGCTCCCCAGCAACAATCAACACAGGACATACCAATCAGCTCCCCAGCAACAATCAACACAGGGCATATCAATCAGTTCCCCAGCAACACAGGACATACCAATCAGCTCCCTAGCAACAATCAACACAGGGCATATCAATCAGCTCCCCAGCAACAATCCAAACAGGACATACCAATCAGCCCCCCAGCAACAATCAACACAGGACATACCAATCAGCTCTCCAGCAACACAGGACATACCAATCAGCTCCCCAGCAACACAGGACATACCAATCAGCTCCCCAGCAACAATCAACACAGGACATACCAATCAGCTGCCCAGCAACAAAAGACATACCAATCAGCTCCCCAAAACAATCAACACAGGGCATATCAATCAGTGCCCCAGCAACACAGGACATACCAATCAGCTCCCTAGCAACAATCAACACAGGGCATATCAATCAACTCCCCAGCAACAATCAACACAGGACATACCAATCAGCTCCCCAGCAACAATCAACACAGGACATACCAATCAGCTCCCCAGCAACAATCAACACAGGACATACCAATCAGCTCCCCAGCAACACCCCACAAAGGGCATACCAATCAGCTCCCCAGCAACAATCAACACAGGACATACCAATCAGCTCCCCAGCAACAATCAACACAGGGCATACCAATCAGCTACCCAGCAACACAGGACATACCAATCAGCCCCCAGCAACAATCAACACAGGACATACCAATCAGTTCCCCAGCAACAATCAACACAGGGCATACCAATCAGCACCCCAGCAACACAGGACATACAAATTAGCTCCCCAGCAACAATCAACACAGGACATACCAATCAGTCCCCCAGCAACAATCAACACAGGGCATACCAATCAGCTTCCCAGCAACAATCAACACAGGGCATACCAATCAGCTCCCCAGCAACACAGGGCATACCAATCAGCTCCCCAGCAACACAGGACATACCAATTAGCTCCCCAGCAACAATCAACACAGGGCATACCAATCAGCTACCCAGCAACACAGGACATACCAATCAGCTCCCCAGCAACAATCAACACAGGACATACCAATCAGTACCCCAGCAACAATCAACACACGGCATACCAATCAGCACCCCAGCAACACAGGACATACCAATTAGCTCCCCAGCAACAATCAACACAGGACATACCAATCAGCCCCCCAGCAACAATCAACACAGGACATAGCAATCAGCTCCCCAGCAACAATCAACACAGGGCATACCAATCAGCTTCCCAGCAACAATCAACACAGGGCATACCAATCAGCTCCCCAGCAACACAGGACATACCAATCAGCTCCCCAGCAACAATCAACACAGGACATACTAATCAGCTCCCCAGCAACAATCTACACATGACATACTAATCAGCTCCCCAGCAACAATCAACACAGGGCATACCAATCAGCTCCCCAGCAACACAGGACATACCAATTAGCTCCCCAGCAACAATCAACACAGGACATACCAATCAGCCCCCCAGCAACAATCAACACAGGACATACCAATCAGCCCCCCAGCAACAATCAACACAGGGCATACCAATCAGACCACCAGCAACAATCAACACAGGGAATACCAATCAGCTACCCAGCAACAATCAACACAGGACATACCAATCAGCTCCCCAGCAACACCCCACAAAGGGCATACCAATCAGCTCCCCAGCAACAATCAACACAGGACATACCAATCAGCTCCCCAGCAACAATCAACACAGGGCATACCAATCAGCTACCCAGCAACACAGGACATACCAATCAGCTCCCCAGCAACAATCAACACAGGACATACCAATCAGTTCCCCAGCAACAATCAACACAGGGCATACCAATCAGCACCCCAGCAACACAGGACATACCAATTAGCTCCCCAGCAACAATCAACACAGGACATACCAATCAGTCCCCCAGCAACAATCAACACAGGGCATACCAATCAGCTTCCCAGCAACAATCAACACAGGGCATACCAATCAGCTCCCCAGCAACACAGGGCATACCAATCAGCTCCCCAGCAACACAGGACATACCAATTAGCTCCCCAGCAACAATCAACACAGGGCATACCAATCAGCTACCCAGCAACACAGGACATACCAATCAGCTCCCCAGCAACAATCAACACAGGACATACCAATCAGTACCCCAGCAACAATCAACACAGGGCATACCAATCAGCACCCCAGCAACACAGGACATACCAATTAGCTCCCCAGCAACAATCAACACAGGACATACCAATCAGCCCCCCAGCAACAATCAACACAGGACATACCAATCAGCCCCCCAGCAACAATCAACACAGGGCATACCAATCAGCTTCCCAGCAACACAGGACATACCAATCAGCTCCCCAGCAACAATCAACACAGGACATACTAATCAGCTCCCCAGCAACAATCTACACATGACATACCAATCAGCTCCCCAGCAACAATCAACACAGGGCATACCAATCAGCTCCCCAGCAACACAGGACATACCAATTAGCTCCCCAGCAACAATCAACACAGGACATACCAATCAGCCCCCCAGCAACAATCAACACAGGACATACCAATCAGCCCCCCAGCAACAATCAACACAGGGCATACCAATCAGACCACCAGCAACAATCAACACAGGGAATACCAATCAGCTTCCCAGCAACAATCAACACTGGGAATACCAATCAGCTCCCCAGCAAAACAGGACATACCAATCAGCTCCCCAGCAACAATCAACACAGGACATACCAATCAGCCCCCCAGCAACAATCAACACAGGGCATACCAATCAGCTTCCCAGCAACAATCAACAAAGGGCATACCAATCAGCTCCCCAGCAACACAGGACATACCAATCAGCTCCCCAGCAACAATCAACACAGGACATACTATTCATCTCCCCAGCAACAATCTACACATGACATACCAATCAGCTCCCCAGCAACAATCAACACAGGGCCTACCAATCAGCTCCCCAGCAACACAGGACATACCAATTAGCTCCCCAGCAACAATCAACACAGGGCATACCAATCAGCTACCCAGCAACACAGGACATACCAATCAGCTCCCCAGCAACAATCAACACAGGACATACCAATCAGTACCCCAGCAACAATCAACACAGGGCATACCAATCAGCACCCCAGCAACACAGGACATACCAATTAGATCCCCAGCAACAATCAACACAGGACATACCAATCAGAGCCCCAGCAACAATCAACACAGGACATACCAATCAGCCTCCCAGCAACAATCAACACAGGGCATACCAATCAGCTTCCCAGCAACAATCAACACAGGGCATACCAATCAGCTCCCCATCAACACAGGACATACCAATCAGCTCCCCAGCAACAATCAACACAGGACATACTAATCAGCTCCCCAGCAACACAGGACATACCAATCAGCCCCCCAGCAACAATCAACACAGGACATACCAATCAGCCCACCAGCAACAATCAACACAGGGCATACCAATCAGACCACCAGCAACAATCAACACAGGGAATACCAATCAGCTTCCCAGCAACAATCAACACAGGGAATACCAATCAGCTCCCCAGCAACACAGGACATACCAATCAGCTCCCCAGCAACAATCAACACAGGACATACCAATCAGCTTCCCAGCAACAATCAACACAGGACATACCAATCAGCTTCCCAGCAACAATCAACACAGGACATACCAATCAGCTCCCCAGCAACAATCAACACAGGGCACACCAATCAGCTTCCCAGCAACAATCAACACAGGGAATACCAATCAGCTCCCCAGCAACACAGGACATACCAATCAGCTCCCCAGCAACAATCAACACAGGACATACCAATCAGCTCCCCAACAACAATCAACACAGGACATACCAATCAGCTCCCTAGCAACAATCAACACAGGGCATATCAATCAGCTCCCCAGCAACAATCAACACAGGACATACCAATCAGCTCCCCAGCAACAATCAACACAGGACATACCAATCAGCTCTCCAGCAACACAGGACATACCAATCAGCTCCACAGCAACACAGGACATACCAATCAGCTCCCCAGCAACAATCAACACAGGGCATACCAATCAGCTCCCCAGCAACAATCAACACAGGGCATACCAATCTGCTCCCCAGCAACAATCAATACAGGACATACCAATCAGCTCCCCAGCAACAATCAACACAGGACATTCCAATCAGCTCCCCAGCAACACCCCACACAGGACTTACCAATCAGCTCCCCAGCAACAATAAACACAGGGCATACCAATCAGCTCCCCAGCAACAATCAACACAGGGCATACCAATCTGCTCCCCAGCAACAATCAATACAGGACATACCAATCAGCTCCCCAGCAACAATCAACACAGGACATTCCAATCAGCTCCCCAGCAACACCCCACACAGGACTTACCAATCAGCTCCCCAGCAAAAATCAACACAGGACATACCAATCAGCTCTCCAGCAACACAGGACATACCAATCAGCCCCCCAGCAACACAGGACATACCAATCAGCTCCCCAGCAACAATCAACACAGGACATACCAATCAGCTCCCCATCAACACCCCACACAGGACATACCAATCAGCTCCCCAGCAACAATCAACACAGGACATACCAATCAGCTCTCCAGCAACACAGGACATACCAATCAGCTCCCCAGCAACACAGGACATACCAATCAGCTCCCCAGCAACAATCAACACAGGACATACCAATCAGCCCCCCAGCAACAATCAACACAGGACATACCAATCAGCCCCCCAGCAACAATCAACACAGGGCATACCAATCAGCTCCCCAGCAACAATCAACACAGGGCATACCAATCAGCTTCCCAGCAACAATCAACACAGGGCATACCAATCAGCTCCCCAGCAACACAGGACATACAAATCATTTCCCCAGCAACAATCAACACAGGACATACCAATCAGCTCCCCAGCAACAATCAACACAGGACATACCAATCAGCTCCCCAGCAACAATCAACACAGGACATACCAATCAGCTCCCCAGCAACACCCCACACAGGACTTACCAATAAGCTCCCCAGCAACAATCAACACAGGACATACCAATCAGCTCTCCAGCAACACAGGACATACCAATCAGCCCCCCAGCAACACAGGACATACCAATCAGCTCCCCAGCAACAATCAACACAGGACATACCAATCAGCTCCCCATCAACACCCCACACAGGACATACCAATCAGCCCGCCAGCAACAATCAACACAGGACATACAAATCAGCTCTCCAGCAACACAGGACATACCAATCAGCGCCCCAGCAACACAGGACATACCAATCAGCTCCCCAGCATCAATCAACACAGGACATACCAATCAGCCCCCCAGCAACAATCAACACAGGACATACCAATCAGCCCCCCAGCAACAATCAACACAGGGCATACCAATCAGCTCCCCAGCAACAATCAACACAGGGCATACCAATCAGCTTCCCAGCAACAATCAACACAGGGCATACCAATCAGCTCCCCAGCAACACAGGACATACAAATCATTTCCCCAGCAACAATCAACACAGGACATACCAATCAGCTCCCCAGCAACAATCAACACAGGACATACCAATCAGTTCCCCAGCAACAATCAACACAGGACATACCAATCAGCTCCCCAGCAACACCCCACAAAGGGCATACCAATCAGCTCCCCAGCAACAATCAACACAGGACATACCAATCAGGTCCACAGCAACAATCAACACAGGGCATACCAATCAGCTACCCAGCAACACAGGACATACCAATCAGCCCCCCAGCAACAATCAACACAGGACATACCAAAAAGTTCACCAGCAACAATCAACACAGGGCATACCAATCAGCTCCCCAGCAACACAGGACTTACCAATCAGCTCCCCAGCAACAATCAACACAGGACATACCAATCAGCACCCCAGCAACAATCAACACAGGACATACCAATCAGCTCCCCAGCAACAATCAACACAGGACATACCAATCAGCTCCCCAGCAACAATCAACACAGGACATACCATTCAGCTCCCCAGCAACAATCAACACAGGACATACCAATCAGCGCCCCAGCAACAATCAACACAGGACATACCAATTAGCTCCCCAGCAACACAGGACATAACAATCTGCTCCCCATCAACAATCAACACAGGACATACCAATCAGCTCCCCAGCAACACAGGACATACCAATTAGCCCCCAGCAACACCCCACACAGGACATACCAATCAGCTCCCCAGCAACAATCAACACAGGGCATACCAATCAGCTCCCCAGCAACAATCAACACAGGACATACCAATCAGCTCCCCAGCAACACCCCACACAGGACTTACCAATCAGCTCCCCAGCAACAATCAACACAGGACATACCAATCAGCTCTCCAGCAACACAGGACATACCAATCAGCCCCCCAGCAACACAGGACATACCAATCAGCTCCCCAGCAACAATCAACACAGGACATACCAATCAGCTCCCCATCAACACCCCACACAGGACATACCAATCAGCCCCCCAGCAACAATCAACACAGGACATACAAATCAGCTCTCCAGCAACACAGGACATACCAATCAGCCCCCCAGCAACACAGGACATACCAATCAGCTCCCCAGCAACAATCAACACAGGACATACCAATCAGCTACCCAGCAACAATCAACACAGGACATACCAATCAGCTTCCCAGCAACAATCAACACAGGACATACAAATCAGCTCCCCAGCAACACAGGACATACCAATCAGCTCCCCATCAACACCCCACATAGGACATACCAATCAGCTCCCCAGTAACAATCAACACAGGGCATACCAATCAGTACCCCAGCAACAATCAACACAGGGCATACCAATCAGCTGCCCAGCAACAATCAACACAGGACATACCAATCAGCCCCCCCAGCAACAATCAACACAGGGCATACCAATCAGCTCCCCAGCAACACAGGACATACCAATCAGCTCCCCAGCAACAATCAACACAGGGCATACCAATCAGCTCCCCAGCAACAATCAACACAGGACATACCAATCAGCTTCCCAGCAACAATCAACACAGGACATACCAATCAACACAGGACATACCAATCAGCTACCCAGCAACAATCAACACAGGACATACCAATCAGCCCCCCAGCAACAATCAACACAGGGCATACCAATCAGCTCCCCAGCAACACAGGACATACCAATCAGCTCCCTAGCAACAATCAACACAGGGCATACCAATCAACTTCCAGCAACAATCAACACAGGAGATAACAATCATCTCCAAAGCAACAATCAACACAGGGCATACCAATCATCTCCCCAGCAACTCAGGACATACCAATCAGCTCCCCAGCAAGAATAAACACAGGACATACCAATCAGCTCCCCAGCAACAATCAACACAGGACATACCAATCAGCTCCCCAGCAACACAGGACATACCAATCAGCTCCCCAGCAACAATCAACACAGGGCATACCAATCAGCACCCCAGCAACAATCAACACAGGGCATACCAATCAGCTCCCCAGCAACAATCAACACAGGACATACCAATCAGCCCCCCAGCAACAATCAACACAGGGCATACCAATCAGCTCCCCAGCAACTCAGGACTTACCAATCAGCTCCCCAGCAACAATCAACACCGGACATACCAATCAGCTTCCCAGCAACAATCAACACAGGACATACCAATCAGCCCCCCAGCAACAATCAACACAGGACATACCAATCAGCTCCCCAGCAACAATCAACACAGGGCATACCAATCTGCTCCCCAGCAACAATCAATACAGGACATACCAATCAGCTCCCCAGCAACAATCAACACAGGACATACCAATCAGCTCCCCAGCAACAATCAACACAGGGCATACCAATCAGCTTCCAGCAACAATCAACACAGGACATACCAATCATCTCCAAAGCAACAATCAACACATGGCATACCAATCATCTCCCCAGCAACTCAGGACATACCAATAAGCTCCCCAGCAAGAATAAACACAGGACATACCAATCAGCTCCCCAGCAACAATCAACACAGGACATACCAATCAGCTCCCCAGCAACACAGGACATACCAATCAGCTCCCCAGCAACAATCAACACAGGTCATACCAATCAGCTCCGCAGCAACAATCAACACAGGACATACCAATCAGCTCCCCAGCAACACAGGACATACCAATCAGCTCCCCAGCAACAATCAACACAGGTCATACCAATCAGCTCCGCAGCAACAATCAACACAGGTCATACCAATCAGCTCCCCAGCAACAATCAACACAGGGCATACCAATCAGCACCCCAGCAAAAATCAACACAGGGCATACCAATCAGCTCCCCAGCAACAATCAACATAGGACATTCCAATCAGCCCCCCCATCAACAATCAACACAGGGCATACCAATCAGCTCCCCAGCAACACAGGACATACCAATCAGCTCCCCAGCAACAATCAACACAGGACATACCAATCAGCTTCCCAGCAACAATCAACACAGGACATACCAATCAGCTCCCAGAAACAATCAACACAGGACATACCAATCAGCTCCCCAGCAACAATCAACACAGGTCATACCAATCAGCTCCGCAGCAACAATCAACACAGGACATACCAATCAGCTCCCCAGCAACACAGGACATACCAATCAGCTCCCCATCAACACCCCACATAGGACATACCAATCAGCTCCCCAGTAACAATCAACACAGGGCATACCAATCAGTACCCCAGCAACAATCAACACAGGGCATACCAATCAGCTGCCCAGCAACAATCAACACAGGACATACCAATCACCCCCCCCAGCAACAATCAACACAGGGCATACCAATCAGCTCCCCAGCAACACAGGACATACCAATCAGCTCCCCAGCAACAATCAACACAGGGCATACCAATCAGCTCCCCAGCAACAATCAACACAGGACATACCAATCAGCTTCCCAGCAACAATCAACACAGGACATACCAATCAACACAGGACATGCCAATCAGCTACCCAGCAACAATCAACACAGGACATACCAATCAGCCCCCCAGAAACAATCAACACAGGGCATACCAATCAGCTCCCCAGCAACACAGGACATACCAATCAGCTCCCCAGCAACAATCAACACAGGGCATACCAATCAGCTTCCAGCAACAATCAACACAGGACATACCAATCATCTCCAAAGCAACAATCAACACAGGGCATACCAATCATCTCCCCAGCAACTCAGGACATACCAATAAGCTCCCCAGCAAGAATAAACACAGGACATACCAATCAGCTCCCCAGCAACAATCAACACAGGACATACCAATCAGCTCCCCAGCAACACAGGACATACCAATCAGCGCCCCAGCAACAATCAACACAGGTCATACCAATCAGCTCCGCAGCAACAATCAACACAGGACATACCAATCAGCTCCCCAGCAACACAGGACATACCAATCAGCTCCCCATCAACACCCCACATAGGACATACCAATCAGCTCCCCAGCAACAATCAACACAGGGCATACCAATCAGCACCCCAGCAAAAATCAACACAGGGCACACCAATCAGCTCCCCGGCAACAATCAACATAGGACATACCAATCAGCCCCCCCATCAACAATCAACACAGGGCATACCAATCAGCTCCCCAGCAACACAGGACATACCAATCAGCTCCCCAGCAACAATCAACACAGGACATACCAATCAGCTTCCCAGCAACAATCAACACAGGACATACCAATCAGCACCCCAGCAACAATCAACACAGGTCATACCAATCAGCTCCGCAGCAACAATCAACACAGGACATACCAATCAGCTCCCCAGCAACACAGGACATACCAATCAGCCCCCCAGCAACAATCAACACAGGTCATACCAATCAGCTCCGCAGCAACAATCAACACAGGTCATACCAATCAGCTCCCCAGCAACAATCAACACAGGGCATACCAATAAGCACCCCAGCAAAAATCAACACAGGGCATACCAATCAGCTCCCCAGCAACAATCAACATAGGACATTCCAATCAGCCCCCCCATCAACAATCAACACAGGGCATACCAATCAGCTCCCCAGCAACACAGGACATACCAATCAGCTCCCCAGCAACAATCAACACAGGACATACCAATCAGCTTCCCAGCAACAATCAACACAGGACATACCAATCAGCTCCCAGAAACAATCAACACAGGACATACCAATCAGCTCCCCAGCAACAATCAACACAGGTCATACCAATCAGCTCCGCAGCAACAATCAACACAGGACATACCAATCAGCTCCCCAGCAACACAGGACATACCAATCAGCTCCCCATCAACACCCCACATAGGACATACCAATCAGCTCCCCAGTAACAATCAACACAGGGCATACCAATCAGTACCCCAGCAACAATCAACACAGGGCATACCAATCAGCTGCCCAGCAACAATCAACACAGGACATACCAATCACCCCCCCCAGCAACAATCAACACAGGGCATACCAATCAGCTCCCCAGCAACACAGGACATACCAATCAGCTCCCCAGCAACAATCAACACAGGGCATACCAATCAGCTCCCCAGCAACAATCAACACAGGACATACCAATCAGCTTCCCAGCAACAATCAACACAGGACATACCAATCAACACAGGACATGCCAATCAGCTACCCAGCAACAATCAACACAGGACATACCAATCAGCCCCCCAGAAACAATCAACACAGGGCATACCAATCAGCTCCCCAGCAACACAGGACATACCAATCAGCTCCCCAGCAACAATCAACACAGGGCATACCAATCAGCTTCCAGCAACAATCAACACAGGACATACCAATCATCTCCAAAGCAACAATCAACACAGGGCATACCAATCATCTCCCCAGCAACTCAGGACATACCAATAAGCTCCCCAGCAAGAATAAACACAGGACATACCAATCAGCTCCCCAGCAACAATCAACACAGGACATACCAATCAGCTCCCCAGCAACACAGGACATACCAATCAGCGCCCCAGCAACAATCAACACAGGTCATACCAATCAGCTCCGCAGCAACAATCAACACAGGACATACCAATCAGCTCCCCAGCAACACAGGACATACCAATCAGCTCCCCATCAACACCCCACATAGGACATACCAATCAGCTCCCCAGCAACAATCAACACAGGGCATACCAATCAGCACCCCAGCAAAAATCAACACAGGGCACACCAATCAGCTCCCCGGCAACAATCAACATAGGACATACCAATCAGCCCCCCCATCAACAATCAACACAGGGCATACCAATCAGCTCCCCAGCAACACAGGACATACCAATCAGCTCCCCAGCAACAATCAACACAGGACATACCAATCAGCTTCCCAGCAACAATCAACACAGGACATACCAATCAGCACCCCAGCAACAATCAACACAGGACATACCAATCAGCTCCCCAGCAACAATCAACACAGGTCATACCAATCAGCTCCGCAGCAACAATCAACACAGGACATACCAATCAGCTTCCCAGCAACACAGGACATACCAATCAGCTCCCCATCAACACCCCACATAGGACATACCAATCAGCTCCCCAGTAACAATCAACACAGGGCATACCAATCAGTACCCCAGCAACAATCAACACAGGGCATACCAATCAGCTGCCCAGCAACAATCAACACAGGACATACCAATCACCCCCCCCAGCAACAATCAACACAGGGCATACCAATCTGCTCCCCAGCAACACAGGACATACCAATCAGCTTCCCAGCAACAATCAACACAGGGCATACCAATCAGCTCGCCAGCAACAATCAACACAGGACATACCAATCAGCTCCGCAGCAACAATCAACACAGGACATACCAATCAGCTCCCCAGCAACACAGGACATACCAATCAGCTCCCCATCAACACCCCACATAGGACATACCAATCAGCTCCCCAGCAACAATCAACACAGGGCATACCAATCAGCACCCCAGCAAAAATCAACACAGGGCACACCAATCAGCTCCCCGGCAACAATCAACATAGGACATACCAATCAGCCCCCCCATCAACAATCAACACAGGGCATACCAATCAGCTCCCCAGCAACACAGGACATACCAATCAGCTCCCCAGCAACAATCAACACAGGACATACCAATCAGCTTCCCAGCAACAATCAACACAGGACATACCAATCAGCACCCCAGCAACAATCAACACAGGACATACCAATCAGCTCCCCAGCAACAATCAACACAGGTCATACCAATCAGCTCCGCAGCAACAATCAACACAGGACATACCAATCAGCTCCCCAGCAACACAGGACATACCAATCAGCGCCCCAGCAACAATCAACACAGGTCATACCAATCAGCTCCGCAGCAACAATCAACACAGGACATACCAATCAGCTCCCCAGCAACACAGGACATACCAATCAGCTCCCCATCAACACCCCACATAGGACATACCAATCAGCTCCCCAGCAACAATCAACACAGGGCATACCAATCAGCACCCCAGCAAAAATCAACACAGGGCACACCAATCAGCTCCCCGGCAACAATCAACATAGGACATACCAATCAGCCCCCCCATCAACAATCAACACAGGGCATACCAATCAGCTCCCCAGCAACACAGGACATACCAATCAGCTCCCCAGCAACAATCAACACAGGACATACCAATCAGCTTCCCAGCAACAATCAACACAGGACATACCAATCAGCACCCCAGCAACAATCAACACAGGACATACCAATCAGCTCCCCAGCAACAATCAACACAGGTCATACCAATCAGCTCCGCAGCAACAATCAACACAGGACATACCAATCAGCTTCCCAGCAACACAGGACATACCAATCAGCTCCCCATCAACACCCCACATAGGACATACCAATCAGCTCCCCAGTAACAATCAACACAGGGCATACCAATCAGTACCCCAGCAACAATCAACACAGGGCATACCAATCAGCTGCCCAGCAACAATCAACACAGGACATACCAATCACCCCCCCCAGCAACAATCAACACAGGGCATACCAATCTGCTCCCCAGCAACACAGGACATACCAATCAGCTTCCCAGCAACAATCAACACAGGGCATACCAATCAGCTCGCCAGCAACAATCAACACAGGACATACCAATCAGCTTCCCAGCAACAATCAACACAGGACATACCAATCAACACAGGACATGCCAATCAGCTACCCAGCAACAATCAACACAGGACATACCAATCAGCCCCCCAGCAACAATCAACACAGGGCATACCAATCAGCTCCCCAGCAACACAGGACATACCAATCAGCACCCCAGCAACAATCAACACAGGGCATACCAATCAGCTTCCAGCAACAATCAACACAGGACATACCAATCATCTCCAAAGCAAAAATCAACACAGGGCATACCAATCATCTCCCCAGCAACTCAGGACATACCAATAAGCTCCCCAGCAAGAATAAACACAGGACATACCAATCAGCTCCCCAGCAACAATCAACACAGGACATACCAATCAGCTCCCCAGCAACACAGGACATACCAATCAGCTCCCCAGCAACAATCAACACAGGGCATACCAATCAGCACCCCAGCAACAATCAACACAGGGCATACCAATCAGCTCCCCAGCAACAATCAACACAGGACATACCAATCAGCCCCCCCAGCAACAATCAACACAGGACATACCAATCAGCCCCCCCAGCAACAATCAACACAGGACATACCAATCAGCTTCCCAGCAACAATCAACACAGGACATACCAATCAACACAGGACATGCCAATCAGCTACCCAGCAACTATCAACACAGGACATACCAATCAGCCCCCCAGCAACAATCAACACAGGGCATACCAATCAGCTCCCCAGCAACACAGGACATACCAATCAGCTCCCCAGCAACAATCAACACAGGGCATACCAATCAGCTTCCAGCAACAATCAACACAGGGCATACCAATCAGCTCCCCAGCAACACAGGACATACCAATCAGCCCCCCAGCAACAATCAACACAGGGCATACCAATCAGCTCCCCAGCAACACAGGACATACCAATCAGCTCCCCAGCAACAATCAACACAGGGCATACCAATCATCTCCCCAGCAACTCAGGACATACCAATAAGCTCCCCAGCAAGAATAAACACAGGACATACCAATCAGCTCCCCAGCAACAATCAACACAGGACATACCAATCAGCTCCCCAGCAACACAGGACATACCAATCAGCTCCCCAGCAACAATCAACACAGGGCATACCAATCAGCACCCCAGCAACAATCAACACAGGGCATACCAATCAGCTCCCCAGCAACAATCAACACAGGACATACCAATCAGCCCCCCAGCAACAATCAACACAGGGCATACCAATCAGCTCCCCAGCAACACAGGACATACCAATCAGCTCCCCAGCAACAATCAACTCAGGACATACCAATCAGCTTCACAGCAACAATCAACACTGGACATACCAATCAGCCCCCCAGCAACAATCAACACAGGACATACCAATCAGCTCCCCAGCAACAATCAACACAGGGCATACCAATCTGCTCCCCAGCAACAATCAACACAGGGCATACCAATCAGCTCCCCAGCAACAATCAACACAGGACATACCAATCAGCTTCCCAGCAACAATCAACACAGGACATACCAATCAGCCCCCCAGCAACAATCAACACAGGGCATACCAATCAGCTTCCCAGCAACATAGGACATACCAATCAGATCCACCGCAACAATCAACACAGGGCATATCAATCAGCTCCCCAGAAACAATCAACACAGGACATACCAATCAGCTCCCCAGCAACACCCCACACAGGGCATACCAATCAGTCCCCCAGCAACAATCAACACAGGGCATACCAATCTGCTCCCCAGCAACACAGGACATACCAATCAGCTTCCCAGCAACAATCAACACAGGGCATACCAATCAGCTCCCCAGCAACAATCAACACAGGACATACCAATCAGTCTCCAAGCAACAATCAACACAGGGCATACCAATCAGCACCCCAGCAACACAAGACATACCAATCAGCTCCCCAGCTACAATCAACACAGGACATTCCAATCAGCTCCCCAGAAACAATCAACACAGGGCATATCAATCAGTACCCCAGCAACAATCAACACAGGATATACCAATCAGCTGCCCAGCAACAATCAACACAGGACATACCAATCACCCCCCCCCAGCAACAATCAACACAGGGCATACCAATCAGCTCCCCAGCAACACAGGACATACCAATCAGCTCCCCAGCAACAATCAACACAGGGCATACCAATCAGCTCCCCAGCAACAATCAACACAGGACATACCAATCAGCTTCCCAGCAACAATCAACACAGGACATACCAATCAACACAGGACATACCAATCAGCTACCCAGCAACAATCAACACAGGACATACCAATCAGTCCCCCAGCAACAATCAACACAGGGCATACCAATCAGCTCCCCAGCAACACAGGACATACCAATCAGCTCCCCAGAAACAATCAACACAGGGCATACCAATCAGCTTCCAGCAACAATCAACACAGGACATACCAATCATCTCCAAAGCAACAATCAACACAGGGCATACCAATCATCTCCCCAGCAACTCAGGACATACCAATAAGCTCCCCAGCAAGAATAAACACAGGACATACCAATCAGCTCCCCAGCAACAATCAACACAGGACATACCAATCAGCTACCCAGCAACACAGGACATACCAATCAGCTCCCCAGCAACAATCAACACAGGGCATACCAATCAGCACCCCAGCAACAATCAACACAGGGCATACCAATCAGCTCCCCAGCAACAATCAACACAGGACATACCAATCAGCCCCCCCAGCAACAATCAACACAGGGCATACCAATCAGCTCCCCAGCAACACAGGACATACCAATCAGCTCCCCAGCAACAATCAACACAGGACATACCAATCAGCTTCCCAGCAACAATCAACACAGGACATACCAATCAGCCCCCCAGCAACAATCAACACAGGACATACCAATCAACTCCCCAGCAACAATCAACACAGGGCATACCAATCTGCTCCCCAGCAACAATCAATACAGGACATACCAATCAGCTCCCCAGCAACAATCAACACAGGACATACGAATCAGCTCCCCAGCAACAATCAACACAGGGCATACCAATCAGCTCCCCAGCAACAATCAACACACGACATACCAATCAGCCCCCCAGCAACAATCAACACAGGGCATACCAATCAGCTCCCCAGCAACACAGGACATACCAATCAGCTTCCCAGCAACAATCAACACAGGGCATACCAATCAGCTCCCCAGCAACAATCAACACAGGACATACCAATCAGTCTCCAAGCAACAATCAACACAGGGCATACCAATCAGCACCCCAGCAACACAAGACATACCAATCAGCTCCCCAGCTACAATCAACACAGGACATTCCAATCAGCTCCCCAGCAACAATCAACACAGGGCATATCAATCAGTACCCCAGCAACAATCAACACAGGACATACCAATCAGCCCTCCAGCAACAATCAACGCAGGATATACCAATCAGCTCCCCAGCCACAATCAACACAGGGCATACCAATCAGCTCCCCAGCAACACAGGACATACCAATCAGCTCCCCAGTAACAATTAACACAGGGCATACCAATCAGTACCCCAGCAACAATCAACACAGGGCATACCAATCAGCTGCCCAGCAACAATCAACACAGGACATACCAATCACCCCCCCCAGCAACAATCAACACAGGGCATACCAATCAGCTCCCCAGCAACACAGGACATACCAATCAGCTCCCCAGCAACAATCAACACAGGACATACCAATCAGCTTCCCAGCAACAATCAACACAGGACATACCAATCAAAACAGGACATACCAATCAGCTACCCAGCAACAATCAACACAGGACATACCAATCAGCCCCCCCAGCAACAATCAACACAGGGCATACCAATCAGACCCCCAGCAACACAGGACATACCAATCAGCTCCCCAGAAACAATAAACACAGGGCATACCAATCAGCTTCCAGCAACAATCAACACAGGACATACCAATCATCTCCAAAGCAACAATCAACACAGGGCATACCAATCATCTCCCCAGCAACTCAGGACATACCAATAAGCTCCCCAGCAAGAATAAACACAGGACATACCAATCAGCTACCAAGCAACAATCAACACAGGACATACCAATCAGCTCCCCAGCAACACAGGACATACCAATCAGCTCCCCAGCAACAATCAACACAGGGCATACCAATCAGCATCCCAGCAACAATCAACACAGGGCATACCAATCAGCTCCCCAGCAACAATCAACACAGGACATACCAATCAGCCCCCCCAGCAACAATCAACACAGGGCATACCAATCAGCCCCCCAGCAACACAGGACATACCAATCAGCTCCCCAGCAACAATCAACACAGGACATACCAATCAGCTTCCCAGCAACAATCAACACAGGACATACCAATCAGCCCCCCAGCAACAATCAACACAGGACATACCAATCAGCTCCCCAGCAACAATCAACACAGGGCATACCAATCTGCTCCCCAGCAACAATCAATACAGGACATACCAATCAGCTCCCCAGCAACAATCAACACAGGACATACCATTCAGCCCTCCAGCAACAATCAACGCAGGATATACCAATCAGCTCCCCAGCCACAATCAACACAGGGCATACCAATCAGCAACCCAGCAACACAGGACATACCAATCAGCTCCCCAGCAACAATCAACACAGGCCATACCAATCATCTCCCCAGCAACAATCAACACAGGACATACCAATCATCACCCTAGCAACACCCCACACAGGACATACCAATCATCTCCCCAGCAACAATCAACACAGGACATACCAATCATCTCCCCAGCAACAATCAACACAGGACATACCAATCATCACCCCAGCAACACCCCACACAGGACATACCAATCATCTCCCCAGCAACACCCCACACAGGACATACCAATCATCTCCCCAGCAACAATCAACACAGGACATACCAATCATCTCCCCAGCAACAATCAACACAGGACATACCAATCATCACCCCAGCAACACCCCACACAGGACATACCAATCATCTCCCCAACAACAATCAACACAGGGCATACCAATCAGCACCCCAGCAAAAATCAACACAGGGCATACCAATCAGCTCCCCAGCAACAATCAACATAGGACATACCAATCAGCCCCCCCATCAACAATCAACAAAGGGCATACCAATCAGCTCCCCAGCAACACAGGACATACCAATCAGCTCCCCAGCAACAATCAACACAGGACATACCAATCAGCTTCCCAGCAACAATCAACACAGGACATACCAATCAGCCCCCCAGCAACAATCAACACAGGACATACCAATCAGCTCCCCAGCAACAATCAACACAGGTCATACCAATCAGCTCCGAAGCAACAATCAACACAGGACATACCAATCAGCTCCCCAGCAACACAGGACATACCAATCAGCTCCCCATCAACACCCCACATAGGACATACCAATCAGCTCCCCAGTAACAATCAACACAGGGCATACCAATCAGTACCCCAGCAACAATCAACACAGGGCATACCAATCAGCTGCCCAGCAACAATCAACACAGGACATACCAATCACCCCCCCCAGCAACAATCAACACAGGGCATACCAATCAGCTCCCCAGCAACACAGGACATACCAATCAGCTCCCCAGCAACAATCAACACAGGTCATACCAATCAGCTCCGCAGCAACAATCAACACAGGACATACCAATCAAAACAGGACATACCAATCAGCTACCCAGCAACAATCAACACAGGACATACCAATCAGCCCCCCCAGCAACAATCAACACAGGGCATACCAATCAGACCCCCAGCAACACAGGACATACCAATCAGCTCCCCAGAAACAATAAACACAGGGCATACCAATCAGCTTCCAGCAACAATCAACACAGGACATACCAATCATCTCCAAAGCAACAATCAACACAGGGCATACCAATCATCTCCCCAGCAACTCAGGACATACCAATAAGCTCCCCAGCAAGAATAAACACAGGACATACCAATCAGCTACCCAGCAACAATCAACACAGGACATACCAATCAGCTCCCCAGCAACACAGGACATACCAATCAGCTCCCCAGCAACAATCAACACAGGGCATACCAATCAGCATCCCAGCAACAATCAACACAGGGCATACCAATCAGCTCCCCAGCAACAATCAACACAGGACATACCAATCAGCCCCCCCAGCAACAATCAACACAGGGCATACCAATCAGCCCCCCAGCAACACAGGACATACCAATCAGCTCCCCAGCAACAATCAACACAGGACATACCAATCAGCTTCCCAGCAACAATCAACACAGGACATACCAATCAGCCCCCCAGCAACAATCAACACAGGACATACCAATCAGCTCCCCAGCAACAATCAACACAGGGCATACCAATCTGCTCCCCAGCAACAATCAATACAGGACATACCAATCAGCTCCCCAGCAACAATCAACACAGGACATACCATTCAGCCCTCCAGCAACAATCAACGCAGGATATACCAATCAGCTCCCCAGCCACAATCAACACAGGGCATACCAATCAGCAACCCAGCAACACAGGACATACCAATCAGCTCCCCAGCAACAATCAACACAGGACATACCAATCATCTCCCCAGCAACAATCAACACAGGACATACCAATCATCACCCTAGCAACACCCCACACAGGACATACCAATCATCTCCCCAGCAACAATCAACACAGGACATACCAATCATCTCCCCAGCAACAATCAACACAGGACATACCAATCATCACCCCAGCAACACCCCACACAGGACATACCAATCATCTCCCCAGCAACACCCCACACAGGACATACCAATCATCTCCCCAGCAACAATCAACACAGGACATACCAATCATCTCCCCAGCAACAATCAACACAGGACATACCAATCATCACCCCAGCAACACCCCACACAGGACATACCAATCATCTCCCCAACAACAATCAACACAGGGCATACCAATCAGCACCCCAGCAAAAATCAACACAGGGCATACCAATCAGCTCCCCAGCAACAATCAACATAGGACATACCAATCAGCCCCCCCATCAACAATCAACAAAGGGCATACCAATCAGCTCCCCAGCAACACAGGACATACCAATCAGCTCCCCAGCAACAATCAACACAGGACATACCAATCAGCTTCCCAGCAACAATCAACACAGGACATACCAATCAGCCCCCCAGCAACAATCAACACAGGACATACCAATCAGCTCCCCAGCAACAATCAACACAGGTCATACCAATCAGCTCCGAAGCAACAATCAACACAGGACATACCAATCAGCTCCCCAGCAACACAGGACATACCAATCAGCTCCCCATCAACACCCCACATAGGACATACCAATCAGCTCCCCAGTAACAATCAACACAGGGCATACCAATCAGTACCCCAGCAACAATCAACACAGGGCATACCAATCAGCTGCCCAGCAACAATCAACACAGGACATACCAATCACCCCCCCCAGCAACAATCAACACAGGGCATACCAATCAGCTCCCCAGCAACACAGGACATACCAATCAGCTCCCCAGCAACAATCAACACAGGTCATACCAATCAGCTCCGCAGCAACAATCAACACAGGACATACCAATCAGCTCCCCATCAACACAGGACATACCAATCAGCACCCCAGCAACAATCAACACAGGGCATACCAATCAGCACCCCAGCAAAAATCAACACAGGGCATACCAATCAGCCTCCCAGCAACAATCAACATAGGACATACCAATCAGCCCCCCCATCAACAATCAACACAGGGCATACCAATCAGCTCCCCAGCAACACAGGACATACCAATCAGCTACCCAGCAACAATCAACACAGGACATACCAATCAGCTTCCCAGCAACAATCAACACAGGACATACCAATCAGCCCCCCAGCAACAATCAACACAGGACATACCAATCAGCTCCCCAGCAACAATCAACACAGGTTATACCAATCAGCTCCTAAGCAACAATCAACACAGGACATACCAATCAGCTCCCCAGCAACACAGGACATACCAATCAGCTCCCCATCAACACCCCACATAGGACATACCAATCAGCTCCCCAGTAACAATCAACACAGGGCATACCAATCAGCTGCCCAGCAACAATCAACACAGGACATACCAATCACCCCCCCCAGCAACAATCAACACAGGGCATACCAATCAGCTCCCCAGCAACACAGGACATACCAATCAGCTCCCCAGCAACAATCAACACAGGGCATACCAATCAGTTCCCCAGCAACAATCAACACAGGACATACCAATCAGCTTCCCAGCAACAATCAACACAGGACATACCAATCAACACAGGACATAACAATCAGCTACCCAGTACCAATCAACACAGGACATACCAATCAGCCCCCCAGCAACAATCAACACAGGGCATAACAATCAGCTCCCCAGCAACACAGGACATACCAATCAGCTCCCCAGCAACAATCAACACAGGGCATACCAATCAGCTTCCAGCAACAATCAACACAGGACATACCAATCATCTCCAAAGCAACAATCAACACAGGGCATACCAATCATCTCCCCAGCAACTCAGGACATACCAATAAGCTCCCCAGCAAGAATAAACACAGGACATACCAATCAGCTCCCCAGCAACAATCAACACAGGACATACCAATTAGCTCCCCAGCAACACAGGACATACCAATCAGCTCCCCAGCAACAATCAACACAGGGCATACCAATCAGCACCCCAGCAACAATCAACACAGGGCATACCAATCAGCTCCCCAGCAACAATCAACACAGGACATGCCAATCAGCCCCCCCAGCAACAATCAACACAGGGCATACCAATCAGCTCCCCAGCAACACAGGACATACCAATCAGCTCCCCAGCAACAATCAACACAGGACATACCAATCAGCTTCCCAGCAACAATCAACTCAGGACATACCAATCTGCCCCCCAGCAACAATCAACACAGGACATACCAATCAGCTCCCCAGCAACAATCAACACAGGGCATACCAATCTGCTCCCCAGCAACAATCAATACAGGACATACCAATCAGCTCCCCAGCAACAATCAACACAGGACATAACAATCAGCTCCCCAGCAAAAATCAACACAGGGCATACCAATCAGCTCCCCAGCAACAATCAACACAGGACATACCAATCAGCTTCCCAGCAACAATCAACACAGGACATACCAATCAGCCCACCAGCAACAATCAACACAGGGCATACCAATCAGCTCCCCAGCAACATAGGACATACCAATCAGCTCCCCAGCAACAATCAACACAGGGCATATCAATCAGCTCCCCTGCAACAATCAACACAGGACATACCAATCAGCTCCCCAGCAACACCCCACACAGGGCATACCAATCAGCCCCCCAGCAACAATCAACACAGGGCATACCAATCAGCTCCCCAGCAACACAGGACATACCAATCAGCTTCCCAGCAACAATCAACACAGGGCATACCAATCAGCTCCCCAGCAACAATCAACACAGGACATACCAATCAGTCTCCAAACAACAATCAACACAGGGCATACCAATCAGCACCCCAGCAACACAAGACATACCAATCAGCTCCCCAGCTACAATCAACACAGGACATTCCAATCAGCTCCCCAGCAACAATCAACACAGGGCATATCAATCAGTACCCCAGCAACAATCAACGCAGGATATACCAATCAGCTCCCCAGCCACAATCAACACAGGACATACCAATCAGCTCCCCAGCAACAATCAACACAGGACATACCAATCAGCTCCCCAGCAACACAGGACATACCAATCAGCTCCCCAGCAACAATCAACACAGGGCATACCAATCAGCACCCCAGCAACAATCAACACAGGGCATACCAATCAGCTCCCCAGCAACAATCAACACAGGACATACCAATCAGCCCCCCCAGCAACAATCAACACAGGGCATACCAATCAGCTCTCCAGCAACACAGGACATACCAATCAGCTCCCCAGCAACAATCAACACAGGACATACCAATCAGCTTCCCAGCAACAATCAACACAGGACATACCAATCAACCCCCCAGCAACAATCAACACAGGACATACCAATCAGCTCCCCAGCAACAATCAACACAGGGCATACCAATCTGCTCCCCAGCAACAATCAATACAGGACATACCAATCAGCTCCCCAGCAACAATCAACACAGGACATACCAATCAGCTCCCCAGCAACAATCAACACAGGGCATACCAATCAGCTTCCAGCAACAATCAACACAGGACATACCAATCATCTCCAAAGAAACAATCAACACAGGGCATACCAATCATCTCCCCAGCAACTCAGGACATACCAATAAGCTCCCCAGCAAGAATAAACACAGGACATACCAATCAGCTCCCCAGCAACAATCAACACAGGACATACCAATCAGCTCCCCAGCAACACAGGACATACCAATCAGCTCCCCAGCAACAATCAACACAGGTCATACCAATCAGCTCCGCAGCAACAATCAACACAGGACATACCAATCAGCTCTCCAGCAACACAGGACATATCAATCAGCTCCCCAGCAACAATCAACACAGGGCATACCAATCAGCACCCCAGCAAAAATCAACACAGGGCATACCAATCAGCTCCCCAGCAACAATCAACATAGGACATACCAATCAGCCCCCCCATCAACAATCAACACAGGGCATACCAATCAGCTCCCCAGCAACACAGGACATACCAATCAGCTCCCCAGCAACAATCAACACAGGACATACCAATCAGCTTCCCAGCAACAATCAACACAGGACATACCAATCAGCCCCCCAGCAACAATCAACACAGGACATACCAATCAGCTGCCCAGCAACAATCAACACAGGACATACCAATCACCCCCCCAGCAACAATCAACACAGGGCATACCAATCAGCTCCCCAGCAACACAGGACATACCAATCAGCTCCCCAGCAACAATCAACACAGGGCATACCAATCAGTTCCCCAGCAACAATCAACACAGGACATACCAATCAGCTTCCCAGCAACAATCAACACAGGACATACCAATCAACACAGGACATAACAATCAGCTACCCAGTACCAATCAACACAGGACATACCAATCAGCCCCCCAGCAACAATCAACACAGGGCATAACAATCAGCTCCCCAGCAACACAGGACATACCAATCAGCTCCCCAGCAACAATCAACACAGGGCATACCAATCAGCTTCCAGCAACAATCAACACAGGACATACCAATCATCTCCAAAGCAACAATCAACACAGGGCATACCAATCATCTCCCCAGCAACTCAGGACATACCAATAAGCTCCCCAGCAAGAATAAACACAGGACATACCAATCAGCTCCCCAGCAACAATCAACACAGGACATACCAATTAGCTCCCCAGCAACACAGGACATACCAATCAGCTCCCCAGCAACAATCAACACAGGGCATACCAATCAGCACCCCAGCAACAATCAACACAGGGCATACCAATCATCTCCCCAGCAACTCAGGACATACCAATAAGCTCCCCAGCAAGAATAAACACAGGACATACCAATCAGCTCCCCAGCAACAATCAACACAGGACATACCAATTAGCTCCCCAGCAACACAGGACATACCAATCAGCTCCCCAGCAACAATCAACACAGGGCATACCAATCAGCACCCCAGCAACAATCAACACAGGGCATACCAATCAGCTCCCCAGCAACAATCAACACAGGACATGCCAATCAGCCCCCCCAGCAACAATCAACACAGGGCATACCAATCAGCTCCCCAGCAACACAGGACATACCAATCAGCTCCCCAGCAACAATCAACACAGGACATACCAATCAGCTTCCCAGCAACAATCAACTCAGGACATACCAATCTGCCCCCCAGCAACAATCAACACAGGACATACCAATCAGCTCCCCAGCAACAATCAACACAGGGCATACCAATCTGCTCCCCAGCAACAATCAATACAGGACATACCAATCAGCTCCCCAGCAACAATCAACACAGGACATAACAATCAGCTCCCCAGCAAAAATCAACACAGGGCATACCAATCAGCTCCCCAGCAACAATCAACACAGGACATACCAATCAGCTTCCCAGCAACAATCAACACAGGACATACCAATCAGCCCACCAGCAACAATCAACACAGGGCATACCAATCAGCTCCCCAGCAACATAGGACATACCAATCAGCTCCCCAGCAACAATCAACACAGGGCATATCAATCAGCTCCCCTGCAACAATCAACACAGGACATACCAATCAGCTCCCCAGCAACACCCCACACAGGGCATACCAATCAGCCCCCCAGCAACAATCAACACAGGGCATACCAATCAGCTCCCCAGCAACACAGGACATACCAATCAGCTTCCCAGCAACAATCAACACAGGGCATACCAATCAGCTCCCCAGCAACAATCAACACAGGACATACCAATCAGTCTCCAAACAACAATCAACACAGGGCATACCAATCAGCACCCCAGCAACACAAGACATACCAATCAGCTCCCCAGCTACAATCAACACAGGACATTCCAATCAGCTCCCCAGCAACAATCAACACAGGGCATATCAATCAGTACCCCAGCAACAATCAACGCAGGATATACCAATCAGCTCCCCAGCCACAATCAACACAGGACATACCAATCAGCTCCCCAGCAACAATCAACACAGGACATACCAATCAGCTCCCCAGCAACACAGGACATACCAATCAGCTCCCCAGCAACAATCAACACAGGGCATACCAATCAGCACCCCAGCAACAATCAACACAGGGCATACCAATCAGCTCCCCAGCAACAATCAACACAGGACATACCAATCAGCCCCCCCAGCAACAATCAACACAGGGCATACCAATCAGCTCTCCAGCAACACAGGACATACCAATCAGCTCCCCAGCAACAATCAACACAGGACATACCAATCAGCTTCCCAGCAACAATCAACACAGGACATACCAATCAACCCCCCAGCAACAATCAACACAGGACATACCAATCAGCTCCCCAGCAACAATCAACACAGGACATACCAATCTGCTCCCCAGCAACAATCAATACAGGACATACCAATCAGCTCCCCAGCAACAATCAACACAGGACATACCAATCAGCTCCCCAGCAACAATCAACACAGGGCATACCAATCAGCTTCCAGCAACAATCAACACAGGACATACCAATCATCTCCAAAGAAACAGTCAACACAGGGCATACCAATCATCTCCCCAGCAACTCAGGACATACCAATAAGCTCCCCAGCAAGAATAAACACAGGACATACCAATCAGCTCCCCAGCAACAATCAACACAGGACATACCAATCAGCTCCCCAGCAACACAGGACATACCAATCAGCTCCCCAGCAACAATCAACACAGGTCATACCAATCAGCTCCGCAGCAACAATCAACACAGGACATACCAATCAGCTCTCCAGCAACACAGGACATATCAATCAGCTCCCCAGCAACAATCAACACAGGGCATACCAATCAGCACCCCAGCAAAAATCAACACAGGGCATACCAATCAGCTCCCCAGCAACAATCAACATAGGACATACCAATCAGCCCCCCCATCAACAATCAACACAGGGCATACCAATCAGCTCCCCAGCAACACAGGACATACCAATCAGCTCCCCAGCAACAATCAACACAGGACATACCAATCAGCTTCCCAGCAACAATCAACACAGGACATACCAATCAGCCCCCCAGCAACAATCAACACAGGACATACCAATCAGCTTCCCAGCAACAATCAACACAGGACATACCAATCAGCCCCCCAGCAACAATCAACACAGGACATACCAATCAGCTCCCCAGCAACAATCAACACAGGTCATACCAATCAGCTCCGAAGCAACAATCAACACAGGACATACCAATCAGCTCCCCAGCAACACAGGACATACCAATCAGCTCCCCATCAACACCCCACATAGGACATACCAATCAGCTCCCCAGTAACAATCAACACAGGGCATACCAATCAGCTGCCCAGCAACAATCAACACAGGACATACCAATCACCCCCCCCAGCAACAATCAACACAGGGCATACCAATCAGCTCCCCAGCAACACAGGACATACCAATCAGCTCCCCAGCAACAATCAACACAGGGCATACCAATCAGTTCCCCAGCAACAATCAACACAGGACATACAATCAGCTTACCAGCAACAATCAACACAGGACATACCAATCAACACAGGACATAACAATCAGCTACCCAGTACCAATCAACACAGGACATACCAATCAGCCCCCCAGCAACAATCAACACAGGGCATAACAATCAGCTCCCCAGCAACACAGGACATACCAATCAGCTTCCCAGCAACAATCAACACAGGGCATACCAATCAGCTTCCAGCAACAATCAACACAGGACATACCAATCATCTCCAAAGCAACAATCAATACAGGGCATACCAATCATCTCCACAGCAACTCAGGACATACCAATAAGCTCCCCAGCAAGAATAAACACAGGACATACCAATCAGCTCCCCAGCAACAATCAACACAGGACATACCAATTAGCTCCCCAGCAACACAGGACATACCAATCAGCTCCCCAGCAACAATCAACACAGGGCATACCAATCAGCACCCCAGCAACAATCAACACAGGGCATACCAATCAGCTCCCCAGCAACAATCAACACAGGACATGCCAATCAGCCCCCCCAGCAACAATCAACACAGGGCATACCAATCAGCTCCCCAGCAACACAGGACATACCAATCAGCTCCCCAGCAACAATCAACACAGGACATACCAATCAGCTTCCCAGCAACAATCAACACAGGACATACCAATCTGCCCCCCAGCAACAATCAACACAGGACATACCAATCAGCTCCCCAGCAACAATCAACACAGGGCATACCAATCTGCCCCCCAGCAACAATCAATACAGGACATACCAATCAGCTCCCCAGCAACAATCAACACAGGACATAACAATCAGCTCCCCAGCAAAAATCAACACAGGGCATACCAATCAGCTCCCCAGCAACAATCAACACAGGACATACCAATCAGCTTCCCAGCAACAATCAACACAGGACATACCAATCAGCCCACCAGCAACAATCAACACAGGGCATACCAATCAGCTCCCCAGCAACATAGGACATACCAATCAGCTCCCCAGCAACAATCAACACAGGGCATATCAATCAGCTCCCCTGCAACAATCAACACAGGACATACCAATCAGCTCCCCAGCAACACCCCACACAGGGCATACCAATCAGCCCCCCAGCAACAATCAACACAGGGCATACCAATCAGCTCCCCAGCAACACAGGACATACCAATCAGCTTCCCAGCAACAATCAACACAGGGCATACCAATCAGCTCCCCAGCAACAATCAACACAGGACATACCAATCAGTCTCAAAACAACAATCAACACAGGGCATACCAATCAGCACCCCAGCAACACAAGACATACCAATCAGCTCCCCAGCTACAATCAACACAGGACATTCCAATCAGCTCCCCAGCAACAATCAACACAGGGCATATCAATCAGTACCCCAGCAACAATCAACGCAGGATATACCAATCAGCTCCCCAGCCACAATCAACACAGGACATACCAATCAGCTCCCCAGCAACAATCAACACAGGACATACCAATCAGCTCCCCAGCAACACAGGACATACCAATCAGCTCCCCAGCAACAATCAACACAGGGCATACCAATCAGCACCCCAGCAACAATCAACACAGGGCATACCAATCAGCTCCCCAGCAACAATCAACACAGGACATACCAATCAGCCCCCCCAGCAACAATCAACACAGGGCATACCAATCAGCTCTCCAGCAACACAGGACATACCAATCAGCTCCCCAGCAACAATCAACACAGGACATACCAATCAGCTTCCCAGCAACATTCAACACAGGACATACCAATCAACCCCCCAGCAACAATCAACACAGGACATACCAATCAGCTCCCCAGCAACAATCAACACAGGGCATACCAATCTGCTCCCCAGCAACAATCAATACAGGACATACCAATCAGCTCCCCAGCAACAATCAACACAGGACATACCAATCAGCTCCCCAGCAACAATCAACACAGGGCATACCAATCAGCTTCCAGCAACAATCAACACAGGACATACCAATCATCTCCAAAGCAACAATCAACACAGGGCATACCAATCATCTCCCCAGCAACTCAGGACATACCAATAAGCTCCCCAGCAAGAATAAACACAGGACATACCAATCAGCTCCCCAGCAACAATCAACACAGGACATACCAATCAGCTCCCCAGCAACACAGGACATACCAATCAGCTCCCCAGCAACAATCAACACAGGTCATACCAATCAGCTCCGCAGCAACAATCAACACAGGACATACCAATCAGCTCTCCAGCAACACAGGACATGCCAATCAGCCCCCCCAGCAACAATCAACACAGGGCATACCAATCAGCACCCCAGCAAAAATCAACACAGGGCATACCAATCAGCTCCCCAGCAACAATCAACATAGGACATACCAATCAGCCCCCCCATCAACAATCAACACAGGGCATACCAATCAGCTCCCCAGCAACACAGGACATACCAATCAGCTCCCCAGCAACAATCAACACAGGACATACCAATCAGCTTCCCAGCAACAATCAACACAGGACATACCAATCAGCCCCCCAGCAACAATCAACACAGGACATACCAATCAGCTCCCCAGCAACAATCAACACAGGTCATACCAATCAGCTCCGAAGCAACAATCAACACAGGACATACCAATCAGCTCCCCAGCAACACAGGACATACCAATCAGCTCCCCATCAACACCCCACATAGGACATACCAATCAGCTCCCCAGTAACAATCAACACAGGGCATACCAATCAGTACCCCAGCAACAATCAACACAGGGCATACCAATCAGCTGCCCAGCAACAATCAACACAGGACATACCAATCACCCCCCAGCAACAATCAACACAGGGCATACCAATCAGCTCCCCAGCAACACAGGACATACCAATCAGCTCCCCAGCAACAATCAACACAGGTC
This sequence comes from Salmo salar, assembly GCF_965601325.2. Classification (NCBI taxonomy): domain Eukaryota; kingdom Metazoa; phylum Chordata; class Actinopteri; order Salmoniformes; family Salmonidae; genus Salmo; species Salmo salar. The sequence continues at coordinate 17,020,144 of NC_138305.1, forward strand.
ATACCAATCAGCTCCGCAGCAACAATCAACACAGGACATACCAATCAGCTCCCCATCAACACAGGACATACCAATCAGCTACACAGGACATACCAATCAGCTCCCCAGCAACAATCAACACAGGTCATACCAATCAGCTCCGCAGCAACAATCAACACAGGACATACCAATCAGCTCTCCAGCAACACAGGACATGCCAATCAGCCCCCCCAGCAACAATCAACACAGGGCATACCAATCAGCACCCCAGCAAAAATCAACACAGGGCATACCAATCAGCTCCCCAGCAACAATCAACATAGGACATACCAATCAGCCCCCCCATCAACAATCAACACAGGGCATACCAATCAGCTCCCCAGCAACACAGGACATACCAATCAGCTCCCCAGCAACAATCAACACAGGACATACCAATCAGCTTCCCAGCAACAATCAACACAGGACATACCAATCAGCCCCCCAGCAACAATCAACACAGGACATACCAATCAGCTCCCCAGCAACAATCAACACAGGTCATACCAATCAGCTCCGAAGCAACAATCAACACAGGACATACCAATCAGCTCCCCAGCAACACAGGACATACCAATCAGCTCCCCATCAACACCCCACATAGGACATACCAATCAGCTCCCCAGTAACAATCAACACAGGGCATACCAATCAGTACCCCAGCAACAATCAACACAGGGCATACCAATCAGCTGCCCAGCAACAATCAACACAGGACATACCAATCACCCCCCCAGCAACAATCAACACAGGGCATACCAATCAGCTCCCCAGCAACACAGGACATACCAATCAGCTCCCCAGCAACAATCAACACAGGTCATACCAATCAGCTCCGCAGCAACAATCAACACAGGACATACCAATCAGCTCCCCATCAACACAGGACATACCAATCAGCTCCCCAGCAACAATCAACACAGGGCATACCAATCAGCACCCCAGCAAAAATCAACACAGGGCATACCAATCAGCTCCCCAGCAACAATCAACATAGGACATACCAATCAGCCCCCCCATCAACAATCAACACAGGGCATACCAATCAGCTCCCCAGCAACACAGGACATACCAATCAGCTACCCAGCAACAATCAACACAGGACATACCAATCAGCTTCCCAGCAACAATCAACACAGGACATACCAATCAGCCCCCCAGCAACAATCAACACAGGACATACCAATCAGCTCCCCAGCAACAATCAACACAGGTCATACCAATCAGCTCCGAAGCAACAATCAACACAGGACATACCAATCAGCTCCCCAGCAACACAGGACATACCAATCAGCTCCCCATCAACACCCCACATAGGACATACCAATCAGCTCCCCAGTAACAATCAACACAGGGCATACCAATCAGCTGCCCAGCAACAATCAACACAGGACATACCAATCACCCCCCCCAGCAACAATCAACACAGGGCATACCAATCAGCTCCCCAGCAACACAGGACATACCAATCAGCTCCCCAGCAACAATCAACACAGGGCATACCAATCAGTTCCCCAGCAACAATCAACACAGGACATACCAATCAGCTTCCCAGCAACAATCAACACAGGACATACCAATCAACACAGGACATAACAATCAGCTACCCAGTACCAATCAACACAGGACATACCAATCAGCCCCCCAGCAACAATCAACACAGGGCATAACAATCAGCTCCCCAGCAACACAGGACATACCAATCAGCTCCCCAGCAACAATCAACACAGGGCATACCATTTAGCTTCCAGCAACAATCAACACAGGACATACCAATCATCTCCAAAGCAACAATCAACACAGGGCATACCAATCATCTCCCCAGCAACTCAGGACATACCAATAAGCTCCCCAGCAAGAATAAACACAGGACATACCAATCAGCTCCCCAGCAACAATCAACACAGGACATACCAATTAGCTCCCCAGCAACACAGGACATACCAATCAGCTCCCCAGCAACAATCAACACAGGGCATACCAATCAGCACCCCAGCAACAATCAACACAGGGCATACCAATCAGCTCCCCAGCAACAATCAACACAGGACATGCCAATCAGCCCCCCCAGCAACAATCAACACAGGGCATACCAATCAGCTCCCCAGCAACACAGGACATACCAATCAGCTCCCCAGCAACAATCAACACAGGACATACCAATCAGCTTCCCAGCAACAATCAACACAGGACATACCAATCTGCCCCCCAGCAACAATCAACACAGGACATACCAATCAGCTCCCCAGCAACAATCAACACAGGGCATACCAATCTGCTCCCCAGCAACAATCAATACAGGACATACCAATCAGCTCCCCAGCAACAATCAACACAGGACATAACAATCAGCTCCCCAGCAAAAATCAACACAGGGCATACCAATCAGCTCCCCAGCAACAATCAACACAGGACATACCAATCAGCTTCCCAGCAACAATCAACACAGGACATACCAATCAGCCCACCAGCAACAATCAACACAGGACATAACAATCAGCTCCCCAGCAAAAATCAACACAGGGCATACCAATCAGCTCCCCAGCAACAATCAACACAGGACATACCAATCAGCTTCCCAGCAACAATCAACACAGGACATACCAATCAGCCCACCAGCAACAATCAACACAGGGCATACCAATCAGCTCCCCAGCAACATAGGACATACCAATCAGCTCCCCAGCAACAATCAACACAGGGCATATCAATCAGCTCCCCTGCAACAATCAACACAGGACATACCAATCAGCTCCCCAGCAACACCCCACACAGGGCATACCAATCAGCCCCCCAGCAACAATCAACACAGGGCATACCAATCAGCTCCCCAGCAACACAGGACATACCAATCAGCTTCCCAGCAACAATCAACACAGGGCATACCAATCAGCTCCCCAGCAACAATCAACACAGGACATACCAATCAGTCTCCAAACAACAATCAACACAGGGCATACCAATCAGCACCCCAGCAACACAAGACATACCAATCAGCTCCCCAGCTACAATCAACACAGGACATTCCAATCAGCTCCCCAGCAACAATCAACACAGGGCATATCAATCAGTACCCCAGCAACAATCAACGCAGGATATACCAATCAGCTCCCCAGCCACAATCAACACAGGGCATACCAATCAGCAACCCAGCAACACAGGACACACCAATCAGCTCCCCAGCAACAAACAACACAGGACATACCAATCATCTCCCCAGCAACAATCAACACAGGACATACCAATCATCACCCTAGCAACACCCCACACAGGACATACCAATCATCTCCCCAGCAACAATCAACACAGGACATACCAATCATCTCCCCAGCAACAATCAACACAGGACATACCAATCATCACCCCAGCAACACCCCACACAGGACATACCAATCATCTTCCCAGCAACACCCCACACAGGACATACCAATCATCTCCCCAGCAACAATCAACACAGGACATACCAATCATCTCCCCAGCAACAATCAACACAGGACATACCAATCATCATCCCAGCAACACCCCACACAGGACATACCAATCATCTCCCCAGCAACAATCAACACAGGACATACCAATCAGCTCCCCAGCAACAATCAACACAGGGCATACCAATCAGCTCCCCAGCAACACAGGACATACCAATCAGCTCCCCAGCAACAATCAACACAGGACATAGCAATCAGCTCCCCAGCAACAATCAACACATGGCATACCAATCAGCTCCCCAGCAACACAGGACACACCAATCAGCTCCCCAGCAACAATCAACACAGGACATACCAATCAGCTCCCCAGCAACAATCAACGCAGGACATACCAATCAGCTCCCCAGCCACAATCAACACAGGGCATACCAATCAGCACCCCAGCAACACAGGACATACCAATCAGCTCCCCAGCAACAATCAACACAGGACATACCAATCGCGCCCCCAGCAACATCCCACACAGGGCATAACAATCATCTTCCCAGCAACAATCAACACAGGACATACCAATCAGCTCCGCAGCAACAATCAACACAGGGCATATCAATAAGTACCCCAGCAACAATCAACACAGGACATACGAATCAGCCCTCCAGCAACAATCAACGCAGGATATACCAATCATCTCCCCAGCCACAATCAACACAGGGCATACCAATCAGCAACCCAGCAACACAGGACATATCAATCAGCTCCCCAGCAACAATCAACACAGGACATACCAATCAGCTCCCCAGCAACACCCCACACAGGACATACCAATCATCTCCCCAGCAACAATCAAAACAGGACATACCAATCATCACCCCAGCAACACCCCACACAGGACATACCAATCAGGTCCCCAGCAACAATCAACGTAGGACATACCAATCAGCTCCCCAGCCACAATCAACACAGGGCATACCAATCAGCACCCCAGCAACACAGGACATAGCAATCAGCTCCCCAGCAACAATCAACACAGGACATACCAATCGCACCCCCAGCAACACCCCACACAGGGCATACCAATCATCTTCCCAGCAACAATCAACACTGGACATACCAATCAGCTCCGCAGCAACAATCAACACAGGGCATATCAATCAGTACCCCAGCAACAATCAACACAGGACATACCAATCAGCCCTCCAGCAACAATCAACGCAGGATATAACAATCAGCTCCCCAGCCACAATCAACACAGGGCATACCAATCAGCAACCCAGCAACACAGGACATACCAATCAGCTCCCCAGCAACAATCAACACAGGACATACCAATCAGCACCCCAGCAACACAGGACATACCACTCAGCTCCCCAGCAACACCCCACACAGGACATACCAATCATCTCCCCAGCAACAATCAACACAGGACATACCAATCATCTCCCCAGCAACAATCAACACAGGACATACCAATCATCACCCCAGCAACACCCCACACAGGACATACCAATCATCTCCCCAGCAACAATCAACACAGGACACACAAATCAGCTTCCCAGCAACAATCAACACAGGGCTTACCAATCAGCTCCCCAGCAACACAGGACATACCAATCAGCTCCCCAGCAACAATCAACACAGGACATACCAATCAGTTCCCCAGCAACAATCAACACATGGCATACCAATCAGCTCCCCAGCAACCAGGACACACCAATCAGCTCCCCAGCAACAATCAACACAGGACATACCAATCAGCTCCCCAGCAACAATCAACGCAGGACATACCAATCAGCTCCCCAGCCACAATCAACACAGGGCATACCAATCAGCACCCCAGCAACACAGGACATACCAATCAGCTCCCCAGCAACAATCAACACAGGACATACCAATCGCGCCCCAGCAACACCCCACACAGGCCATACCAATCATCTTCCCAGCAACAATCAACACAGGACATACCAATCAGCTCCGCAGCAACAATCAACACAGGACATACCAATCAGCTCCCCAGCAACACAGGACATACCAATCAGCTCCCCATCAACACCCCACATAGGACATACCAATCAGCTCCCCAGCAACAATCAACACAGGGCATACCAATCAGCACCCCAGCAACAATCAACACAGGGCATACCAATCAGCTCCCCAGCAAAAATCAACACAGGACATACCAATCAGCCCCCCCAGCAACAATCAACACAGGGCATACCAATCAGCTCCCCAGCAACACAGGACATACCAATCAGCTTCCCAGCAACAATCAACACAGGGCATACCAATCATCTCCCCAGCAACAATCAACACAGGACACACACATCAGCTTCCCAGCAACAATCAACACAGGGCATACCAATCAGCTCCCCAGCAACACAGGACATACCAATCAGCTCCCCAGCAACAATCAACACAGGACATACCAATCAGTTCCCCAGCAACAATCAACACATGGCATACCAATCAGCTCCCCAGCAACACAGGACACACCAATCAGCTCCCCAGCAACAATCAACACAGGACATACCAATCAGCTCCCCAGCAACAATCAACGCAGGACATACCAATCAGCTCCCCAGCCACAATCAACACAGGGCATACCAATCAGCACCCCAGCAACACAGGACATACCAATCAGCTCCCCAGCAACAATCAACACAGGACATACCAATCGCGCCCCCAGCAACACCCCACACAGGGCATACCAATCATCTTCCCAGCAACAATCAACACAGGACATACCAATCAGCTCCGCAGCAACAATCAACACAGGACATACCAATCAGCTCCCCAGCAACACAGGACATACCAATCAGCTCCCCATCAACACCCCACATAGAACATACCAATCAGCTCCCCAGCAACAATCAACACAGGGCATACCAATCAGCACCCCAGCAACAATCAACACAGGGCATACCAATCAGCTCCCCAGCAACAATCAACACAGGACATACCAATCAGCCCCCCCAGCAACAATCAACACAGGGCATACCAATCAGCTCCCCAGCAACACAGGACATACCAATCAGCTCCCCAGCAACAATCAACACAGGACATACCAATCAGCTTCCCAGCAACAATCAACACAGGACATACCAATTAGCCCCCCAGCAACAATCAACACAGGACATACCAATCAGCTCCCCAGCAACAATCAACACAGGGCATACCAATCTGCTCCCCAGCAACAATCAATACAGGACATACCAATCAGCTCCCCAGCAACAATCAACACAGGGCATACCAATCAGCCCCCCAGCAACAATCAACACAGGACATACCAATCAGCTCCCCAGCAAAAATCAACACAGGACATACCAATCAGCCCCCCAGCAACAATCAACACAGGGCATACCAATCACCTCCCCAGCAACACAGGACATACCAATCAGCTCCCCAGCAACACCGCACACAGGACATACCAATCAGCTACCCAGCAAAAGTCAACACAGGGCATACCAATCTGCTCCCCAGCAACAATCAACACAGGACATACCAATCAGCTTCCCAGCAACAATCAACACAGGACATATAAATCAGCCCCCCAGCAACAATCAACACAGGACATACCAATCAGCGCCCCAGCAACAATCAACACAGGACATACCAATCAGCCCTCCAGCAACAATCAATACAGGACATACCAATCAGCTCCACAGCAACACAGGACATACCAATCAGCTCCCCAGCAACACCCCACACAGGGCATACCAATCAGCTACCCAGCAACAATCAACACAGGGCATACAAATCAGCTCCCCAGCAACAATCAACACAGGACATACCAATCAGCTCCCCAGCAATAATCAACGCAGGACATGCCAATCAGCTCCCCAGCCACAATCAACACAGGGCATACCAATCAGCACCCCAGCAACACAGGACATACCAATCAGCACCCCAGCAACAATCAACACAGGACATACCAATCAGCTCCCCAGCAACAATCAACACAGGGCATACCAATCATCTCCCCAGCAACACAGGACATACCAATCAGTTTCCCAGCAACAATCAACACAGGGCATACCAATCAGCCTCCAGCAACACAGAACATACCAATCATCTCCCCAGCAACAATCAACACAGGACATACCAATCATCTCCCCAGCAACAATCAACACAGGACATACCAATCATCACCCCAGCAACACCCCACACAGGGCATACCAATCATCTTCCCAGCAACAATCAACACAGGACATACCAATCAGCACCCCAGCAACACAGGACATACCACTCAGCTCCCCAGCAACACCCCACACAGGACATACCAATCAGCTCCCCAGCAACACCCCACACAGGACATACCAATCATCTCCCCAGCAACAATCAACACATGACATACCAATCATATCCCCAGCAACAATCAACACAGGACATACCAATAATCATCCCAGCAACACCCCACACAGGACATACCAATCATCTCCCCAGCAACAATCAACACAGGACATACCAATCAGCTCCCCAGCAACAATCAACACAGGGCATACTAATCAGCTCCCCAGCAACACAGGACATACCAATCAGCTCCCCAGCAACAATCAACACAGGACATACCAATCAGCTTCCCAGCAACAATCAACGCAGGACATACCAATCAGCTCCCCAGCCACAATCAACACAGGGCATACCAATCAGCTCCCCAGCAACACAGGACAGACCAATCAGCTCCCCAGCAACAATCAACAGAGGACATACCAATCGCGCCCCCAGCAACACCCCACACAGGGCATACCAATCATCTTCCCAGCAACAATCAACACAGGACATACCAATCAGCTCCGCAGCAACAATCAACACAGGGCATATCAATCAGTACCCCAGCAACAATCAACACAGGACATACCAATCAGCCCTCCAGCAACAATCAACGCAGGATATACCAATCAGCTCCCCAGCCACAATCAACACAGGGCATACCAATCAGCAACCCAGCAACACAGGACATACCAATCAGCTCCCCAGCAACAATCAACACAGGACATACCAATCAGCACCCCAGCAACACAGGACATACCACTCAGCTCCCCAGCAACACCCCACACAGGACATACCAATCAGCTCCCCAGCAACACCCCACACAGGACATACCAATCATCTCCCCAGCAACAATCAACACATGACATACCAATCATCTCCCCAGCAACAATCAACACAGGACATACCAATCATCATCCCAGCAACACCCCACACAGGACATACCAATCATCTCCCCAGCAACAATCAACACAGGATATACCAATCAGCTCCCCAGCAACAATCAACACAGGGCATACCAATCAGCTCCCCAGCAACACAGGACATACCAATCAGCTCCCCAGCAACAATCAACACAGGACATACCAATCAGCTCCCCAGCAACAATCAACGCAGGACATACCAATCAGCTCCCCAGCCACAATCAACACAGGGCATACCAATCAGCACCCCAGCAACACAGGACATACCAATCAGCTCCCCAGCAACAATCAACAGAGGACATACCAATCGCGCCCCCAGCAACACCCCACACAGGGCATACCAATCATCTTCCCAGCAACAATCAACACAGGACATACCAATCAGCTCCGCAGCAACAATCAACACAGGGCATATCAATCAGTACCCCAGCAACAATCAACACAGGACATACCAATCAGCCCTCCAGCAACAATCAACGCAGGATATACCAATCAGCTCCCCAGCCACAATCAACACAGGGCATACCAATCAGCAACCCAGCAACACAGGACATACCAATCAGCTCCCCAGCAACAATCGACACAGGACATACCAATCAGCACCCCAGCAACACAGGACATACCACTCAGCTCCCCAGCAACACCCCACACAGGACATACCAATCAGCTCCCCAGCAACACCCCACACAGGACATACCAATCATCACCCCAGCAACACCCCACACAGGACATACCAATCATCTCCCCAGCAACAATCAACACAGGACACACAAATCAGCTTCCCAGCAACAATCAACACAGGGCATACCAATCAGCTCCCCAGCAACACAGGACATACCAATCAGCTCCCCAGCAACAATCAACACAGGACATACCAATCAGTTCCCCAGCAACAATCAACACATGGCATACCAATCAGCTCCCCAGCAACACAGGACACACCAATCAGCTCCCCAGCAACAATCAACACAGGACATACCAATCAGCTCCCCAGCAACAATCAACGCAGGACATACCAATCAGCTCCCCAGCCACAATCAACACAGGGCATAACAATCAGCACCCCAGCAACACAGGACATACCAATCAGCTCCCCAGCAACAATCAACACAGGACATACCAATCGCGCCCCCAGCAACACCCCACACAGGGCATACCAATCATCTTCCCAGCAACAATCAACACAGGACATACCAATCAGCTCCGCAGCAACAATCAACACAGGACATACCAATCAGCTCCCCAGCAACACAGGACATACCAATCAGCTCCCCATCAACACCCCACATAGGACATACCAATCAGCTCCCCAGCAACAATCAACACAGGGCATACCAATCAGCACCCCAGCAACAATCAACACAGGGCAGACCAATCAGCTCCCCAGCAAAAATCAACACAGGACATACCAAACAGCCCCCCCAGCAACAATCAACACAGGGCATACCAATCAGCTCCCCAGCAACACAGGACATACCAATCAGCTCCCCAGCAACAATCAACACAGGACATACCAATCAGCTTCCCAGCAACAATCAACACAGGACATACCAATTAGCCCCCCAGCAACAATCAACACAGGACATACCAATCAGCTCCCCAGCAACAATCAACACAGGGCATACCAATCTGCTCCCCAGCAACAATCAATACAGGACATACCAATCAGCTCCCCAGCAACAATCAACACAGGGCATACCAATCAGCCCCCCAGCAACAATCAACACAGGACATACCAATCAGCTCCCCAGCAAAAATCAACACAGGACATACCAATCAGCCCCCCAGCAACAATCAACACAGGGCATACCAATCACCTCCCCAGCAACACAGGACATACCAATCAGCTCCCCAGCAACACCGCACACAGGACATACCAATCAGCTACCCAGCAAAAGTCAACACAGGGCATACCAATCTGCTCCCCAGCAACAATCAACACAGGACATACCAATCAGCTTCCCAGCAACAATCAACACAGGACATATAAATCAGCCCCCCAGCAACAATCAACACAGGACATACCAATCAGCTCCCCAGCAACAATCAACACAGGACATACCAATCAGCCCTCCAGCAACAATCAATACAGGACATACCAATCAGCTCCACAGCAATACAGGACATACCAATCAGCTCCCCAGCAACACCCCACACAGGGCATACCAATCAGCTACCCAGCAACAATCAACACAGGGCATACAAATCAGCTCCCCAGCAACAATCAACACAGGACATACCAATCATCTCCCCAGCAACAATCAACACAGGACATACCAATCATCACCCCAGCAACACCCCACACAGGGCATACCAATCATCTTCCCAGCAACAATCAACACAGGACATACCAATCAGCTCCGCAGCAACAATCAACACAGGGCATATCAATCAGTACCCCAGCAACAATCAACACAGGACATACCAATCAGCTCCCCAGCAACAATCAACACAGGACATACCAATCAGCTCCCCAGCAACAATCAACACAGGGCATACCAATCAGCTCCCCAGCAACACAGGACATACCAATCAGTTTCCCAGCAACAATCAACACAGGGCATACCAATCAGCTCCCCAGCAACACAGAACATACCAATCATCTCCCCTGCAACAATCAACACAGGACATACCAATCATCTCCCCAGCAACAATCAACACAGGACATACCAATCATCACCCCAGCAACACCCCACACAGGGCATACCAATCATCTTCCCAGCAACAATCAACACAGGACATACCAATCAGCTCCGCAGCAACAATCAACACAACGCATATCAATCAGTACCCCAGCAACAATCAACACAGGACATACCAATCAGCCCTCCAGCAACAATCAACGCAGGATATACCAATCAGCTCCCCAGCCACAATCAACACAGGGCATACCAATCAGCAACCCAGCAACACAGGACATACCAATCAGCTCCCCAGCAACAATCAACACAGGACATACCAATCAGCACCCCAGCAACACAGGACATACCACTCAGCTCCCCAGCAACACCCCACACAGGACATACCAATCAGCACCCCAGCAACACCCCACACAGGACATACCAATCATCTCCCCAGCAACAATCAACACATGACATACCAATCATCTCCCCAGCAACAATCAACACAGGACATACCAATCATCATCCCAGCAACACCCCACACAGGACATACCAATCATCTCCCCAGCAACAATCAACACAGGACATACCAATCAGCTCCCCAGCAACAATCAACACAGGGCATACCAATCAGCTCCCCAGCAACACAGGACATACCAATCAGCTCCCCAGCAACAATCAACACAGGACATACCAATCAGCTCCCCAGCAACAATCAACGCAGGACATACCAATCAGCTCCCCAGCCACAATCAACACAGGGCATACCAATCAGCACCCCAGCAACACAGGACATACCAATCAGCTCCCCAGCAACAATCAACAGAGGACATACCAATCGCGCCCCCAGCAACACCCCACACAGGGCATACCAATCATCTTCCCAGCAACAATCAACACAGGACATACCAATCAGCTCCGCAGCAACAATCAACACAGGGCATATCAATCAGTACCCCAGCAACAATCAACACAGGACATACCAATCAGCCCTCCAGCAACAATCAACGCAGGATATACCAATCAGCTCCCCAGCCACAATCAACACAGGGCATACCAATCAGCAACCCAGCAACACAGGACATACCAATCAGCTCCCCAGCAACAATCGACACAGGACATACCAATCAGCACCCCAGCAACACAGGACATACCACTCAGCTCCCCAGCAACACCCCACACAGGACATACCAATCAGCTCCCCAGCAACACCCCACACAGGACATACCAATCATCTCCCCAGCAACAATCAACACAGGACATACCAATCATCTCCCCAGCAACAATCAACACAGGACATACCAATCATCACCCCAGCAACACCCCACACAGGACATACCAATCATCTCCCCAGCAACAATCAACACAGGACATACCAATTAGCTCCCCAGCAACAATCAACACAGGGCATACCAATCAGCTCCCCAGCAACACAGGACATACCAATCAGCTCCCCAGCAACAATCAACACAGGACATACCAATCAGTTCCCCAGCAACAATCAACACATGGCATACCAATCAGCTCCCCAGCAACACAGGACACACCAATCAGCTCCCCAGCAACACCCCACACAGGACATACCAATCAGCTCCCCAGCAACAATCAACGCAGGACATACCAATCATCTCCCCAGCAACAATCAACACAGGACATACCAATCATCACCCCAGCAACACCCCACACAGGACATACCAATCATCTCCCCAGCAACAATCAACACAGGACATACCAATTAGCTCCCCAGCAACAATCAACACAGGGCATACCAATCAGCTCCCCAGCAACACAGGACATACCAATCAGCTCCCCAGCAACAATCAACACAGGACATACCAATCAGTTCCCCAGCAACAATCAACACATGGCATACCAATCAGCTCCCCAGCAACACAGGACACACCAATCAGCTCCCCAGCAACAATCAACACAGGACATACCAATCAGCTCCCCAGCAACAATCAACGCAGGACATACCAATCAGCTCCCCAGCCACAATCAACACAGGGCATACCAATCGAGCCCCCAGCAACACCCCACACAGGGCATACCAATCATCTTCCCAGCAACAATCAACACAGGACATACCAATCAGCTCTGCAGCAACAATCAACACAGGACATACCAATCAGCTCCCCAGCAACACAGGACATACCAATCAGCTCCCCATCAACACCCCACATAGGACATACCAATCAGCTCCCCAGCAACAATCAACACAGGGCATACCAATCAGCACCCCAGCAACAATCAACACAGGGCATACCAATCAGCTCCCCAGCAAAAATCAACACAGGACATACCAATCAGCCCCCCCAGCAACAATCAACACAGGGCATACCAATCAGCTCCCCAGCAACACAGGACATACCAATCAGCTACCCAGCAACAATCAACACAGAACATACCAATCAGCTTCCCAGCAACAATCAACACAGGATATACCAATCAGCCCCCCAGCAACAATCAACACAGGACATACCAATCAGCTCCCCAGCAACAATCAACACAGGGCATACCAATCTGCCTCCCAGCAACAATCAATACAGGACATACCAATCAGCTCCCCAGCAACAATCAACACAGGACATACCAATCAGCTCCCCAGCAACAATCAACACAGGGCATACCAATCAGCCCCCCAGCAACAATCAACACAGGACATACCAATCAGCTCCCCAGCAAAAATCAACACAGGACATACCAATCAGCCCCCCAGCAACAATCAACACAGGGCATACCAATCACCTCCCCAGCAACACAGGACATACCAATCAGCTCCCCAGCAACACTGCACACAGGACATACCAATCAGCTACCCAGCAAAAGTCAACACAGGGCATACCAATCTGCTCCCCAGCAACAATCAACACAAGGCATACCAATCAGCTCCCCAGCAACAATCAACACAGGACATACCAATCAGCCTCCCAGCAACAATCAACACAGGACATACCAATCAGCCCCCCAGCAACAATCAACACAGGACATACCAATCAGCTCCCCAGCAACAATCAACACAGGACATACCAATCAGCCCTCCAGCAACAATCAACACAGGGCATACCAATCAGCTCCCCAGCAACACAGGACATACCAATCAGCTCCCCAGCAACACCCCACACATGGCATACCAATCAGCTACCCAGCAACAATCAACACAGGGCATACAAATCAGCTACCCAGCAACAATCAACACAGGACATACCAATCAGCTCCCCAGCAATAATCAACGCAGGACATACCAATCAGCTCCCCAGCCACAATCAACACAGGGCATACCAATCAGCACCCCAGCAACACAGGACATACCAATAAGCTCCCCAGCAACAATCAACACAGGACATACCAATCAGCTCCCCAGCAACAATCAACACAGGGCATACCAATCAGCTCCCCAGCAACACAGTACATACCAATCAGCTCCCCAGCAACAATCAAGACAGGACATACCAATCAGTTCCCCAGCAACAATCAACACATAGCATACCAATCAGCTCCCCAGCAACACAGGACACACCAATCAGCTCCCCAGCAACAATCAACACAGGACATACCAATCAGCTCCCCAGCAACAATCAACGCAGGACATACCAATCAGCTACCCAGCCACAATCAACACAGGGCATACCAATCAGCACCCCAGCAACACAGGACATACCAATCAGCTCCCCAGCAACAATCAACACAGGACATACCAATCAGTCCCCCAGCAACAATCAACACAGGACATACCAATCAGCTCCCCAGCAACAATCAACACAGGGCATACCAATCTGCTCCCCAGCAACAATCAATACAGGACATACCAATCAGCTCCCCAGCAACAATCAACACAGGACATACCAATCAGCTCCCCAGCAACAATCAACACAGGGCAAACCAATCAGCCCCCCAGCAACAATCAACACAGGACATACCAATCAGCTCCCCAGCAAAAATCAACACAGGACATACCAATCAGCCCCCCAGCAACAATCAACACAGGGCATACCAATCACCACCCCAGCAACACAGGACATACCAATCAGCTCCCCAGCAACACCGCACACAGGACATACAAATCAGCTACCCAGCAAAAGTCAACACAGGGCATACCAATCTGCTCCCCAGCAACAATCAACACAAGGCATACCAATCAGCTCCCCAGCAACAATCAACACAGGACATACAAATCAGCTTTCCAGCAACAATCAACACAGGACATACCAATCAGCCCCCCAGCAACAATCAACACAGGACATACCAATCAGCTCCCCAGCAACAATCAACACAGGACATACCAATCAGCCCTCCAGCAACAATCAACACAGGGCATACCAATCAGCACCCCAGCAACACAGGACATACCAATCAGCTCCCCAGCAACACCCCACACAGGGCATACCAATCAGCTACCCAGCAACAATCAACACAGGGCATACAATTCAGCTCCCCAGCAACAATCAACACAGGACATACCAATCAGCTCCCCAGCAATAATCAACGCAGGACATACCAATCAGCTCCCCAGCCACAATCAACACAGGGCATACCAATCAGCACCACAGCAACACAGGACATACCAATCAGCTCCCCAGCAACAATCAACACAGGACATACCAATCAGCTCCCCAGCAATAATCAACGCAGGACATACCAATCAGCTCCTCAGCCACAATCAACACAGGGCATACCAATCAGCTCCCCAGCAACACAGGACACACCAATCAGCTCCCCAGCAACAATCAACACAGGACATACCAATCAGCTCCCCAGCAACAATCAACGCAGGACATACCAATCAGCTACCCAGCCACAATCAACACAGGGCATACCAATCAGCACCCCAGCAACACAGGACATACCAATCAGCTCCCCAGCAACAATCAACACAGGACATACCAATCAGTCCCCCAGCAACAATCAACACAGGACATACCAATCAGCTCCCCAGCAACAATCAACACAGGGCATACCAATCTGCTCCCCAGCAACAATCAATACAGGACATACCAATCAGCTCCCCAGCAACAATCAACACAGGACATACCAATCAGCTCCCCAGCAACAATCAACACAGGGCATACCAATCAGCCCCCCAGCAACAATCAACACAGGACATACCAATCAGCTCCCCAGCAAAAATCAACACAGGACATACCAATCAGCCCCCCAGCAACAATCAACACAGGGCATACCAATCACCTCCCCAGCAACACAGGACATACCAATCAGCTCCCCAGCAACACCGCACACAGGACATACCAATCAGCTACCCAGCAAAAGTCAACACAGGGCATACCAATCTGCTCCCCAGCAACAATCAACACAAGGCATACCAATCAGCTCCCCAGCAACAATCAACACAGGACATACAAATCAGCTTTCCAGCAACAATCAACACAGGACATACCAATCAGCCCCCCAGCAACAATCAACACAGGACATACCAATCAGCTCCCCAGCAACAATCAACACAGGACATACCAATCAGCCCTCCAGCAACAATCAACACAGGGCATACCAATCAGCTCCCCAGCAACACAGGACATACCAATCAGCTTCCCAGCAACACCCCACACAGGGCATACCAATCAGCTACCCAGCAACAATCAACACAGGGCATACCAATTCAGCTCCCCAGCAACAATCAACGCAGGACATACCAATCAGCTCCCCAGCCACAATCAACACAGGGCATACCAATCAGCTCCCCAGCAACACAGGACACACCAATCAGCTCCCCAGCAACAATCAACACAGGACATACCAATCAGCTCCCCAGCAACAATCAACGCAGGACATACCAATCAGCTACCCAGCCACAATCAACACAGGGCATACCAATCAGCACCCCAGCAACACAGGACATACCAATCAGCTCCCCAGCAACAATCAACACAGGACATACCAATCAGTCCCCCAGCAACAATCAACACAGGACATACCAATCAGCTCCCCAGCAACAATCAACACAGGGCATACCAATCTGCTCCCCAGCAACAATCAATACAGGACATACCAATCAGCTCCCCAGCAACAATCAACACAGGACATACCAATCAGCTCCCCAGCAACAATCAACACAGGGCATACCAATCAGCCCCCCAGCAACAATCAACACAGGACATACCAATCAGCTCCCCAGCAAAAATCAACACAGGACATACCAATCAGCCCCCCAGCAACAATCAACACAGGGCATACCAATCACCTCCCCAGCAACACAGGACATACCAATCAGCTCCCAAGCAACACCGCACACAGGACATACCAATCAGCTACCCAGCAAAAGTCAACACAGGGCATACCAATCTGCTCCCCAGCAACAATCAACACAAGGCATACCAATCAGCTCCCCAGCAACAATCAACACAGGACATACAAATCAGCTTTCCAGCAACAATCAACACAGGACATACCAATCAGCCCCCCAGCAACAATCAACACAGGACATACCAATCAGCTCCCCAGCAACAATCAACACAGGACATACCAATCAGCCCTCCAGCAACAATCAACACAGGGCATACCAATCAGCTCCCCAGCAACACAGGACATACCAATCAGCTCCCCAGCAACACCCCACACAGGGCATACCAATCAGCTACCCAGCAACAATCAACACAGGGCATACAATTCAGCTCCCCAGCAACAATCAACACAGGACATACCAATCAGCTCCCCAGCAATAATCAACGCAGGACATACCAATCAGCTCCCCAGCCACAATCAACACAGGGCATACCAATCAGCACCACAGCAACACAGGACATACCAATCAGCTCCCCAGCAACAATCAACACAGGACATACCAATCGAGCCCCCAGCAACACCCCACACAGGGCATACCAATCATCTTCCCAGCAACAATCAACACAGGACATACCAATTAGCTCCGCAGCAACAATCAACACAGGACATACCAATCAGCCCCCCAGCAACACAGGACATACCAATCAGCTCCCCATCAACACCCCACATAGGACATACCAATCAGCTCCCCAGCAACAATCAACACAGGGCATACCAATCAGCACCCCAGCAACAATCAACACAGGGCATACCAATCAGCTCCCCAGCAAAAATCAACACAGGACATACCAATCAGCCCCCCCAGCAACAATCAACACAGGGCATACCAATCAGCTCCCCAGCAACACAGGACATACCAATCAGCCCCCCAGCAACAATCAACACAGGACATACCAATCAGCTCCCCAGCAACAATCAACACAGGGCATACCAATCTGCCCCCCAGCAACAATCAATACAGGACATACCAATCAGCTCCCCAGCAACAATCAACACAGGACATACCAATCAGCTCCCCAGCAACAATCAACACAGGGCATACCAATCAGCCCCCCAGCAACAATCAACACAGGACATACCAATCAGCTCCCCAGCAAAAATCAACACAGGACATACCAATCAGCCCCCCAGCAACAATCAACACAGGGCATACCAATCACCTCCCCAGCAACACAGGACATACCAATCAGCTCCCCAGCAACACTGCACACAGGACATACCAATCAGCTACCCAGCAAAAGTCAACACAGGGCATACCAATCTGCTCCCCAGCAACAATCAACACAAGGCATACCAATCAGCTCCCCAGCAACAATCAACACAGAACATACCAATCAGCTTCCCAGCAACAATCAACACAGGACATACCAATCAGCCCCCCAGCAACAATCAACACAGGACATACCAATCAGCTCCCCAGCAACAATCAACACAGGACATACCAATCAGCCCTCCAGCAACAATCAACACAGGGCATACCAATCAGTCCCCCAGCAACAATCAACACAGGACATACCAATCAGCTCCCCAGCAACAATCAACACAGGGCATACCAATCTCCTCCCCAGCAACAATCAATACAGGACATACCAATCAGCTCCCCAGCAACAATCAACACAGGACATACCAATCAGCTCCCCAGCAACAATCAACACAGGGCATACCAATCAGCCCCCCAGCAACAATCAACACAGGACATACCAATCAGCTCCCCAGCAAAAATCAACACAGGACATACCAATCAGCCCCCCAGCAACAATCAACACAGGGCATACCAATCACCTCCCCAGCAACACAGGACATACCAATCAGCTCCCCAGCAACACCGCACACAGGACATACCAATCAGCTACCCAGCAAAAGTCAACACAGGGCATACCAATCTGCTCCCCAGCAACAATCAACACAAGGCATACCAATCAGCTCCCCAGCAACAATCAACACAGGACATACAAATCAGCTTTCCAGCAACAATCAACACAGGACATACCAATCAGCCCCCAGCAACAATCAACACAGGACATACCAATCAGTTCCCCAGCAACAATCAACACAGGACATACCAATCAGCCCTCCAGCAACAATCAACACAGGGCATACCAATCAGCTCCCCAGCAACACAGGACATACCAATCAGCTCCCCAGCAACACCCCACACAGGGCATACCAATCAGCTACCCAGCAACAATCAACACAGGGCATACAATTCAGCTCCCCAGCAACAATCAACACAGGACATACCAATCAGCTCCCCAGCAATAATCAACGCAGGACATACCAATCAGCTCCCCAGCCACAATCAACACAGGGCATACCAATCAGCACCACAGCAACACAGGACATACCAATCAGCTCCCCAGCAACAATCAACACAGGACATACCAATCGAGCCCCCAGCAACACCCCACACAGGGCATACCAATCATCTTCCCAGCAACAATCAACACAGGACATACCAATTAGCTCCGCAGCAACAATCAACACAGGACATAACAATCAGCTCCCCAGCAACACAGGACATACCAATCAGCTCCCCATCAACACCCCACATAGGACATACCAATCAGCTCCCCAGCAACAATCAACACAGGGCATACCAATCAGCACCCCAGCAACAATCAACACAGGGCATACCAATCAGCTCCCCAGCAAAAATCAACACAGGATATACCAATCAGCCCCCCCAGCAACAATCAACACAGGGCATACCAATCAGCTCCCCAGCAACACAGGACATACCAATCAGCTCCCCAGCAACAATCAACACAGAACATACCAATCAGCTTCCCAGCAACAATCAACACAGGACATACCAATCAGCCCCCCAGCAACAATCAACACAGGACATACCAATCAGCTCCCCAGCAACAATCAACACAGGGCATACCAATCTGCTCCCCAGCAACAATCAATACAGGACATACCAATCAGCTCCCCAGCAACAATCAACACAGGACATACCAATCAGCTCCCCAGCAACAATCAACACAGGGCATACCAATCAGCCCCCCAGCAACAATCAACACAGGACATACCAATCAGCTCCCCAGCAAAAATCAACACAGGACATACCAATCAGCCCCCCAGCAACAATCAACACAGGGCATACCAATCACCTCCCCAGCAACACAGGACATACCAATCAGCTCCCCAGCAACACTGCACACAGGACATACCAATCAGCTACCCAGCAAAAGTCAACACAGGGCATACCAATCTGCTCCCCAGCAACAATCAACACAAGGCATACCAATCAGCTCCCCAGCAACAATCAACACAGAACATACCAATCAGCTTCCCAGCAACAATCAACACAGGACATACCAATCAGCCCCCCAGCAACAATCAACACAGGACATACCAATCAGCTCCCCAGCAACAATCAACACAGGACATACCAATCAGCCCTCCAGCAACAATCAACACAGGGCATACCAATCAGCTCCCCAGCAACACAGGACATACCAATCAGCACCCCAGCAACACCCCACACATGGCATACCAATCAGCTACCGAGCAACAATCAACACAGGGCATACAAATCAGCTCCCCAGCAACAATCAACACAGGACATACCAATCAGCTCCCCAGCAATAATCAACGCAGGACATACCAATCAGCTCCCCAGCCACAATCAACACAGGGCATACCAATCAGCACCCCAGCAACACAGGACATACCAATCAGCTCCCCAGCAACAATCAACACAGGACATACCAATCAGCTCCCCAGCAACAATCAACACAGGGCATACCAATCAGCTCCCCAGCAACACAGGACATACCAATCAGTTTCCCAGCAACAATCAACACAGGGCATACCAATCAGCGCCCCAGCAACACAGAACATACCAATCATCTCCCCAGCAACAATCAACACAGGACATACCAATCATCTTCCCAGCAACAATCAACACAGGACATACCAATCATCACCCCAGCAACACCCCACACAGGACATACCAATCATCTCCCCAGCAACAATCAACACAGGACAAACCAATCAGCTCCCCAGCAACAATCAACACAGGGCATACCAATCAGCTCCCCAGCAACACAGGACATACCAATCAGCTCCCCAGCAACAATCAAGACAGGACATACCAATCAGTCCCCAGCAACAATCAACACATAGCATACCAATCAGCCTCCCAGCAACACAGGACACACCAATCAGCTCCCCAGCAACAATCAACACAGGACATACCAATCAGCTCCCCAGCAACAATCAACGCAGGACATACCAATCAGCTCCCCAGCCACAATCAACACAGGGCATACCAATCAGCACCCCAGCAACACAGGACATACCAATCAGCTCCCCAGCAACAATCAATACAGGACATACCAATCAGCTCCCCAGCAACAATCAACACAGGACATACCAATCAGCTCCCCAGCAACAATCAACACAGGGCATACAAATCAGACCCCCAGCAACAATCAACACAGGGCATACCAATCAGCTCCCCAGCAACACAGAACATACCAATCATCTCCCCAGCAACAATCAACACAGGACATACCAATCATCACCCCAGCAACACCCCACACAGGACATACCAATCAGCTTCCCAGCAACAATCAACACAGGACATACCAATCAGCCCCCCAGCAACAATCAACACAGGACATACCAATCAGCTCCCCAGCAACAATCAACACAGGACATACCAATCAGCCCTCCAGAAACAATCAACACAGGGCATACCAATCAGCTACCCAGCAACACAGGACATACCAATCAGCTCCCCAGCAACACCCCACACAGGGCATACCAATCAGCTACCCAGCAACAATCAACACAGGGCATACAAATCAGCTCCCCAGCAACAATCAACACAGGACATACCAATCAGCTCCCCAGCAACAATCAAGACAGGACATACCAATCAGTTCCCCAGCAACAATCAACACATAGCATACCAATCAGCCCCCCAGCAACACAGGACACACCAATCAGCTCCCCAGCAACAATCAACACAGGACATACCAATCAGCTCCCCAGCAACAATCAACGCAGGACATACCAATCAGCTCCCCAGCCACAATCAACACAGGGCATACCAATCAGCACCCCAGCAACACAGGACATACCAATCAGCTCCCCAGCAACAATCAACACAGGACATACCAATCGCGCCCCCAGCAACACCCCACACAGGGCATACCAATCATCTTCCCAGCAACAATCAACACAGGACATACCAATCAGCTCCGCAGCAACAATCAACACAGGGCATATCAATCAGTACCCCAGCAACAATCAACAAAGGACATACCAATCAGCCCTCCAGCAACAATCAACGCAGGATATACCAATTAGCTCCCCAGCCACAATCAACACAGGGCATACCAATCAGCAACCCAGCAACACAGGACATACCAATCAGCTCCCCAGCAACAATCAACACAGGACATACCAATCAGCACCCCAGCAACACAGGACATACCACTCAGCTCCCCAGCAACACCCCACACAGGACATACCAATCAGCTCCCCAGCAACACCCCACACAGGACATACCAATCATCTCCCCAGCAACAATCAACACAGGACATACCAATCATCTCCCCAGCAACAATCAACACAGGACATACCAATCATCCCCCCAGCAACACCCCACACAGGACATACCAATCATCTCCCCAGCAACAATCAACACAGGACATACCAATCAGCTCCCCAGCCACAATCAACACAGGGCATACCAATCAGCACCCCAGCAACACAGGACATACCAATCAGCTCCCCAGCAACAATCAACACAGGACATACCAATCATCTCCCCAGCAACAATCAACACAGGACATACCAATCATCTCCCCAGCAACAATCAACACAGGACATACCAATCATCACCCCAGCAACACCCCACACAGGACATACCAATCATCTCCCCAGCAACAATCAACACAGGACATACCAATCAGCTCCCCAGCCACAATCAACACAGGGCATACCAATCAGCACCCCAGCAACACAGGACATACCAATCAGCTCCCCAGCAACAATCAACACAGGACATACCAATCAGCTCCCCTGCAACAATCAAGACAGGACATACCAATCAGTTCCCCAGCAACAATCAACACATAGCATACCAATCAGCCCCCCAGCAACACAGGACACACCAATCAGCTACCCAGCAACAATCAACACAGGACATACCAATCAGCTCCCCAGCAACAATCAACACAGGGCATACCAATCAGCTCCCCAGCAACACAGGACATACCAATCAGCTCCCCAGCAACAATCAACACAGGACATACCAATCGCGCCCCAAGCAACACCCCACACAGGGCATACCAATCATCTTCCCAGCAACAATCAACACAGGACATACCAATCAGCTCCGCAGCAACAATCAACACAGGGCATATCAATCAGTACCCCAGCAACAATCAACAAAGGACATACCAATCAGCCCTCCAGCAACAATCAACGCAGGATATACCAATCAGCTCCCCAGCCACAATCAACACAGGGCATACCAATCAGCAACCCAGCAACACAGGACATACCAATCAGCTCCCAAGCAACAATCAACACAGGACATACCAATCAGCTCCCCAGCAACACAGGACATACCACTCAGCTCCCCAGCAAAACCCCACACAGGACATACCAATCAGCTCCCCAGCAACACCCCACACAGGACATACCAATCATCTCCCCAGCAACAATCAACACAGGACATACCAATCATCTCCCCAGCAACAATCAACACAGGACATACCAATCATCACCCCAGCAACACCCCACACAGGACATACCAATCATCTCCCCAGCAACAATCAACACAGGACATACCAATCAGCTCCCCAGCAACAATCAACACAGGGCATACCAATCAGCTCCCCAGCAACACAGGACATACCAATCAGCTCCCCAGCAACAATCAACACAGGACATACCAATCAGCTCCCCAGCAACAATCAACGCAGGACATACCAATCAGCTCCCCAGCCACAATCAACACAGGGCATACCAATCAGCACCCCAGCAACACAGGACATACCAATCAGCTCCCCAGCAACAATCAACACAGGACATACCAATCGCGCGCCCAGCAACACCCCACACAGGGCATACCAATCATCTTCCCAGCAACAATCAACACAGGACATACCAATCAGCTCCGCAGCAACAATCAACACAGGGCATATCAATCAGTACCCCAGCAACAATCAACACAGGACATACCAATCAGCCCTCCAGCAACAATCAACGCAGGATATACCAACCAGCTCCCCAGCCACAATCAACACAGGGCATACCAATCAGCAACCCAGCAACACAGGACATACCAATCAGCACCCCAGCAACAATCAACACAAGACATACCAATCAGCATCGCAGCAACACAGGACATACCACTCAGCTCCCCAGCAACACCCCACACAGGACATACCAATCAGCTCCCCAGCAACACCCCACAAAGGACATCCCAATCATCTCCCCAGCAACAATCAACACAGGACATACCAATCATCTCCCCAGCAACAATCAACACAGGACATACCAATCATCATCCCAGCAACACCCCACACAGGACATACCAATCATCTCCCCAGCAACAATCAACACAGGACATACCAATCATCACCCCAGCAACACCCCACACAGGACATACCAATCATCTCCCCAGCAACAATCAACACAGGACATACCAATCAGCTCCCCAGCAACAATCAACACAGGGCATACCAATCAGCTCCCCAGCAACACAGGACATACCAATCAGCTCCCCAGCAACAATCAACACAGGACATACCAATCAGCTCCCCAGCAACAATCAACGCAGGACATACCAATCAGCTCCCCAGCCACAATCAACACAGGGCATACCAATCAGCACCCCAGCAACACAGGACATACCAATCAGCTCCCCAGCAACAATCAACACAGGACATACCAATCGCGCCCCCAGCAACACCCCACACAGGGCATACCAATCATCTTCCCAGCAACAATCAACACAGGACATACCAATCAGCTCCGCAGCAACAATCAACACAGGGCATATCAATCAGTACCCCAGCAACAATCAACACAGGACATACCAATCAGCCCTCCAGCAACAATCAACGCAGGATATACCAACCAGCTCCCCAGCCACAATCAACACAGGGCATACCAATCAGCAACCCAGCAACACAGGACATACCAATCAGCACCCCAGCAACAATCAACACAAGACATACCAATCAGCATCGCAGCAACACAGGACATACCACTCAGCTCCCCAGCAACACCCCACACAGGACATACCAATCAGCTCCCCAGCAACACCCCACAAAGGACATCCCAATCATCTCCCCAGCAACAATCAACACAGGACATACCAATCATCTCCCCAGCAACAATCAACACAGGACATACCAATCATCATCCCAGCAACACCCCACACAGGACATACCAATCATCTCCCCAGCAACAATCAACACAGGACATACCAATCAGCTCCCCAGCAACAATCAACATAAGGCATACCAATCAGCTCCCCAGCAACACAGGACATACCAATCAGCTCCCCAGCAACAATCAACACAGGACATACCAATCAGTTCCCCGGCAACAATCAACACATGGCATACCAATCAGCTCCCCAGCAACACAGGACACACCAATCAGCTCCCCAGCAACAATCAACACAGGACATACCAATCAGCTCCCCAGCAACAATCAACGCAGGACATACCAATCAGCTCCCCAGCCACAATCAACACAGGGCATACCAATCAGCACCCCTGCAACACAGGACATACCAATCAGCTCCCCAGCAACAATCAACACAGGACATACCAATCGCGCCCCCAGCAACACCCCACACAGGGCATACCAATCATCTTCCCAGCAACAATCAACACAGGACATACCAATCAGCTCCGCAGCAACAATCAACACAGGACATAACAATCAGCTCCCCAGCAACACAGGACATACCAATCAGCTCCCCATCAACACCCCACATAGGACATACCAATCAGCTCCCCAGCAACAATCAACACAGGGCATACCAATCAGCACCCCAGCAACAATCAACACAGGGCATACCAATCAGCTCCCCAGCAAAAATCAACACAGGACATACCAATCAGCCCCCCCAGCAACAATCAACACAGGGCATACCAATCAGCTCCCCAGCAACACAGGACATACCAATCAGCTCCCCAGCAACAATCAACACAGGACATACCAATCAGCTTCCCAGCAACAATCAACACAGGACATACCAATCAGCCCCCCAGCAACAATCAACACAGGACATACCAATCAGCTCCCCAGCAACAATCAACACAGGGCATACCAATCTGCTCCCCAGCAACAATCAATACAGGACATACCAATCATCTCCCCAGCAACAATCAACAAAGGACATACCAATCAGCTTCCCAGCAACAATCAACACAGGACATACCAATCAGCTCCCCAGCAACAATCAACACAGGACATACCAATCAGCTCCCCAGCAACAATCAACACAGGGCATACCAATCTGCTCCCCAGCAACAATCAATACAGGACATACCAATCATCTCCCCAGCAACAATCAACAAAGGACATACCAATCAGCTCCCCAGCAACAATCAACACAGGGCATACCAATCAGCCCCCCAGCAACAATCAACACAGGACATACCAATCAGCTCCCCAGCAAAAATCAACACAGGACATACCAATCAGCCCCCCAGCAACAATCAACACAGGGCATACCAATCAGCTCCCCAGCAACACAGGACATACCAATCAGCTCCCCAGCAACACCGCACACAGGACATACCAATATGCTACCCAGCAAAAGTCAACACAGGGCATACCAATCTGCTCCCCAGCAACAATCAACACAAGGCATACCAATCAGCTCCCCAGCAACAATCAACACAGGACATACCAATCAGCTTCCCAGCAACAATCAACACAGGACATACCAATCAGCCCCCCAGCAACAATCAACACAGGACATACCAATCAGCTCCACAGCAACAATCAGCACAGGACATACCAATCAGCCCTCCAGCAACAATCAACACAGGGCATACCAATCAGCTCCCCAGCAACACAGGACATACCAATCAGCACCCCAGCAACACCCCGCACATGGCATACCAATCAGCTACCCAGCAACAATCAACACAGGGCATACAAATCAGCTCCCCAGCAACAATCAACACAGGACATACCAATCAGCTCCCCAGCAATAATCAACGCAGGACATACCAATCAGCTCCCCAGCCACAATCAACACAGGGCATACCAATCAGCACCCCAGCAACACAGGACATACCAATGAGCTCCCCAGCCACAATCAACACAGGACATACCAATCAGCTCCCCAGCAACAATCAACACAGGGCATACCAATCAGCTACCCAGCAACACAGGACATACCAATCAGTTTCCCAACAACAATCAACACAGGGCATACCAATCAGCTCCCCAGCAACACAGAACATACCAATCAGCTCCCCAGCAACAATCAACACAGGACATACCAATCAGCCCCCCAGCATCAATCGAAACAGGGCATACCAATAAGCTTCCCAGCAACAATCAACACAGGGCATACCAATCAGCTCCCCAGCAACAATCAACACAGGGCATACCAATCAGCTCCCCAGCAACACAGGACATACCAATCAGCTCCCCAGCAACAATCAACACAGGACATACCAATCAGCTTCCCAGCAACAATCAACACAGGACATACCAATCAGCCCCCCAGCAACAATCAACACAGGACATACCAATCAGCTCCCCAGCAACAATCAACACAGGGCATACCAATCTGCTCCCCAGCAACAATCAATACAGGACATACCAATCAGCCCCCCAGCAACAATCAACAAAGGACATACCAATCAGCTCCCCAGCAACAATCAACACAGGGCATACCAATCAGCCCCCCAGCAACAATCAACACAGGACATACCAATCAGCTCCCCAGCAAAAATCAACACAGGACATACCAATCAGCCCCCCAGCAACAATCAACACAGGGCATACCAATCACCTCCCCAGCAACACAGGACATACCAATCAGTTTCCCAGCAACACCGCACACAGGACATACCAATATGCTACCCAGCAAAAGTCAACACAGGGCATACCAATCTGCTCCCCAGCAACAATCAACACAAGGCATACCAATCAGCTCCCCAGCAACAATCAACACAGGACATACCAATCAGCTTCCCAGCAACAATCAACACAGGACATACAAATCAGCCCCCCAGCAACAATCAACACAGGACATACCAATCAGCTCCCCAGCAACAATCAGCACAGGACATACCAATCAGCCCTCCAGCAACAATCAACACAGGGCATACCAATCAGCTCCCCAGCAACACAGGACATACCAATCAGCTCCCCAGCAACACCCCACACAGGGCATACCAATCAGCTACCCAGCAACAATCAACACAGGGCATACAAATCAGCTCCCCAGCAACAATCAACACAGGACATACCAATCAGCTCCCCAGCAATAATCAACGCAGGACATACCAATCAGCTCCCCAGCCACAATCAACACAGGGCATACCAATCAGCTCCCCAGCAACACAGGACATACCAATCAGCTCCCCAGCAACAATCAACACAGGACATACCAATCAGCTCCCCAGCAACAATCAACACAGGGCATACCAATCAGCTCCCCAGCAACACAGGACATACCAATCAGTTTCCCAACAACAATCAACACAGGGCATACCAATCAGCTCCCCAGCAACACAGAACATACCAATCAGCTCCCCAGCAACAATCGAAACAGGGCATACCAATAAGCTTCCCAGCAACAATCAACACAGGACATACCAATCAGCCCCCCAGCAACAATCGAAACAGGGCATACCAATAAGCTTCCCAGCAACAATCAACACAGGGCATACCAATCAGCTCCCCAGCAACAATCAACACAGTACATACCAATCAGCGTCCCAGCAACACCCCACACAGGACATACCAATCAGCCTCCGAGCAACACCCCTCACAGGGCATACCAATCAGCTCCCCAGTAACAATCAATACAGGACATACCAATCAGCTCCCCAGCAACAATCAACACAGGACATACCAATCAGCTCCCCAGCAACAATCAACACAGGACATACCAATCAGCTCCCCAGCAATAATCAACGCAGGACATACTAATCAGCTCCCCAGCCACAATCAACACAGGGCATACCAATCAGCACCCCAGCAACACAGGACATACCAATCAGCTCCCCAGCAACAATCAACACAGGACATACCAATCAGCTCCCCAGCAACAATCAACACAGGGCATACCAATCAGCTCCCCAACAACACAGGACATACCAATCAGTTTCCCAACAACAATCAACACAGGGCATACCAATCAGCTCCCCAGCAACACAGAACATACCAATCAGCTCCCCAGCAACAATCAACACAGGACATACCAATCAGCCCCCCAGCAACAATCGAAACAGGGCATACCAATAAGCTTCCCAGCAACAATCAACACAGGGCATACCAATCAGCCCCCCAGCAACAATCAACACAGTACATACCAATCAGCGTCCCAGCAACACCCCACACAGGACATACCAATCAGCCTCCGAGCAACACCCCTCACAGGGCATACCAATCAGCTCCCCAGCAACAATCAATACAGGACATACCAATCAGCTCCCCAGCAACAATCAACACAGGACATACCAATCAGCTCCCCAGCAACAATCAACACAGGACATACCAATCAGCTCCCCAGCAACGCAGGGCATACCAATCAGCTCCCCAGCAACAATCAACACAGGACATACCAATCAGCTCCCCAGCAACACCCCACACAGGGCATACCAATCAGCTCCCCAGCAACAATCAACACAGGACATACCAATCAGCTCCCCAGCAACAATCAACACAGGGCATACCATTCAGCTACCCAGCAACACAGGACATACCAATCAGCTCCCCAGCAACAATCAACACAGGACATACCAATCAGTACCCCAGCAACAATCAACACAGGGCATACCAATCAGCTTCCCAGCAACAATCAACACAGGGCATACAAATCAGCTCCCCAGCAACACAGGACATACCAATCAGCTCCCAAGCAACAATCAACACAAGACATACCAATCAGCTCCCTAGCAACAATCAACACAGGACATACGAATCAGCTCCCCAGCAACAATCAACACAGGACATACCAATCAGCTCCCCAGCAACAATCAACACAGGACATACCAATCAGTTCCCCAGCAACAATCAACACAGGTCATACCAATCAGCTCCCCAGCAACAATCAACACAGGGCATACAAATCAGCCACCCAGCAACAATCAACACAGGGCATACCAATCAGCTCCATAGCAACACAGGACATACCAATCTGCTCCCCAGCAACAATCAACACAAGACATACCAATCAGCTCCCCAGCAACAATCAACACAGGACATACCAATCAGCCCTCCAGCAACAATCAACACAGGACATACCAATCAGCTCCCCAGCAACAATCAACACAGGGCATACCAATCAGCTTCCCAGCAACAATCAACACAGGGCATACCAATCAGCTCCATAGCAACACAGGACATACCAATCAGCTCCCCAGCAACAATCAACACAAGACATACCAATCAGCTTCCCAGCAACAATCAACACAGGGCATACAAATCAGCTCCCCAGCAACACAGGACATACCAATCAGTTTCCCAACAACAATCAACACAGGGCATACCAATCAGCTCCCCAGCAACACAGAACATACCAATCAGCTCCCCAGCAACAATCAACACAGGACATACCAATCAGCCCCCCAGCATCAATCGAAACAGGGCATACCAATAAGCTTCCCAGCAACAATCAACACAGGGCATACCAATCAGCTCCCCAGCAACAATCAACACAGGGCATACCAATCAGCTCCCCAGCAACACAGGACATACCAATCAGCTCCCCAGCAACAATCAACACAGGACATACCAATCAGCTTCCCAGCAACAATCAACACAGGACATACCAATCAGCCCCCCAGCAACAATCAACACAGGACATACCAATCAGCTCCCCAGCAACAATCAACACAGGGCATACCAATCTGCTCCCCAGCAACAATCAATACAGGACATACCAATCAGCCCCCCAGCAACAATCAACAAAGGACATACCAATCAGCTCCCCAGCAACAATCAACACAGGGCATACCAATCAGCCCCCCAGCAACAATCAACACAGGACATACCAATCAGCTCCCCAGCAAAAATCAACAAAGGACATACCAATCAGCCCCCCAGCAACAATCAACACAGGGCATACCAATCACCTCCCCAGCAACACAGGACATACCAATCAGTTTCCCAGCAACACCGCACACAGGACATACCAATATGCTACCCAGCAAAAGTCAACACAGGGCATACCAATCTGCTCCCCAGCAACAATCAACACAAGGCATACCAATCAGCTCCCCAGCAACAATCAACACAGGACATACCAATCAGCTTCCCAGCAACAATCAACACAGGACATACAAATCAGCCCCCCAGCAACAATCAACACAGGACATACCAATCAGCTCCCCAGCAACAATCAGCACAGGACATACCAATCAGCCCTCCAGCAACAATCAACACAGGGCATACCAATCAGCTCCCCAGCAACACAGGACATACCAATCAGCTCCCCAGCAACACCCCACACAGGGCATACCAATCAGCTACCCAGCAACAATCAACACAGGGCATACAAATCAGCTCCCCAGCAACAATCAACACAGGACATACCAATCAGCTCCCCAGCAATAATCAACGCAGGACATACCAATCAGCTCCCCAGCCACAATCAACACAGGGCATACCAATCAGCTCCCCAGCAACACAGGACATACCAATCAGCTCCCCAGCAACAATCAACACAGGACATACCAATCAGCTCCCCAGCAACAATCAACACAGGGCATACCAATCAGCTCCCCAGCAACACAGGACATACCAATCAGTTTCCCAACAACAATCAACACAGGGCATACCAATCAGCTCCCCAGCAACACAGAACATACCAATCAGCTCCCCAGCAACAATCGAAACAGGGCATACCAATAATCTTCCCAGCAACAATCAACACAGGACATACCAATCAGCCCCCCAGCAACAATCGAAACAGGGCATACCAATAAGCTTCCCAGCAACAATCAACACAGGGCATACCAATCAGCTCCCCAGCAACAATCAACACAGTACATACCAATCAGCGTCCCAGCAACACCCCACACAGGACATACCAATCAGCCTCCGAGCAACACCCCTCACAGGGCATACCAATCAGCTCCCCAGTAACAATCAATACAGGACATACCAATCAGCTCCCCAGCAACAATCAACACAGGACATACCAATCAGCTCCCCAGCAACAATCAACACAGGACATACCAATCAGCTCCCCAGCAATAATCAACGCAGGACATACTAATCAGCTCCCCAGCCACAATCAACACAGGGCATACCAATCAGCACCCCAGCAACACAGGACATACCAATCAGCTCCCCAGCAACAATCAACACAGGACATACCAATCAGCTCCCCAGCAACAATCAACACAGGGCATACCAATCAGCTCCCCAACAACACAGGACATACCAATCAGTTTCCCAACAACAATCAACACAGGGCATACCAATCAGCTCCCCAGCAACACAGAACATACCAATCAGCTCCCCAGCAACAATCAACACAGGACATACCAATCAGCCCCCCAGCAACAATCGAAACAGGGCATACCAATAAGCTTCCCAGCAACAATCAACACAGGGCATACCAATCAGCCCCCCAGCAACAATCAACACAGTACATACCAATCAGCGTCCCAGCAACACCCCACACAGGACATACCAATCAGCCTCCGAGCAACACCCCTCACAGGGCATACCAATCAGCTCCCCAGCAACAATCAATACAGGACATACCAATCAGCTCCCCAGCAACAATCAACACAGGACATACCAATCAGCTCCCCAGCAACAATCAACACAGGACATACCAATCAGCTCCCCAGCAACGCAGGGCATACCAATCAGCTCCCCAGCAACAATCAACACAGGACATACCAATCAGCTCCCCAGCAACACCCCACACAGGGCATACCAATCAGCTCCCCAGCAACAATCAACACAGGACATACCAATCAGCTCCCCAGCAACAATCAACACAGGGCATACCATTCAGCTACCCAGCAACACAGGACATACCAATCAGCTCCCCAGCAACAATCAACACAGGACATACCAATCAGTACCCCAGCAACAATCAACACAGGGCATACCAATCAGCTTCCCAGCAACAATCAACACAGGGCATACAAATCAGCTCCCCAGCAACACAGGACATACCAATCAGCTCCCAAGCAACAATCAACACAAGACATACCAATCAGCTCCCTAGCAACAATCAACACAGGACATACGAATCAGCTCCCCAGCAACAATCAACACAGGACATACCAATCAGCTCCCCAGCAACAATCAACACAGGACATACCAATCAGTTCCCCAGCAACAATCAACACAGGTCATACCAATCAGCTCCCCAGCAACAATCAACACAGGGCATACAAATCAGCCACCCAGCAACAATCAACACAGGGCATACCAATCAGCTCCATAGCAACACAGGACATACCAATCTGCTCCCCAGCAACAATCAACACAAGACATACCAATCAGCTCCCCAGCAACAATCAACACAGGACATACCAATCAGCCCTCCAGCAACAATCAACACAGGACATACCAATCAGCTTCCCAGCAACAATCAACACAGGGCATACCAATCAGCTTCCCAGCAACAATCAACACAGGGCATACAAATCAGCTCCCCAGCAACACAGGACATTCCAATCAGCTCCCAAGCAACAATCAACACAAGACATACCAATCAGCGCCCTAGCAACAATCAACACAGGACATACGAATCAGCTCCCCAGCAACAATCAACACAGGACATACCAATCAGCTCCCCAGCAACAATCAACACAGGACATACCAATCAGTTCCCCAGCAACAATCAACACAGGTCATACCAATCAGCACCCCAGCAACAATCAACACAGGGCATACAAATCAGCTTCCCAGCAACAATCAACACAAGGCATACCAATCAGCTCCATAGCAACACAGGACATACCAATCTGCTCCCCAGCAACAATCAACACAAGACATACCAATCAGCTCCCCAGCAACAATCAACACAGGACATACCAATCAGCCCCCCAGCAACAATCAACACAGGGCATACCAATCAGCTCCATAGCAACACAGGACATACCAATCAGCTCCCCAGCAACAATCAACACAAGACATACCAATCAGCTCACCAGCAACAATCAACACAGGACATACCAATCAGCACCCCAGCAACAATCAACACAGGACATACCAATCAGCTCCCCAGCAACAATCAACACAGGACATACCAATCAGCTCCCCAGTAACACCCCACACAGGACATACCAATCAGCTCCCCAGCAACAATAAACACAGGACAAACCAATCAGCTCCCCAGCAACAATAAACACAGGACATACAAATCAGCTTCCCAGCAACAATCAACACAAGGCATACCAATCAGCTCCATAGCAACACAGGACATACCAATCTGCTCCCCAGCAACAATCAACACAAGACATACCAATCAGCTCCCCAGCAACAATCAACACAGGACATACCAATCAGCCCCCCAGCAACAATCAACACAGGGCATACCAATCAGCTCCATAGCAACACAGGACATACCAATCAGCTCCCCAGCAACAATCAACACAAGACATACCAATCAGCTCACCAGCAACAATCAACACAGGACATACCAATCAGCACCCCAGCAACAATCAACACAGGACATACCAATCAGCTCCCCAGCAACAATCAACACAGGACATACCAATCAGCTCCCCAATAACACCCCACACAGGACATACCAATCAGCTCCCCAGCAACAATAAACACAGGACAAACCAATCAGCTCCCCAGCAACAATAAACACAGGACATACCAATCAGCACCCCAGCAACAATCAACACAGGACATTCCAATCAGCTCCCCAGCAACACAGGACATACCAATCAGCTCCCCATCAACAATCAACACAGGGCATACCAATCAGCTCCCCAGCAACAGTCAACACAGGACATACCAATCAGCCCCCCAGCAACAATCAACACAGGGCATACCAATCAGCTCCCCAGCAACAAAGGACATACCAATCAGCTCCCCAGCAACAATCAACACAGAGCATTCCAATCTGCCTCCCAGCAACAATCAACACAGGACATACCAATCAGCTCCCCATTAAAAATCAACACAGGGCATTCCAATCTGCCTCCCAGCAACAATCAACACAGGGCATAGCAATCAGCTCCCCAGCAACAATCAACACAGGGCATACCAATCAGCACCCCAGCAACAATCAACACAAGACATACCAATCAGCTTCCCAGCAACAATCAACACAGGGCATACCAATCTGCTACCCAGCAACAATCAACACAGGGCATACCAATCAGCTCCCCAGCAACGCAGGACATACCAATCAGTTCCCTAGCAACAATCAACACAGGGCATACCAATCAGCTTCCAGCAACAATCAACACAGGACATACCAATCAGCTCCCAAGCAACAATCAACACAGGGCATACCAATCAGCTTCCAGCAACAATCAACACAGGGCATACCAATCTGCTCCCCAGCAACAATCAACACAGACATACCAATCAGCTCCCCAGCAACAATCAAAACAGGACATACCAATCAGCTTCCCAGCAACAATCAACACAGGACATACCAATTAGCCCCCCAGCAACAATCAACACAGGGCATACCAATCAGCTCCCCAGCAACACAGGACATACCAATCAGCTCCCCAGCAACAATCAACACAGGGCATACCAATCAGCTTCCAGCAACAATCAACACAGGACATACCAATCAGCTCCCAAGCAAAAATCAACACAGGGCATACCAATCAGCTCCCCAGCAACAATCAACACAGGACATATCAATCAGCTCCCCAGCAACAATCAACACAGGACATACCAATCAGCTCCCCAGCAACTCAGGACATACCGATAAGCCCCCCAGCAACAATCAAGACAGGACATACCAATCAGCCCCCCAGCAACACAGGACATACCAATCAGTTCCCCAGCAACAATCAACACAGGGCATACCAATCAGCTCCCCAGCAACACAGAACATACCAATCAGCTCCCCATCAACAATCAACACAGGACATACCAATCAGCCCCCCAGCAACAATCAAAACAGGACATACCAATCAGCCCCCCAGCGACAATCAACACAGGGCATACCAATCAGCTCCCCAGCAACAATCAACACAGGGCATACCAATAAGCTTCCCAGCAACAATCAACACAGGGCATACCAATCAGCTCCCCAGCAACAATCAACACAGTACATACCAATCAGCGTCCCAGCAACACCCCACACAGGACATACCAATCAGCCTCCGAGCAACACCCCTCACAGGGCATACCAATCAGCTCCCCAGCAACAATCAATACAGGACATACCAATCAGCTCCCCAGCAACAATCAACACAGGACATACCAATCAGCTCCCCAGCAACAATCAACACAGGACATACCAATCAGCTCCCCAGCAACACAGGACATACCAATCAGCTCCCCAGCAACAATCAACACAGGACATACCAATCAGCTCCCCAGCAACACCCCACACAGGGCATACCAATCAGCTCCCCAGCAACAATCAACACAGGACATACCAATCAGCTCCCCAGCAACAATCAACACAGGGCATACCAATCAGCCACCCAGCAACACAGGACATACCAATCAGCTCCCCAGCAACAATCAACACAGGACATACCAATCAGTTCCCCAGCAACAACCAACACAGGGCATACCAATCAGCCCCCCAGCAACAATCAACACAGTGCATACAAATCAGCTTCCCAGCAACAATCAACACAGGGCATACCAATCAGCGACCCAGCAACACAGGACATACCAATCAGCTCCCCAGCAACAATCAACACAGGACATACCAATCAGTTCCCCAGCAACAATCAACACGGGGCATACCAATCAGCTCCCCAGCAACAATCAACACAGGGCATACCAATCAGCTTCCCAGCAACAATCAACACAGGGCATACCAATCAGCTCCATAGCAACACAGGACATACTAATCAGCTCCCCAGCAACAATCAACACAGGGCATACCAATCAGCTCCATAGCAACACAGGGCATACCAATCAGCTCCCCAGCAACAAAGGACATACCAATCAGCACCCAGCAACAATCAACACAGAGCATTCCAATCTGCCTCCCAGCAACAATCAACACAGGACATACCAATCAGCTCCCCATTAAAAATCAACACAGGGCATTCCAATCTGCCTCCCAGCAACAATCAACACAGGGCATACCAATCAGCTCCCCAGCAACAATCAACACAGGGCATACCAATCAGCACCCCAGCAACAATGAACACAAGACATACCAATCAGCTTCCCAGCAACAATGCAACACAGGGCATACCAATCTGCTACCCAGCGAACAATCAACACAGGGCATACCAATCAGCTCCCCAGCAACGCAGGACATACCAATCAGTTCCCTAGCAACAATCAACACAGGGCATACCAATCAGCTTCCAGCAACAATCAACACAGGACATACCAATCAGCTCCCAAGCAACAATCAACACAGGGCATACCAATCAGCTTCCAGCAACAATCAACACAGGGCATACCAATCTGCTCCCCAGCAACAATCAACACAGACATACCAATCAGCTCAGGGCATACCAATCAGCACCCCAGCAACAATGAACACAAGACATACCAATCAGCTTCCCAGCAACAATCAACACAGGGCATACCAATCTGCTACCCAGCAACAATCAACACAGGGCATACCAATCAGCTCCCCAGCAACGCAGGACATACCAATCAGTTCCCTAGCAACAATCAACACAGGGCATACCAATCAGCTTCCAGCAACAATCAACACAGGACATACCAATCAGCTCCCAAGCAACAATCAACACAGGGCATACCAATCAGCTTCCAGCAACAATCAACACAGGGCATACCAATCTGCTCCCCAGCAACAATCAACACAGACATACCAATCAGCTCCCCAGCAACAATCAAAACAGGACATACCAATCAGCTTCCCAGCAACAATCAACACAGGACATACCAATTAGCCCCCCAGCAACAATCAACACAGGGCATACCAATCAGCTCCCCAGCAACACAGGACATACCAATCAGCTCCCCAGCAACAATCAACACAGGGCATACCAATCAGCTTCCAGCAACAATCAACACAGGACATACCAATCAGCTCCCAAGCAAAAATCAACACAGGGCATACCAATCAGCTCCCCAGCAACAATCAACACAGGGCATACCAATCAGCTCCCCAGCAACACAAGACATACCAATCAGCTCCCCAGCTACAATCAACACAGGACATTCCAATCAGCTCCCCAGCAACAATCAACACAGGGCATATCAATCAGCTACCCAGCAACAATCAACACAGGACATACCAATCAGCTCCCCAGCAACTCAGGACATACCGATAAGCTCCCCAGCAACAATCAAGACAGGACATACCAATCAGCCCCCCAGCAACACAGGACATACCAATCAGTTCCCCAGCAACAATCAACACAGGGCATACCAATCAGCTCCCCAGCAACACAGAACATACCAATCAGCTCCCCATCAACAATCAACACAGGACATACCAATCAGCCCCCCAGCAACAATCAAAACAGGACATACCAATCAGCCCCCCAGCGACAATCAACACAGGGCATACCAATCAGCTCCCCAGCAACAATCAACACAGGGCATACCAATAAGCTTCCCAGCAACAATCAACACAGGGCATACCAATCAGCTCCCCAGCAACAATCAACACAGTACATACCAATCAGCGTCCCAGCAACACCCCACACAGGACATACCAATCAGCCTCCGAGCAACACCCCTCACAGGGCATACCAATCAGCTCCCCAGCAACAATCAATACAGGACATACCAATCAGCTCCCCAGCAACAATCAACACAGGACATACCAATCAGCTCCCCAGCAACAATCAACACAGGACATACCAATCAGCTCCCCAGCAACACAGGACATACCAATCAGCTCCCCAGCAACAATCAACACAGGACATACCAATCAGCTCCCCAGCAACACCCCACACAGGGCATACCAATCAGCTCCCCAGCAACAATCAACACAGGACATACCAATCAGCTCCCCAGCAACAATCAACACAGGGCATACCAATCAGCCACCCAGCAACACAGGACATACCAATCAGCTCCCCAGCAACAATCAACACAGGACATACCAATCAGGTCCCCAGCAACAACCAACACAGGGCATACCAATCAGCCCCCCAGCAACAATCAACACAGTGCATACAAATCAGCTTCCCAGCAACAATCAACACAGGGCATACCAATCAGCGACCCAGCAACACAGGACATACCAATCAGCTCCCCAGCAACAATCAACACAGGACATACCAATCAGTTCCCCAGCAACAATCAACACGGGGCATACCAATCAGCTCCCCAGCAACAATCAACACAGGGCATACCAATCAGCTTCCCAGCAACAATCAACACAGGGCATACCAATCAGCTCCATAGCAACACAGGACATACCAATCAGCTCCCCAGCAACAATCAACACAAGACATACCAATCCGCTCCCCAGCAACAATCAGCACAGGACATACCAATCAGCTCCCCAGCAACAATCAACACAGGACATACCAATCAGCTCCCCAGTAACACCCCACACAGGACATACCAATCAGCTCCCCAGCAACAATAAACACAGGACAAACCAATCAGCCCCCCAGCAACAATAAACACAGGACATACCAACCAGCTCCCCAGCAACAATCAACACAGGACATTCCAATCAGCTCCCCAGCAACACAGGACATACCAATCAGCTCCCCATCAACAATCAACACAGGACATACCAATCAGCCCCCCAGCAACAATCAACACAGGGCATACCAATCAGCTCCCCAGCAACAATCAACACAGGACATAACAATGAGCCCCCCAAGCAACAATTAACACAGGGCATACCAATCAGCCCACCAGCAACAAAGGACATACCAATCAGCTCCCCAGCAACAATCAACAGAGGGCATATCAATCAGCTCCCCAGCAACACAGGACATACCAATCAGCTCCCCAGCAACACTGCACACAGGACATACCAATCAGCCCCCCAGCAACAATCAACACAGGACATACCAATCAGCCTCCCAGCAACAATCAACACAGGACATACCAATCAGCTCCCCAGCAACAATCAACACAGGGCATACCAATCTGCTCCCCAGCAACAATCAACACAGGACATACCAATCAGCTCACCAACAACAATCAACACAGGACATACCAATCAGCTCCCCAGCAACAATCAACACAGGACATACCAATCAGCTTCCCAGCAACAATCAACACAGGACATACCAATCAGACCCCCAGCAACAATCAACACAGGACATACCAATCAGCACCCCAGCAACACCCCACACAGGGCATACCAATCAGCTCCCCAGCAACAATCAACACAGGGCATACCAATCAGCTCCTCAGCAACAATCAACACAGGACATACCAATCAGCTCCCAGCAACAATCAACGCAGGGCATACCAATCAGCTCCCCAGCCACAATCAACACAGGGCATAACAATCAGCACCCCAGCAACACAGGACATACCAATCAGCTCTCCAGCAACAATCAACACAGGGCATACCATTCAGCTCCCCAGCAACACAGGACATACCAATCAGCTCCCCAGCAACAATCAACACAGGACATACCAATCAGCTCCCCAGCAACAATCAACACAGGACATACCAATCAGCTCCCCAGCAACAACCAACACAGGACATACCAATCAGCCCTCCAGCAACAATCAACACAGGACATACCAATCAGCTCCCCAGCCACAATCAACACAGGGCATACCAATCAGCCTCCCAACAACACAGGACATACCAATCAGCCCTCCAGCAACAATCAACACAGGGCATACCAATCAGCTCCCCAGCAACAATCAACACAGGGCATACCAATCAGCCCCCAGCAACAATCAATACAGGGCATACCAATCAGCTCCCCAGCAACACAGGACATACCAATCAGCTACCCAGCAACAATCAACACAGGACCTACCAATCAGCTTCCCAGCAACACCCTTCACAGGGCATACCAATCAGCTCCCCAGCAACATACCAATCAGCTCCCCAGCAGCAATCAACACAGGGCATACCAATCAGCTCCCCAGCAACAATCAACACAGGACATACCAATCAGCTCCCCAGCAACAATCAACACAGGACATGCCAATCAGCTCCCCATTAACAATCAACACAGGACATACCAATCAGCTCCCCAGCAACAATCAACACAGGGCATACCAATCAGCTCCCCAGCAACAATCAACACAGGACATACCAATCAGCCCCCCAGCAACAATCAACACAGGGCAAACCAATCAGCCCCCCAGCAACACAGGACATACCAATCAGCTCCCCAGCAACACAGGACATACCAATCAGCTCCCCAGCAACACAGGGCATACCAATCAGCTCCCCAGCAACACAGGGCATACCAATCAGCTCCCCATCAACCATCAACACAGGGCATACCAATCAGCACCCCAGCAACAATCAACACAGGACATACCAATCAGCTCCCCAGCAACAATCAACACAGGACATACCAATCAGCTCCCCAGCAACACCCCACACAGGGCATACCAATCAGCTCCCCAGCAACAATCAACACAGGACATACCAATCAGCTCCCCAGCAACAATCAACACAGGACATACCAATCAGCTCCCCAGCAACACCCCACACAGGACATACCAATCAGTTCCCCAGCAACAATCAACACAGGGCATACAAATCAGCTCCCCAGCAACACAGGACATACCAATCAGCTCCCCAGCAACAATCAACACAGGACATACCAATCAGCCCCCCAGCAACAATCAAAACAGGACATACCAATCAGCCCCCCAGCAACAATCAACACAGGGCATACCAATCAGCCCCCCAGCAACAATCAACACAGGGCATACCAATAAGCTTCCCAGCAACAATCAACACAGGGCATACCAATCAGCTCCCCAGTAACAATCAACACATGACATACCAATCAGCCCTCCAGCAACACCCCACACAGAGCATACCAATCAGGTCCCCAGCAACAATCAACACAGGACATACCAATCAGCTCCCCAGCAACAATCAACACAGGGCATACCAATCAGCAACCCAGCAACACAGGACGTACCAATCAGCTACCCAGCAACAATCAACACAGGACATACCAATCAGTTCCCCAGCAACACCCCACACAGGGCATACCAATCAGCTCCCCAGCAACAATCAACACAGGACATTCCAATCAGCTCCCCAGCAACACAGGACATACCAATCAGCTCCCCATCAACAATCAACACAGGACATACCAATCAGCCCCCCAGCAACAATCAACACAGGGCATACCAATCAGTTCCCCAGCAACAATCAACACAGGACATACCAATCAGCCCCCCAGCAACAATCAACACAGGGCATACCAATCAGCCCCCCAGCAACAATCAAAACAGGACATACCAATCAGCTCCCCAGCAACAATCAACACAGGACATACCAATCAGCTCCCCAGCAACAATCAACACAGGACATACCAATCAGCTCCCCAGCAACAATCAACACAGGACATACCAATCAGCCCTCCAGCAACAATCAACACAGGACATACCAATCAGCTCCCCAGCCACAATCAACACAGGGCATAGCAATCAGCCTCCCAACAACACAGGACATACCAATCAGCCCTCCAGCAACAATCAACACAGGGCATACCAATCAGCTCCCCAGCAACAATCAACACAGGGCATACCAA
This sequence comes from Salmo salar, assembly GCF_965601325.2. Lineage (NCBI taxonomy): Eukaryota > Metazoa > Chordata > Actinopteri > Salmoniformes > Salmonidae > Salmo > Salmo salar. The sequence goes on from NC_138305.1 coordinate 17,063,706, forward strand.
TCAGCCCCCAGCAACAATCAATACAGGGCATACCAATCAACTCCCCAGCAACACAGGACATACCAATCAGCTACCCAGCAACAATCAACACAGGACCTACCAATCAGCTTCCCAGCAACACCCTTCACAGGGCATACCAATCAGCTCCCCAGCAACATACCAATCAGCTCCCCAGCAGCAATCAACACAGGGCATACCAATCAGCTCCCCAGCAACAATCAACACAGGACATACCAATCAGCTCCCCAGCAACAATCAACACAGGACATGCCAATCAGCTCCCCATTAACAATCAACACAGGACATACCAATCAGCTCCCCAGCAACAATCAACACAGGGCATACCAATCCGCTCTCCAGCAACAATCAACACAGGACATACCAATCAGCCCCCCAGCAACAATCAACACAGGGCAAACCAATCAGCCCCCCAGCAACACAGGACATACCAATCAGCTCCCCAGCAACACAGGACATACCAATCAGCTCCCCAGCAACACAGGGCATACCAATCAGCTCCCCATCAACCATCAACACAGGGCATACCAATCAGCACCCCAGCAACAATCAACACAGGACATACCAATCAGCTCCCCAGCAACAATCAACACAGGACATACCAATCAGCTCCCCAGCAACACCCCACACAGGGCATACCAATCAGCTCCCCAGCAACAATCAACACAGGACCTACCAATCAGCTCCCCAGCAACAATCAACACAGGACATACCAATCAGCTCCCCAGCAACACCCCACACAGGACATACCAATCAGTTCCCCAGCAACAATCAACACAGGGCATACAAATCAGCTCCCCAGCAACACAGGACATACCAATCAGCTCCCCAGCAACAATCAACACAGGACATACCAATCAGCCCCCCAGCAACAATCAAAACAGGACATACCAATCAGCCCCCCAGCAACAATCAACACAGGGCATACCAATCAGCCCCCCAGCAACAATCAACACAGGGCATACCAATAAGCTTCCCAGCAACAATCAACACAGGGCATACCAATCAGCTCCCCAGTAACAATTCAACACATGACATACCAATCAGCTCCCCAGCAACACCCCACACAGGGCATACCAATCAGGTCCCCAGCAACAATCAACACAGGACATACCAATCAGCTCCCCAGCAACAATCAACACAGGGCATACCAATCAGCAACCCAGCAACACAGGACGTACCAATCAGCTACCCAGCAACAATCAACACAGGACATACCAATCAGTTCCCCAAGCAACACCCAACACAGGGCATACGAATCAGCTCCCCAGCAACAATCAACACAGGACATTCCAATCAGCTCCCCAGCAACACAGGACATACCAATCAGCTCCCCATCAACAATCAACACAGGACATACCAATCAGCCCCCCAGCAACAATCAACACAGGGCATACCAATCTGTTCCCCAGCAACAATCAACACAGGACATACCAATCAGCCCCCCAGCAACAATCAACACAGGGCATACCAATCAGCTCCCCAGCAACAATCAACACAGGGCATACCAATCAGCTCACCAACAACAATCAACACAGGACATACCAATCAGCTCCCCAGCAACAATCAACACAGGACATACCAATCAGCTCCCCAGCAACACCCCACACAGGACATACCAATCAGCTCCCCAGCAACAATCAACACAGGGCATACAAATCAGCTCCCCAGCAACACAGGACATACCAATCAGCTCCCCAGCAACAATCAACACAGGACATACCAATCAGCCCCCCAGCAACAATCAAAACAGGACATACCAATCAGCCACCCAGCAACAATCAACACAGGGCATACCAATCAGCCCCCCAGCAACAATCAACACAGGGCATACCAATAAGCTTCCCAGCAACAATCAACACAGGGCATACCAATCAGCTCCCCAGTAACAATCAACACATGACATACCAATCAGCTCCCCAGCAACACCCCACACAGGGCATACCAATCAGCTCCCCAGCAACAATCAACACAGGACATACCAATCAGCTCCCCAGCAACAATCAACACAGGGCATACCAATCAGCAACCCAGCAACACAGGACGTACCAATCAGCTACCCAGCAACAATCAACACAGGACATACCAATCAGCTCCCCAGCAACACAAGACATATCAATCAGCTCCCACAGCAGCAATCAACACAGGGCATATCAATCAGCTCCCCAGCAACAATCAACACAGGACATACCAATCAGTGCCCCAGCAACACCCCACACAGGGCATACCAATCAGCTCCCCAGCAACAATCAACACAGGACATACCAATCAGCACCCAAGCAACAATCAACACAGGGCATACCAATCAGCTCCCCAGCAACAATCAACACAGGGCATACCAATCAGCTCCCCAGCAACACAAGACATATCAATCAGCTCCCACAGCAACAATCAACACAGGGCATATCAATCAGCTCCCCAGCAACAATCAACACAGGACATACCAATCAGTGCCCCAGCAACACCCCACACAGGGCATACCAATCAGCTCCCCAGCAACAATCAACACAGGGCATTCCAATCAGCTCCCCAGCAACAATCAACACAGGACATACCAATCAGCACCCCAGCAACACCCCACACAGGGCATACCAATCAGCTCCCCAGAAACAATCAACACAGGGCATACCAATCAGCTCCTCAGCAACAATCAACACAGGACATACCAATCAGCTCGCAGCAACAATCAACGCAGGGCATACCAATCAGCTCCCCAGCCACAATCAACACAGGGCATAACAATCAGCACCCCAGCAACACAGGACATACCAATCAGCTCTCCAGCAACAATCAACACAGGGCATACCATTCAGCTCCCCAGCAACACAGGACATACCAATCAGCTCCCCAGCAACAATCAACGCAGGGCATACCAATCAGCTCCCCAGCCACAATCAACACAGGGCATAACAATCAGCACCCCAGCAACACAGGACATACCAATCAGCTCCCCAGCAACACCCCACACAGGACATACCAATCAGTTCCCCAGCAACAATCAACACAGGGCATACAAATCAGCTCCCCAGCAACACAGGACATACAAATCAGCTCCCCAGCAACAATCAACACAGGACATACCAATCAGCCCCCCAGCAACAATCAAAACAGGACATACCAATCAGCCCCCCAGCAACAATCAACACAGGGCATACCAATCAGCCCCCCAGCAACAATCAACACAGGGCATACCAATAAGCTTCCCAGCAACAATCAACACAGGGCATACCAATCAGCTCCCCAGTAACAATCAACACATGACATACCAATAAGCTCCCCAGCAACACCCCACACAGGGCATACCAATCAGCTCCCCAGCAACAATCAACACAGGACATACCAATCAGCTCCCCAGCAACAATCAACACAGGGCATACCAATCAGCAACCCAGCAACACAGGACGTACCAATCAGCCCTCCAGCAACAATCAACACAGGACATACCAATCAGACCCCCAGCAACAATCAACACAGGGCATACCAATCAGCAACCCAGCAACACAGGACGTACCAATCAGCTACCCAGCAACAATCAACACAGGACATACCAATCAGCCCTCCAGCAACAATCAACACAGGGCATACCAATCAGCTCCCCAGCAACAATCAACACAGGACATTCCAATCAGCTCCCCAGCAACACAGGACATACCAATCAGCTCCCCATCAACAATCAACACAGGACATACCAATCAGCCCCCCAGCAACAATCAACACAGGGCATACCAATCAGTTTCCCAGCAACAATCAACACAGGACATACCAATCAGCCCCCCAGCAACAATCAACACAGGGCATACCAATCAGCTCCCCAGCAACAAAGGACATACCAATCAGCTCCCCAGCAACAATCAACACAGGGCATTCCAATCTGCCTCCCAGCAACAATCAACACAGGACATACCAATCAGCTCCCCATTAAAAATCAACACAGGGCATTCCAATCTCCCTCCCAGCAACAATCAACACAGGGCATACCAATCAGCTCCCCAACAACAATCAACACAGGGCATACCAATCAGCTCCCCAGCAACAATCAACACAGGGCATACCAATCAGCTTCCAGCAACAATCAACACAGGACATACCAATCAGCTCCCAAGCAACAATCGTCACAGGGCATACCAATCAGCTCCCCAGCAACAATCAACACAGGGCATACCAATCAGCTCCCCAGCAACACAATACATACCAATCAGCTCCCCAGCTACAATCAACACAGGACATTCCAATCAGCTCCCCAGCAACAATCAACACAGGACATACCAATCAGCTCCCCAGCAACTCAGGACATACCAATAAGATCCTCAGCAACAATCAACGCAGGGCATACCAATCAGCTCCCCAGCCACAATCAACACAGGGCATAACAATCAGCTCCCAGCAACACAGGACATACCAATCAGCTCTCCAGCAACAATCAACACAGGGCATACCATTAAGCCTCCCAGCAACACAGGACATACCAATCAGCTCCCCAGCAACAATCAACACAGGACATACCAATCAGCTCCCCAGCAACAATCAACACAGGACATACCAATCAGCTCCCCAGCAACAATCAACACAGGACATACCAATCAGCCCTCCAGCAACAATCAACACAGGACATACCAATCAGCTCACCAGCCACAATCAACACAGGGCATACCAATCAGCCTCCCAACAACACAGGACATACCAATCAGCCCTCCAGCAACAATCAACACAGGGCATACCAATCAGCTTCCCAGCAACAATCAACACAGGGCATACCAATCAGCCCCCAGCAACAATCAATACAGGGCATACCAATCAGCTCCCCAGCAACACAGGACATACCAATCAGCACCCCAGCAACACAGGACATACCAATCAGCTCCCCAGCAACAATCAACACAGGGCATACCATTAAGCTCCCCAGCAACACAGGACATACCAATCAGCTCCCCAGCAACAATCAACACAGGACATACCAATCAGCTCCCCAGCAACAATCAACACAGGACATACCAATCAGCTCCCCAGCAACAATCAACACAGGACATACCAATCAGCCCTCCAGCAACAATCAACACAGGACATACCAATCAGCTCACCAGCCACAATCAACACAGGGCATACCAATCAGCCTCCCAACAACACAGGACATACCAATCAGCCCTCCAGCAACAATCAACACAGGGCATACCAATCAGCTTCCCAGCAACAATCAACACAGGGCATACCAATCAGCCCCCAGCAACAATCAATACAGGGCATACCAATCAGCTCCCCAGCAACACAGGACATACCAATCAGCAACCCAGCAACACAGGACATACCAATCAGCTCCCCAGCAACAATAAACACAGGACATACCAATTTGCTCCCTAACAACAATAAACACAGGACATACCAATCAGCTACCCAGCAACAATCAACACAGGACATACCAATCAGCTCCCCAGCAACAATCAACACAGGGCATACCAATCTGCTCCCCAGCAACAATCAACACAGGACATACCAATCAGCTCACCAACAACAATCAACACAGGACATACCAATCAGCTCCCCAGCAACAATCAACACAGGACATACCAATCAGCTTCCCAGCAACAATCAACACAGGACATACCAATCAGCTCCCCAGCAACAATCAACACAGGACATACCAATCAGCTTCCCAGCAACAATCAACACAGGACATACCAATCAGCCCCCAGCAACAATCAACACAGGGCATACCAATCAGCTTCCCAGCAACAATCAACACAGGACATACCAATCAGCACCCAAGCAACAATCAACACAGGGCATACCAATCAGCTCCCAAGCAACAATCTACACAGGGCATACCAATCAGCTCCCCAGCAACACAAGACATATCAATCAGCTCCCACAGCAACAATCAACACAGGGCATATCAATCAGCCTCCCAGCAACAATCAACACAGGACATACCAATCAGTGCCCCAGCAACACCCCACACAGGGCATACCAATCAGCTCCCCAGCAACAATCAACACAGGGCATTCCAATCAGCTCCCCAGCAACAATCAACACAGGACATACCAATCAGCACACCAGCAACACCCCACACAGGGCATACCAATCAGCTCCCCAGCAACAATCAACGCAGGGCATACCAATCAGCTCCCCAGCCACAATCAACACAGGGCATAACAATCAGCACCCCAGCAACACAGGACATACCAATCAGCTCTCCAGCAACAATCAACACAGGGCATACCATTCAGCTCCCCAGCAACACAGGACATACCAATCAGCTCCCCAGCAACAATCAACACAGGACATACCAATCAGCTCCCCAGCAACAATCAACACAGGACATACCAATCAGCTCCCCAGCAACAATCAACACAGGACATACCAATCAGCCCTCCAGCAACAATCAACACAGGACATACCAATCAGCTCCCCAGCCACAATCAACACAGGGCATACCAATCAGCCTCCCAACAACACAGGACATACCAATCAGCCCTCCAGCAACAATCAACAAAGGGCATAACAATCAGCTCCCCAGCAACAATCAACACAGGGCATACCAATCAGCCCCCAGCAACAATCAATACAGGGCATACCAATCAGCTCCCCAGCAGCACAGGACATACCAATCAGCACCCCAGCAACACAGGACATACCAATTGCTCCCCAGCAACAATAAACACAGGACATACCAATCAGCTCCCCAACAACAATAAACACAGGACATACCAATCAGCTACCCAGCAACAATCAACACAGGACCTACCAATCAGCTTCCCAGCAACACCATTCACAGGGCATACCAATCAGCTCCCCAGCAACATACCAATCAGCTCCCCAGCAGCAATCAACACAGGGCATACCAATCAGCTCCCCAGCAACAATCAACACAGGACATACCAATCAGCTCTCCAGCAACAATCAACACAGGACATGCCAATCAGCTCCCTATTAACAATCAACACAGGACATACCAATCAGCTCCCCAGCAACAATCAACACAGGGCATACCAATCAGCTCCCCAGCAACAATCAACACAGGACATACCAATCAGCCCCCCAGCAACAATCAACACAGGGCATACCAATCAGCCCCCCAGCAACACAGGACATACCAATCAGCCCCCCAGCAACACAGGACATACCAATCAGCTCCCCAGCAACAATCAACACAGGACATACCAATCAGCTCCCCAGCAACAATCAACACAGGACATACCAATCAGCTCCCCAGCAACAATCAACACAGGACATACCAATCAGCCCTCCAGCAACAATCAACACAGGACATACCAATCAGCTCCCCAGCCACAATCAACACAGGGCATACCAATCAGCCTCCCAACAACACAGGACATACCAATCAGCCCTCCAGCAACAATCAACACAGGGCATAACAATCAGCTCCCCAGCAACAATCAACACAGGGCATACCAATCAGCCCCCAGCAACAATCAATACAGGGCATACCAATCAGCTCCCCAGCAACACAGGACATACCAATCAGCACCCCAGCAACACAGGACATACCAATTGCTCCCCAGCAACAATAAACACAGGACATACCAATCAGCTCCCCAACAACAATAAACACAGGACATACCAATCAGCTACCCAGCAACAATCAACACAGGACCTACCAATCAGCTTCCCAGCAACACCATTCACAGGGCATACCAATCAGCTCCCCAGCAACATACCAATCAGCTCCCCAGCAGCAATCAACACAGGGCATACCAATCAGCTCCCCAGCAACAATCAACACAGGACATACCAATCAGCTCCCCAGCAACAATCAACACAGGACATGCCAATCAGCTCCCTATTAACAATCAACACAGGACATACCAATCAGCTCCCCAGCAACAATCAACACAGGGCATACCAATCAGCTCCCCAGCAACCATCAACACAGGACATACCAATCAGCCCCCCAGCAACAATCAACACAGGGCATACCAATCAGCCCCCCAGCAACACAGGACATACATAATCAGCTCCCCAGCAACACAGGACATACCAATCAGCTCCCCAGCAACACAGGGCATACCAATCAGCTCCCCATCAACCATCAACACAGGGCATACCAATCAGCACCCCAGCAACAATCAACACAGGACATACCAGTCAGCTCCCCAGCAACAATCAACACAGGACATACCAATCAGCTCCCCAGCAACACCCCACACAGGGCATACCAATCAGCTCCCCAGCAACAATCAACACAGGACATACCAATCAGCTCCCCAGCAACAATCAACACAGGACATGCCAATCAGCTCCCCAGCAACACCCCACACAGGACATACCAATCAGTTCACCAGCAACAATCAACACAGGGCATACAAATCAGCTCCCCAGCAACACAGGACATACCAATCAGCTCCCCAGCAACAATCAACACAGGACATACCAATCAGCCCCCCAGCAACAATCAAAACAGCACATACCAATCAGCCCCCCAGCAACAATCAACACAGGGCATACCAATCAGCCCCCCAGCAACAATCAACACAGGGCATACCAATAAGCTTCCCAGCAACAATCAACACAGGGCATACCAATCAGCTCCCCAGTAACAATCAACACATGACATACCAATCAGCTCCCCAGCAACACCCCACACAGGGCATACCAATCAGCTCCCCAGCAACAATCAACACAGGACATACCAATCAGCTCCCCAGCAACAATCAACACAGGGCATACCAATCAGCAACCCAGCAACACAGGACGTACCAATCAGCTACCCAGCAACAATCAACACAGGACATACCAATCAGTTCCCCAGCAACACCCCACACAGGGCATACCAATCAGCTCCCCAGCAACAATCAACACAGGGCATATCAATCAGCCTCCCAGCAACAATCAACACAGGACATACCAATCAGTGCCCCAGCAACACCCCACACAGGGCATACCAATCAGCTCCCCAGCAACAATCAACACAGGGCATTCCAATCAGCTCCCCAGCAACAATCAACACAGGACATACCAATCAGCACACCAGCAACACCCCACACAGGGCATACCAATCAGCTCCCCAGCAACAATCAACGCAGGGCATACCAATCAGCTCCCCAGCCACAATCAACACAGGGCATAACAATCAGCACCCCAGCAACACAGGACATACCAATCAGCTCTCCAGCAACAATCAACACAGGGCATACCATTCAGCTCCCCAGCAACACAGGACATACCAATCAGCTCCCCAGCAACAATCAACACAGGACATACCAATCAGCTCCCCAGCAACAATCAACACAGGACATACCAATCAGCTCCCCAGCAACAATCAACACAGGACATACCAATCAGCCCTCCAGCAACAATCAACACAGGACATACCAATCAGCTCCCCAGCCACAATCAACACAGGGCATACCAATCAGCCTCCCAACAACACAGGACATACCAATCAGCCCTCCAGCAACAATCAACAAAGGGCATAACAATCAGCTCCCCAGCAACAATCAACACAGGGCATACCAATCAGCCCCCAGCAACAATCAATACAGGGCATACCAATCAGCTCCCCAGCAGCACAGGACATACCAATCAGCACCCCAGCAACACAGGACATACCAATTGCTCCCCAGCAACAATAAACACAGGACATACCAATCAGCTCCCCAACAACAATAAACACAGGACATACCAATCAGCTACCCAGCAACAATCAACACAGGACCTACCAATCAGCTTCCCAGCAACACCATTCACAGGGCATACCAATCAGCTCCCCAGCAACATACCAATCAGCTCCCCAGCAGCAATCAACACAGGGCATACCAATCAGCTCCCCAGCAACAATCAACACAGGACATACCAATCAGCTCTCCAGCAACAATCAACACAGGACATGCCAATCAGCTCCCTATTAACAATCAACACAGGACATACCAATCAGCTCCCCAGCAACAATCAACACAGGGCATACCAATCAGCTCCCCAGCAACAATCAACACAGGACATACCAATCAGCCCCCCAGCAACAATCAACACAGGGCATACCAATCAGCCCCCCAGCAACACAGGACATACCAATCAGCTCCCCAGCAACACAGGACATACCAATCAGCTCCCCAGCAACAATCAACACAGGACATACCAATCAGCTCCCCAGCAACAATCAACACAGGACATACCAATCAGCTCCCCAGCAACAATCAACACAGGACATACCAATCAGCCCTCCAGCAACAATCAACACAGGACATACCAATCAGCTCCCCAGCCACAATCAACACAGGGCATACCAATCAGCCTCCCAACAACACAGGACATACCAATCAGCCCTCCAGCAACAATCAACACAGGGCATAACAATCAGCTCCCCAGCAACAATCAACACAGGGCATACCAATCAGCCCCCAGCAACAATCAATACAGGGCATACCAATCAGCTCCCCAGCAACACAGGACATACCAATCAGCACCCCAGCAACACAGGACATACCAATTGCTCCCCAGCAACAATAAACACAGGACATACCAATCAGCTCCCCAACAACAATAAACACAGGACATACCAATCAGCTACCCAGCAACAATCAACACAGGACCTACCAATCAGCTTCCCAGCAACACCATTCACAGGGCATACCAATCAGCTCCCCAGCAACATACCAATCAGCTCCCCAGCAGCAATCAACACAGGGCATACCAATCAGCTCCCCAGCAACAATCAACACAGGACATACCAATCAGCTCCCCAGCAACAATCAACACAGGACATGCCAATCAGCTCCCTATTAACAATCAACACAGGACATACCAATCAGCTCCCCAGCAACAATCAACACAGGGCATACCAATCAGCTCCCCAGCAACCATCAACACAGGACATACCAATCAGCCCCCCAGCAACAATCAACACAGGGCATACCAATCAGCCCCCCAGCAACACAGGACATACATAATCAGCTCCCCAGCAACACAGGACATACCAATCAGCTCCCCAGCAACACAGGGCATACCAATCAGCTCCCCATCAACCATCAACACAGGGCATACCAATCAGCACCCCAGCAACAATCAACACAGGACATACCAGTCAGCTCCCCAGCAACAATCAACACAGGACATACCAATCAGCTCCCCAGCAACACCCCACACAGGGCATACCAATCAGCTCCCCAGCAACAATCAACACAGGACATACCAATCAGCTCCCCAGCAACAATCAACACAGGACATGCCAATCAGCTCCCCAGCAACACCCCACACAGGACATACCAATCAGTTCACCAGCAACAATCAACACAGGGCATACAAATCAGCTCCCCAGCAACACAGGACATACCAATCAGCTCCCCAGCAACAATCAACACAGGACATACCAATCAGCCCCCCAGCAACAATCAAAACAGCACATACCAATCAGCCCCCAGCAACAATCAACACAGGGCATACCAATCAGCCCCCCAGCAACAATCAACACAGGGCATACCAATAAGCTTCCCAGCAACAATCAACACAGGGCATACCAATCAGCTCCCCAGTAACAATCAACACATGACATACCAATCAGCTCCCCAGCAACACCCCACACAGGGCATACCAATCAGCTCCCCAGCAACAATCAACACAGGACATACCAATCAGCTCCCCAGCAACAATCAACACAGGGCATACCAATCAGCAACCCAGCAACACAGGACGTACCAATCAGCTACCCAGCAACAATCAACACAGGACATACCAATCAGTTCCCCAGCAACACCCCACACAGGGCATACCAATCAGCTCCCCAGCAACAATCAACACAGGACATTCCAATCAGCTCCCCAGCAACACAGGACATACCAATCAGCTCCCCATCAACAATCAACACAGGACATACCAATAAGCCCCCCAGCAACAATCAACACAGGGCATACCAATCAGTTCCCCAGCAACAATCAACACAGGACATACCAATCAGCCCCCCAGCAACAATCAACACAGGGCATACCAATCAGCTCCCCAGCAACAAAGGACATACCAATCAGCTCCCCAGCAACAATCAACACAGGGCATTCCAATCTGCCTCCCAGCAACAATCAACACAGGACATACCAATCAGCTCCCCATTAAAAATCAACACAGGGCATTCCAATCTCCCTCCCAGCAACAATCAACACAGGGCATACCAATCAGCTCCCCAACAACAATCAACACAGGGCATACCAATCAGCTCCCCAGCAACAATCAACACAGGGCATACCAATCAGCTTCCAGCAACAACCAACACAGGACATACCAATCAGCTCCCAAGCAACAATCATCACAGGGCATACCAATCAGCTCCCCAGCAACAATCAACACAGGGCATACCAATCAGCTACCCAGCAACACAATACATACCAATCAGCTCCCCAGCTACAATCAACACAGGACATTCCAATCAGCTCCCCAGCAACAATCAACACAGGACATACCAATCAGCTCCCCAGCAACTCAGGACATACCAATAAGCTCCTCAGCAACAATCAAGACAGGACATACCAATCAGCCCCCCAGCAACACAGGACATACCAATCAGCTCCCCAGCAACACCCCACACAGGACATACCAATCAGCTCCCCAGCAACAATCAACACAGGGCAAACCAACCAGTCCCCAGCAACAATCAACACAGGGCATACCAATCAGCTCCCCAGCAACAATCAACACAGAACATAACAATGAGCCCCCCAAGCAACAATCAACACAGGGCATACCAATCAGCCCACCAGCAACAAAGGACATACCAATCAGCTCCCCAGCAACAATCAACACAGGACATACCAATCAGCTCACCAACAACAATCAACACAGGACATACCAATCAGCTCCCCAGCAACAATCAACACAGGACATACCAATCAGCTTCCCAGCAACAATCAACACAGGACATACCAATCAGACCCCCAGCAACAATCAACACAGGGCATACCAATCAGCTCCCCAGCAACACAGGACATACCAATCAGCTCCCCAGCAACAATCAACACAGGGCATACCAATCAGCTTCCCAGCAACAATCAACACAGGACATACCAATCAGCACCCAAGCAACAATCAACACAGGGCATACCAATCAGCTCCCCAGCAACAATCAACACAGGGCATACCAATCAGCTCCCCAGCAACACAAGACATATCAATCAGCTCCCACAGCAACAATCAACACAGGGCATACCAATCAGCTCCCCAGCAACAATCAACACATGACATACCAATCAGCTCCCCAGCAACACCCCACACAGGGCATACCAATCAGCTCCCCAGCAACAATCAACACAGGACATACCAATCAGCTCCCCAGCAACAATCAACACAGGGCATACCAATCAGCAACCCAGCAACACAGGACGTACCAATCAGCTACCCAGCAACAATCAACACAGGACATACCAATCAGTTCCCCAGCAACACCCCACACAGGGCATACCAATCAGCTCCCCAGCAACAATCAACACAGGACATTCCAATCAGCTCCCCAGCAACACAGGACATACCAATCAGTTCCCCAGCAACAATCAACACAGGACATACCAATCAGCCCCCCAGCAACAATCAACACAGGGCATACCAATCAGCTCCCCAGCAACAAAGGACATACCAATCAGCTCCCCAGCAACAATCAACACAGGGCATTCCAATCTGCCTCCCAGCAACAATCAACACAGGACATACCAATCAGCTCCCCATTAAAAATCAACACAGGGCATTCCAATCTCCCTCCCAGCAACAATCAACACAGGGCATACCAATCAGCTCCCCAACAACAATCAACACAGGGCATACCAATCAGCTCCCCAGCAACAATCAACACAGGGGATACCAATCAGCTTCCAGCAACAACCAACACCGGACATACCAATCAGCTCCCAAGCAACAATCATCACAGGGCATACCAATCAGCTCCCCAGCAACAATCAACACAGGGCATACCAATCAGCTACCCAGCAACACAATACATACCAATCAGCTCCCCAGCTACAATCAACACAGGACATTCCAATCAGCTCCCCAGCAACAATCAACACAGGACATACCAATCAGCTCCCCAGCAACTCAGGACATACCAATAAGCTCCTCAGCAACAATCAAGACAGGACATACCAATCAGCCCCCCAGCAACACAGGACATACCAATCAGCTCCCCAGCAACACCCCACACAGGACATACCAATCAGCTCCCCAGCAACAATCAACACAGGGCAAACCAACCAGTCCCCAGCAACAATCAACACAGGGCATACCAATCAGCTCCCCAGCAACAATCAACACAGGACATAACAATGAGCCCCCCAAGCAACAATCAACACAGGGCATACCAATCAGCCCACCAGCAACAAAGGACATACCAATCAGCTCCCCAGCAACAATCAACACAGGACATACCAATCAGCTCACCAACAACAATCAACACAGGACATACCAATCAGCTCCCCAGCAACAATCAACACAGGACATACCAATCAGCTTCCCAGCAACAATCAACACAGGACATACCAATCAGACCCCCAGCAACAATCAACACAGGGCATACTAATCAGCTCCCCAGCAACAATCAACACAGGGCATACCAATCAGCTCCCCAGCAACACAAGACATATCAATCAGCTCCCACAGCAACAATCAACACAGGGCATATCAATCAGCTCCCCAGCAACAATCAACACAGGACATACCAATCAGTGCTCCAGCAACACCCCACACAGGGCATACCAATCAGCTCCCCAGCAACAATCAACACAGGGCATTCCAATCAGCTCCCCAGCAACAATCAACACAGGACATACCAATCAGCACCCCAGCAACACCCCACACAGGGCATACCAATCAGCTCCCCAGCAACAATCAACACAGGGCATACCAATCAGCTCCTCAGCAACAATCAACGCAGGGCATACCAATCAGCTCCCCAGCCACAATCAACACAGGGCATAACAATCAGCACCCCAGCAACACAGGACATACCAATCAGCTCTCCAGCAACAATCAACACAGGGCATACCAATCAGCTCCCCAGCAACACAGGACATACCAATCAGCTCCCCAGCAACAATCAACACAGGACATACCAATCAGCTCCCCAGCAACAATCAACACAGGACATACCAATCAGCTCCCCAGCAACAATCAACACAGGACATACCAATCAGCCCTCCAGCAACAATCAACACAGGACATACCAATCAGCCTCCAGCCACAATCAACACAGGGCATACCAATCAGCCTCCCAACAACACAGGACATACCAATCAGCCCTCCAGCAACAATCAACACAGGGCATACCAATCAGCTCCCCAGCAACAATCAACACAGGGCATACCAATCAGCCCCCAGCAACAATCAATACAGGGCATACCAATCAGCTCCCCAGCAACACAGGACATTCCAATCAGCACCCCAGCAACACAGGACATACCAATCAGCTCCCCAGCAACAATAAACACAGGACATACCAATCAGCTCCCCAACAACAATAAACACAGGACATTCCAATCAGCTACCCAGCAACAATCAACACAGGACATACCAATCAGCTCCCCAGCAACAATCAACACAGGGCATACCAATCTGCTCCCCAGCAACAATCAACACAGGACATACCAATCAGCTCACCAACAACAATCAACACAGGACATACCAATCAGCTCCCCAGCAACAATCAACACAGGACATACCAATCAGCTTCCCAGCAACAATCAACACAGGACATACCAATCAGATCCCAGCAACAATCAACACAGGGCATACCAATCAGCTCCCCAGCAACACAGGACATACCAATCAGCTCCCCAGCAACAATCAACACAGGGCATACCAATCAGCTTCCCAGCAACAATCAACACAGGACATACCAATCAGCAACCAAGCAACAATCAACACAGGGCATACCAATCAGCTCCCCAGCAACAATCAACACAGGGCATACCAATCAGCTCCCCAGCAACACAAGACATATCAATCAGCTCCCACAGCAACAATCAACACAGGGCATATCAATCAGCTCCCCTGCAACAATCAACACAGGACATACCAATCAGCTCCCAAGCAACAATCAACACAGGGCATTCCAATCAGCTCCCCAGCAACAATCAACACAGGACATACCAATCAGCACCCCAGCAACACCCCACACAGGGCATACCAATCAGCTCCCCAGCAACAATCAACACAGGGCATACCAATCAGCTCCTCAGCAACAATCAACACAGGGCATACCAATCAGCTCCCTAGCAACAATCAACACAGGGCATACCAATCAGCTCCCCAGCAACACAAGACATATCAATCAGCTCCCACAGCAACAATCAACACAGGGCATTCCAATCACCTCCCCAGCAACAATCAACACAGGACATACCAATCAGCATCCCAGCAACACCCCACACAGGGCATACCAATCAGCTCCCCAGCAACAATCAACACAGGGCATACCATTCAGCTCCCCAGCAACAATAAACACAGGGCATTCCAATCACCTCCCCAGCAACAATCAACACAGGACATACCAATCAGCACCCCAGCAACACCCCACACAGGGCATACCAATCAGCTCCCCAGCAACAATCAACACAGGGCATACCAATCAGCTCCTCAGCAACAATCAACACAGGACATACCAATCAGGTCCCAGCAACAATCAACGCAGGGCATACCAATCAGCTCCCCAGCCACAATCAACACAGGGCATAACAATCAGCTCCCAGCAACACAGGACATACCAATCAGCTCTCCAGCAACAATCAACACAGGGCATACCATTAAGCCTCCCAGCAACACAGGACATACCAATCAGCTCCCCAGCAACAATCAACACAGGACATACCAATCAGCTCCCCAGCAACAATCAACACAGGACATACCAATCAGCTCCCCAGCAACAATCAACACAGGACATACCAATCAGCCCTCCAGCAACAATCAACACAGGACATACCAATCAGCTCACCAGCCACAATCAACACAGGGCATACCAATCAGCCTCCCAACAACACAGGACATACCAATCAGCCCTCCAGCAACAATCAACACAGGGCATACCAATCAGCTTCCCAGCAACAATCAACACAGGGCATACCAATCAGCCCCCAGCAACAATCAATACAGGGCATACCAATCAGCTCCCCAGCAACACAGGGCATACCAATCAGCTCCCCAGCAACACAGGACATACCAATCAGCACCCCAGCAACACAGGACATACCAATCAGCTCCCCAGCAACAATCAACACAGGGCATACCATTAAGCTCCCCAGCAACACAGGACATACCAATCAGCTCCCCAGCAACAATCAACACAGGACATACCAATCAGCTCCCCAGCAACAATCAACACAGGACATACCAATCAGCTCCCCAGCAACAATCAACACAGGACATACCAATCAGCCCTCCAGCAACAATCAACACAGGACATACCAATCAGCTCACCAGCCACAATCAACACAGGGCATACCAATCAGCCTCCCAACAACACAGGACATACCAATCAGCCCTCCAGCAACAATCAACACAGGGCATACCAATCAGCTTCCCAGCAACAATCAACACAGGGCATACCAATCAGCCCCCAGCAACAATCAATACAGGGCATACCAATCAGCTCCCCAGCAACACAGGACATACCAATCAGCACCCCAGCAACACAGGACATACCAATCAGCTCCCCAGCAACAATAAACACAGGACATACCAATTTGCTCCCTAACAACAATAAACACAGGACATACCAATCAGCTCCCCAGCAACAATCAACACAGGGCATACCAATCTGCTCCCCAGCAACAATCAACACATGACATACCAATCAGCTCACCAACAACAATCAACACAGGACATACCAATCAGCTCCCCAGCAACACCCCACACAGGACATACCAATCAGCTCCCCAGCAACAATCAACACAGGGCAAACCAACCAGTCCCCAGCAACAATCAACACAGGGCATACCAATCAGCACCCCAGCAACAATCAACACAGGACATAACAATGAGCCCCCCAAGCAACAATCAACACAGGGCATACCAATCAGCCCACCAGCAACAAAGGACATACCAATCAGCTCCCCAGCAACAATCAACACAGGACATACCAATCAGCTCACCAACAACAATCAACACAGGACATACCAATCAGCTCCCCAGCAACAATCAACACAGGACATACCAATCAGCTTCCCAGCAACAATCAACACAGGACATACCAATCAGACTCCCAGCAACAATCAACACAGGGCATACCAATCAGCTCCCCAGCAACACAGGACATACCAATCAGCTCCCCAGCAACAATCAACACAGGGCATACCAATCAGCTTCCCAGCAACAATCAACACAGGACATACCAATCAGCACCCAAGCAACAATCAACACAGGGCATACCAATCAGCTCCCCAGCAACAATCAACACAGGGCATACCAATCAGCTCCCCAGCAACACAAGACATATCAATCAGCTCCCACAGCAACAATCAACACAGGGCATATCAATCAGCTCCCCAGCAACAATCAACACAGGACATACCAATCAGTGCTCCAGCAACACCCCACACAGGGCATACCAATCAGCTCCCCAGCAACAATCAACACAGGGCATTCCAATCAGCTCCCCAGCAACAATCAACACAGGACATACCAATCAGCACCCCAGCAACACCCCACACAGGGCATACCAATCAGCTCCCCAGCAACAATCAACACAGGGCATACCAATCAGCTCCTCAGCAACAATCAACACAGGACATACCAATCAGCTCCCAGCAACAATCAACGCAGGGCATACCAATCAGCTCCCCAGCCACAATCAACACAGGGCATAACAATCAGCACCCCAGCAACACAGGACATACCAATCAGCTCTCCAGCAACAATCAACACAGGGCATACCAATCAGCTCCCCAGCAACACAGGACATACCAATCAGCTCCCCAGCAACAATCAACACAGGACATACCAATCAGCTCCCCAGCAACAATCAACACAGGACATACCAATCAGCTCCCCAGCAACAATCAACACAGGACATACCAATCAGCCCTCCAGCAACAATCAACACAGGACATACCAATCAGCTCCCCAGCCACAATCAACACAGGGCATACCAATCAGCCTCCCAACAACACAGGACATACCAATCAGCCCTCCAGCAACAATCAACACAGGGCATACCAATCAGCTCCCCAGCAACAATCAACACAGGGCATACCAATCAGCCCCCAGCAACAATCAATACAGGGCATACCAATCAGCTCCCCAGCAACACAGGACATTCCAATCAGCACCCCAGCAACACAGGACATACCAATCAGCTCCCCAGCAACAATAAACACAGGACATACCAATCAGCTCCCCAACAACAATAAACACAGGACATACCAATCAGCTACCCAGCAACAATCAACACAGGGCATACCAATCTGCTCCCCAGCAACAATCAACACAGGACATACCAATCAGCTCACCAACAACAATCAACACAGGACATACCAATCAGCTCCCCAGCAACAATCAACACAGGACATACCAATCAGCTTCCCAGCAACAATCAACACAGGACATACCAATCAGATCCCAGCAACAATCAACACAGGGCATACCAATCAGCTCCCCAACAACAATAAACACAGGACATACCAATCAGCTCCCCAGCAACAATCAACACAGGGCATACCAATCTGCTCCCCAGCAACAATCAACACAGGACATACCAATCAGCTCACCAACAACAATCAACACAGGACATACCAATCAGCTCCCCAGCAACAATCAACACAGGACATACCAATCAGCTTCCCAGCAACAATCAACACAGGACATACCAATCAGATCCCAGCAACAATCAACACAGGGCATACCAATCAGCTCCCCAGCAACACAGGACATACCAATCAGCTCCCCAGCAACAATCAACACAGGGCATACCAATCAGCTTCCCAGCAACAATCAACACAGGACATACCAATCAGCACCCAAGCAACAATCAACACAGGGCATACCAATCAGCTCCCCAGCAACAATCAACACAGGGCATACCAATCAGCTCCCCAGCAACACAAGACATATCAATCAGCTCCCACAGCAACAATCAACACAGGGCATATCAATCAGCTCCCCAGCAACAATCAACACAGGACATACCAATCAGCTCCCAAGCAACAATCAACACAGGGCATTCCAATCAGCTCCCCAGCAACAATCAACACAGGACATACCAATCAGCACCCCAGCAACACCCCACACAGGGCATACCAATCAGCTCCCCAGCAACAATCAACACAGGGCATACCAATCAGCTCCTCAGCAACAATCAACACAGGACATACCAATCAGCTCCCAGCAACAATCAACGCAGGGCATACCAATCAGCTCCCCAGCCACAATCAACACAGGGCATAACAATCAGCACCCCAGCAACACAGGACATACCAATCAGCTCTCCAGCAACAATCAACACAGGGCATAGCATTCAGCTCCCCAGCAACACAGGACCTACCAATCAGCTCCCCAGCAACAATCAACACAGGACATACCAATCAGCTCCCCAGCAACAATCAACACAGGACATACCAATCAGCTCCCCAGCAACAATCAACACAGGACATACCAATCAGCCCTCCAGCAACAATCAACACAGGACATACCAATCAGCTCCCCAGCCAGAATCAACACAGGGCATACCAATCAGCCTCCCAACAACACAGGACATACCAATCAGCCCTCCAGCAACAATCAACACAGGGCATACCAATCAGCTCCCCAGCAACAATCAACACAGGGCATACCAATCAGCCCCCAGCAACAATCAATACAGGGCATACCAATCAGCTCCCCAGCAACACAGGACATACCAATCAACACCCCAGCAACACAGGACATACCAATCAGCTCCCCAGCAACAATAAACACAGGACATACCAATCAGCTCCCCAACAACAATAAACACAGGACATACCAATCAGCTACCCAGCAACAATCAACACAGGACCTACCAATCAGCTTCCCAGCAACACCCTTCACAGGGCATACCAATCAGCTCCCCAGCAACATACCAATCAGCTCCCCAGCAGCAATCAACACAGGGCATACCAATCAGCTCCCCAGCAACAATCAACACAGGACATACCAATCAGCTCCCCAGCAACAATCAACACAGGACATGCCAATCAGCTCCCCATTAACAATCAACACAGGACATACCAATCAGCTCCCCAGCAACAATCAACACAGGGCATACCAATCAGCTCCCCAGCAACAATCAACACAGGACATACCAATCAGCCCCCCAGCAACAATCAACACAGGGCATACCAATCAGCCCCCCAGCAACACAGGACATACCAATCAGCTCCCCAGCAACACAGGACATACCAATCAGATCCCCAGCAACACAGGGCATACCAATCAGCTCCCCATCAACCATCAACACAGGGCATACCAATCAGCCCCCCAGCAACAATCAACACAGGACATACCAATCAACCTCCAGCAACAATCAACACAGGACATACCAATCAGCTCCCCAGCAACACCCCACACAGGGCATACCAATCAGCTCCCCAGCAACAATCAACACAGGACATACCAATCAGCTCCCCAGCAACAATCAACACAGGACATACCAATCAGCTCCCCAGCAACAATCAACACAGGACATACCAATCAGCTCCCCAGCAACAATCAACACAGGACATGCCAATCAGCTCCCCATTAACAATCAACACAGGACATACCAATCAGCCCCCCAGCAACAATCAACACAGGGCATACCAATCAGTTCCCCAGCAACAATCAACACAGGACATACCAATCAGCCCCCCAGCAACAATCAACACAGGGCATACCAATCAGCTCCCCAGCAACAAAGGACATACCAATCAGCTCCCCAGCAACAATCAACACAGGGCATTCCAATCTGCCTCCCAGCAACAATCAACACAGGACATACCAATCAGCTCCCCATTAAAAATCAACACAGGGCATTCCAATCTCCCTCCCAGCAACAATCAACACAGGGCATACCAATCAGCTCCCCAACAACAATCAACACAGGGCATACCAATCAGCTCCCCAGCAACAATCAACACAGGGCATACCAATCAGCTTCCAGCAACAACCAACACAGGACATACCAATCAGCTCCCAAGCAACAATCATCACAGGGCATACCAATCAGCTCCCCAGCAACAATCAACACAGGGCATACCAATCAGCTACCCAGCAACACAATACATACCAATCAGCTCCCCAGCTACAATCAACACAGGACATTCCAATCAGCTCCCCAGCAACAATCAACACAGGACATACCAATCAGCTCCCCAGCAACTCAGGACATACCAATAAGCTCCTCAGCAACAATCAAGACAGGACATACCAATCAGCCCCCCAGCAACACAGGACATACCAATCAGCTCCCCAGCAACACCCCACACAGGACATACCAATCAGCTCCCCAGCAACAATCAACACAGGGCAAACCAACCAGTCCCCAGCAACAATCAACACAGGGCATACCAATCAGCTCCCCAGCAACAATCAACACAGGACATAACAATGAGCCCCCCAAGCAACAATCAACACAGGGCATACCAATCAGCCCACCAGCAACAAAGGACATACCAATCAGCTCCCCAGCAACAATCAACACAGGACATACCAATCAGCTCACCAACAACAATCAACACAGGACAAACCAATCAGCTCCCCAGCAACAATCAACACAGGACATACCAATCAGCTTCCCAGCAACAATCAACACAGGACATACCAATCAGACCCCCAGCAACAATCAACACAGGGCATACCAATCAGCTCCCCAGCAACACAGGACATACCAATCAGCTCCCCAGCAACAATCAACACAGGGCATACCAATCAGCTTCCCAGCAACAATCAACACAGGACATACCAATCAGCACCCAAGCAACAATCAACACAGGGCATACCAATCAGCTCCCCAGCAACAATCAACACAGGGCATACCAATCAGCTCCCCAGCAACACAAGACATATCAATCAGCTCCCACAGCAACAATCAACACAGGGCATATCAATCAGCTCCCCAGCAACAATCAACACAGGACATACCAATCAGTGCTCCAGCAACACCCCACACAGGGCATACCAATCAGCTCCCCAGCAACAATCAACACAGGGCATTCCAATCAGCTCCCCAGCAACAATCAACACAGGACATACCAATCAGCACCCCAGCAACACCCCACACAGGGCATACCAATCAGCTCCCCAGCAACAATCAACACAGGGCATACCAATCAGCTCCTCAGCAACAATCAACACAGGACATACCAATCAGCTCCCAGCAACAATCAACGCAGGGCATACCAATCAGCTCCCCAGCCACAATCAACACAGGGCATAACAATCAGCACCCCAGCAACACAGGACATACCAATCAGCTCTCCAGCAACAATCAACACAGGGCATACCAATCAGCTCCCCAGCAACACAGGACATACCAATCAGCTCCCCAGCAACAATCAACACAGGACATACCAATCAGCTCCCCAGCAACAATCAACACAGGACATACCAATCAGCTCCCCAGCAACAATCAACACAGGACATACCAATCAGCCCTCCAGCAACAATCAACACAGGACATACCAATCAGCCTCCAGCCACAATCAACACAGGGCATACCAATCAGCCTCCCAACAACACAGGACATACCAATCAGCCCTCCAGCAACAATCAACACAGGGCATACCAATCAGCTCCCCAGCAACAATCAACACAGGGCATACCAATCAGCCCCCAGCAACAATCAATACAGGGCATACCAATCAGCTCCCCAGCAACACAGGACATTCCAATCAGCACCCCAGCAACACAGGACATACCAATCAGCTCCCCAGCAACAATAAACACAGGACATACCAATCAGCTCCCCAACAACAATAAACACAGGACATACCAATCAGCTACCCAGCAACAATCAACACAGGGCATACCAATCTGCTCCCCAGCAACAATCAACACAGGACATACCAATCAGCTCACCAACAACAATCAACACAGGACATACCAATCAGCTCCCCAGCAACAATCAACACAGGACATACCAATCAGCTTCCCAGCAACAATCAACACAGGACATACCAATCAGATCCCAGCAACAATCAACACAGGGCATACCAATCAGCTCCCCAACAACAATAAACACAGGACATACCAATCAGCTCCCCAGCAACAATCAACACAGGGCATACCAATCTGCTCCCCAGCAACAATCAACACAGGACATACCAATCAGCTCACCAACAACAATCAACACAGGACATACCAATCAGCTCCCCAGCAACAATCAACACAGGACATACCAATCAGCTTCCCAGCAACAATCAACACAGGACATACCAATCAGATCCCAGCAACAATCAACACAGGGCATACCAATCAGCTCCCCAGCAACACAGGACATACCAATCAGCTCCCCAGCAACAATCAACACAGGGCATACCAATCAGCTTCCCAGCAACAATCAACACAGGACATACCAATCAGCACCCAAGCAACAATCAACACAGGGCATACCAATCAGCTCCCCAGCAACAATCAACACAGGGCATACCAATCAGCTCCCCAGCAACACAAGACATATCAATCAGCTCCCACAGCAACAATCAACACAGGGCATATCAATCAGCTCCCCAGCAACAATCAACACAGGACATACCAATCAGCTCCCAAGCAACAATCAACACAGGGCATTCCAATCAGCTCCCCAGCAACAATCAACACAGGACATACCAATCAGCACCCCAGCAACACCCCACACAGGGCATACCAATCAGCTCCCCAGCAACAATCAACACAGGGCATACCAATCAGCTCCTCAGCAACAATCAACACAGGACATACCAATCAGCTCCCCAGCCACAATCAACACAGGGCATAACAATCAGCACCCCAGCAACACAGGACATACCAATCAGCTCTCCAGCAACAATCAACACAGGGCATACCATTCAGCTCCCCAGCAACACAGGACCTACCAATCAGCTCCCCAGCAACAATCAACACAGGACATACCAATCAGCTCCCCAGCAACAATCAACACAGGACATACCAATCAGCTCCCCAGCAACAATCAACACAGGACATACCAATCAGCCCTCCAGCAACAATCAACACAGGACATACCAATCAGCTCCCCAGCCAGAATCAACACAGGGCATACCAATCAGCCTCCCAACAACACAGGACATACCAATCAGCCCTCCAGCAACAATCAACACAGGGCATACCAATCAGCTCCCCAGCAACAATCAACACAGGGCATACCAATCAGCCCCCAGCAACAATCAATACAGGGCATACCAATCAGTTCCCCAGCTTCACAGGACATACCAATCAGCACCCCAGCAACACAGGACATACCAATCAGCTCCCCAGCAACAATAAACACAGGACATACCAATCAGCTCCCCAACAACAATAAACACAGGACATACCAATCAGCTACCCAGCAACAATCAACACAGGACCTACCAATCAGCTTCCCAGCAACACCCTTCACAGGGCATACCAATCAGCTCCCCAGCAACATACCAATCAGCTCCCCAGCAGCAATCAACACAGGGCATACCAATCAGCTCCCCAGCAACAATCAACACAGGACATACCAATCAGCTCCCCAGCAACAATCAACACAGGACATGCCAATCAGCTCCCCATTAACAATCAACACAGGACATACCAATCAGCTCCCCAGCAACAATCAACACAGGGCATACCAATCAGCTCCCCAGCAACAATCAACACAGGACATACCAATCAGCCCCCCAGCAACAATCAACACAGGGCATACCAATCAGCCCCCCAGCAACACAGGACATACCAATCAGCTCCCCAGCAACACAGGACATACCAATCAGCTCCCCAGCAACACAGGGCATACCAATCAGCTCCCCATCAACCATCAACACAGGGCATACCAATCAGCCCCCCAGCAACAATCAACACAGGACATACCAATCAACCTCCAGCAACAATCAACACAGGACATACCAATCAGCTCCCCAGCAACACCCCACACAGGGCATACCAATCAGCTCCCCAGCAACAATCAACACAGGACATACCAATCAGCTCCCCAGCAACAATCAACACAGGACATACCAATCAGCTCCCCAGCAACAATCAACACAGGACATACCAATCAGCTCCCCAGCAACAATCAACACAGGACATGCCAATCAGCTCCCCATTAACAATCAACACAGGACATACCAATCAGCTCCCCAGCAACAATCAACACAGGGCATACCAATCAGCTCCCCAGCAACAATCAACACAGGACATACCAATCAGCCCCCCAGCAACAATCAACACAGGGCAAACCAATCAGCCCCCCAGCAACACAGGACATACCAATCAGCTCCCCAGCAACACAGGACATACCAATCAGCTCCCCAGCAACACAGGGCATACCAATCAGCTCCCCATCAACCATCAACACAGGGCATACCAATCAGCACCCCAGCAACAATCAACACAGGACATACCAATCAGCTCCCCAGCAACAATCAACACAGGACATACCAATCAGCTCCCCAGCAACACCCCACACAGGGCATACCAATCAGCTCCCCAGCAACAATCAACACAGGACCTACCAATCAGCTCCCCAGCAACAATCAACACAGGACATACCAATCAGCTCCCCAGCAACACCCCACACAGGACATACCAATCAGTTCCCCAGCAACAATCAACACAGGGCATACAAATCAGCTCCCCAGCAACACAGGACATACCAATCAGCTCCCCAGCAACAATCAACACAGGACATACCAATCAGCCCCCCAGCAACAATCAAAACAGGACATACCAATCAGCCCCCCAGCAACAATCAACACAGGGCATACCAATCAGCCCCCCAGCAACAATCAACACAGGGCATACCAATAAGCTTCCCAGCAACAATCAACACAGGGCATACCAATCAGCTCCCCAGTAACAATCAACACATGACATACCAATCAGCTCCCCAGCAACACCCCACACAGGGCATACCAATCAGGTTCCCAGCAACAATCAACACAGGACATACCAATCAGCTCCCCAGCAACAATCAACACAGGGCATACCAATCAGCAACCCAGCAACACAGGACGTACCAATCAGCTACCCAGCAACAATCAACACAGGACATACCAATCAGTTCCCCAGCAACACCCCACACAGGGCATACGAATCAGCTCCCCAGCAACAATCAACACAGGGCATACCAATCAGCCCCCAGCAACAATCAATACAGGGCATACCAATCAGCTCCCCAGCAACACAGGACATTCCAATCAGCACCCCAGCAACACAGGACATACCAATCAGCTCCCCAGCAACAATAAACACAGGACATACCAATTAGCTCCCCAACAACAATAAACACAGGACATACCAATCAGCTACCCAGCAACAATCAACACAGGGCATACCAATCTGCTCCCCAGCAACAATCAACACAGGACATACCAATCAGCTCACCAACAACAATCAACACAGGACATACCAATCAGCTCCCCAGCAACAATCAACACAGGACATACCAATCAGCTTCCCAGCAACAATCAACACAGGACATACCAATCAGATCCCAGCAACAATCAACACAGGGCATACCAATCAGCTCCCCAACAACAATAAACACAGGACATACCAATCAGCTCCCCAGCAACAATCAACACAGGGCATACCAATCTGCTCCCCAGCAACAATCAACACAGGACATACCAATCAGCTCACCAACAACAATCAACACAGGACATACCAATCAGCTCCCCAGCAACAATCAACACAGGACATACCAATCAGCTTCCCAGCAACAATCAACACAGGACATACCAATCAGATCCCAGCAACAATCAACACAGGGCATACCAATCAGCTCCCCAGCAACACAGGACATACCAATCAGCTCCCCAGCAACAATCAACACAGGGCATACCAATCAGCTTCCCAGCAACAATCAACACAGGACATACCAATCAGCACCCAAGCAACAATCAACACAGGGCATACCAATCAGCTCCCCAGCAACAATCAACACAGGGCATACCAATCAGCTCCCCAGCAACACAAGACATATCAATCAGCTCCCACAGCAACAATCAACACAGGGCATATCAATCAGCTCCCCAGCAACAATCAACACAGGACATACCAATCAGCTCCCAAGCAACAATCAACACAGGGCATTCCAATCAGCTCCCCAGCAACAATCAACACAGGACATACCAATCAGCACCCCAGCAACACCCCACACAGGGCATACCAATCAGCTCCCCAGCAACAATCAACACAGGGCATACCAATCAGCTCCTCAGCAACAATCAACACAGGACATACCAATCAGCTCCCCAGCCACAATCAACACAGGGCATAACAATCAGCACCCCAGCAACACAGGACATACCAATCAGCTCTCCAGCAACAATCAACACAGGGCATACCATTCAGCTCCCCAGCAACACAGGACCTACCAATCAGCTCCCCAGCAACAATCAACACAGGACATACCAATCAGCTCCCCAGCAACAATCAACACAGGACATACCAATCAGCTCCCCAGCAACAATCAACACAGGACATACCAATCAGCCCTCCAGCAACAATCAACACAGGACATACCAATCAGCTCCCCAGCCAGAATCAACACAGGGCATACCAATCAGCCTCCCAACAACACAGGACATACCAATCAGCCCTCCAGCAACAATCAACACAGGGCATACCAATCAGCTCCCCAGCAACAATCAACACAGGGCATACCAATCAGCCCCCAGCAACAATCAATACAGGGCATACCAATCAGCTCCCCAGCAACACAGGACATACCAATCAGCACCCCAGCAACACAGGACATACCAATCAGCTCCCCAGCAACAATAAACACAGGACATACCAATCAGCTCCCCAACAACAATAAACACAGGACATACCAATCAGCTACCCAGCAACAATCAACACAGGACCTACCAATCAGCTTCCCAGCAACACCCTTCACAGGGCATACCAATCAGCTCCCCAGCAACATACCAATCAGCTCCCCAGCAGCAATCAACACAGGGCATACCAATCAGCTCCCCAGCAACAATCAACACAGGACATACCAATCAGCTCCCCAGCAACAATCAACACAGGACATGCCAATCAGCTCCCCATTAACAATCAACACAGGACATACCAATCAGCTCCCCAGCAACAATCAACACAGGGCATACCAATCAGCTCCCCAGCAACAATCAACACAGGACATACCAATCAGCCCCCCAGCAACAATCAACACAGGGCATACCAATCAGCCCCCCAGCAACACAGGACATACCAATCAGCTCCCCAGCAACACAGGACATACCAATCAGCTCCCCAGCAACACAGGGCATACCAATCAGCTCCCCATCAACCATCAACACAGGGCATACCAATCAGCCCCCCAGCAACAATCAACACAGGGCATACCAATAAGCTTCCCAGCAACAATCAACACAGGGCATACCAATCAGCTCCCCAGTAACAATCAACACATGACATACCAATCAGCTCCCCAGCAACACCCCACACAGGGCATACCAATCAGGTCCCCAGCAACAATCAACACAGGACATACCAATCAGCTCCCCAGCAACAATCAACACAGGGCATACCAATCAGCAACCCAGCAACACAGGACGTACCAATCAGCTACCCAGCAACAATCAACACAGGACATACCAATCAGTTCCCCAGCAACACCCCACACAGGGCATACGAATCAGCTCCCCAGCAACAATCAACACAGGACATTCCAATCAGCTCCCCAGCAACACAGGACATACCAATCAGCTCCCCATCAACAATCAACACAGGACATACCAATCAGCCCCCCAGCAACAATCAACACAGGGCATACCAATCAGTTCCCCAGCAACAATCAACACAGGACATACCAATCAGCCCTCCAGCAACAATCAACACAGGGCATACCAATCAGCTCCCCAGCAACAATCAACACAGGGCATACCAATCTGCTCCCCAGCAACAATCAACACAGGACATACCAATCAGCTCACCAACAACAATCAACACAGGACATACCAATCAGCTCCCCAGCAACAATCAACACAGGACATACCAATCAGCTCCCCAGCAACACCCCACACAGGACATACCAATCAGCCCCCCAGCAACAATCAACACAGGGCATACAAATCAGCTCCCCAGCAACACAGGACATACCAATCAGCTCCCCAGCAACAATCAACACAGGACATACCAATCAGCCCCCCAGCAACAATCAAAACAGGACATACCAATCAGCCACCCAGCAACAATCAACACAGGGCATACCAATCAGCCCCCCAGCAACAATCAACACAGGGCATACCAATAAGCTTCCCAGCAACAATCAACACAGGGCATACCAATCAGCTCCCCAGTAACAATCAACACATGACATACCAATCAGCTCCCCAGCAACACCCCACACAGGGCATACCAATCAGCTCCCTAGCAACAATCAACACAGGACATACCAATCAGCTCCCCAGCAACAATCAACACAGGGCATACCAATCAGCAACCCAGCAACACAGGACGTACCAATCAGCTACCCAGCAACAATCAACACAGGACATACCAATCAGCTCCCCAGCAACACAAGACATATCAATCAGCTCCCACAGCAACAATCAACACAGGGCATATCAATCAGCTCCCCAGCAACAATCAACACAGGACATACCAATCAGTGCCCCAGCAACACCCCACACAGGGCATACCAATCAGCTCCCCAGCAACAATCAACACAGGACATACCAATCAGCACCCAAGCAACAATCAACACAGGGCATACCAATCAGCTCCCCAGCAACAATCAACACAGGGCATACCAATCAGCTCCCCAGCAACACAAGACATATCAATCAGCTCCCACAGCAACAATCAACACAGGGCATATCAATCAGCTCCCCAGCAACAATCAACACAGGACATACCAATCAGCTCCCCAGCAACACAGGACATACCAATCAGCTCCCCAGCAACAATCAACACAGGACATACCAATCAGCCCCCCAGCAACAATCAAAACAGGACATACCAATCAGCCACCCAGCAACAATCAACACAGGGCATACCAATCAGCCCCCCAGCAACAATCAACACAGGGCATACCAATAAGCTTCCCAGCAACAATCAACACAGGGCATACCAATCAGCTCCCCAGTAACAATCAACACATGACATACCAATCAGCTCCCCAGCAACACCCCACACAGGGCATACCAATCAGCTCCCTAGCAACAATCAACACAGGACATACCAATCAGCTCCCCAGCAACAATCAACACAGGGCATACCAATCAGCAACCCAGCAACACAGGACGTACCAATCAGCTACCCAGCAACAATCAACACAGGACATACCAATCAGCTCCCCAGCAACACAAGACATATCAATCAGCTCCCACAGCAACAATCAACACAGGGCATATCAATCAGCTCCCCAGCAACAATCAACACAGGACATACCAATCAGTGCCCCAGCAACACCCCACACAGGGCATACCAATCAGCTCCCCAGCAACAATCAACACAGGACATACCAATCAGCACCCAAGCAACAATCAACACAGGGCATACCAATCAGCTCCCCAGCAACAATCAACACAGGGCATACCAATCAGCTCCCCAGCAACACAAGACATATCAATCAGCTCCCACAGCAACAATCAACACAGGGCATATCAATCAGCTCCCCAGCAACAATCAACACAGGACATACCAATCAGTGCCCCAGCAACACCCCACACAGGGCATACCAATCAGCTCCCCAGCAACAATCAACACAGGGCATTCCAATCAGCTCCCCAGCAACAATCAACACAGGACATACCAATCAGCACCCCAGCAACACCCCACACAGGGCATACCAATCAGCTCCCCAGAAACAATCAACACAGGGCATACCAATCAGCTCCTCAGCAACAATCAACACAGGACATACCAATCAGCTCGCAGCAACAATCAACGCAGGGCATACCAATCAGCTCCCCAGCCACAATCAACACAGGGCATAACAATCAGCACCCCAGCAACACAGGACATACCAATCAGCTCTCCAGCAACAATCAACACAGGGCA
Source organism: Salmo salar (assembly GCF_965601325.2). NCBI lineage: Eukaryota > Metazoa > Chordata > Actinopteri > Salmoniformes > Salmonidae > Salmo > Salmo salar. The sequence continues at coordinate 17,095,833 of NC_138305.1, forward strand.
TACCATTCAGCTCCCCAGCAACACAGGACATACCAATCAGCGCCCCAGCAACAATCAACACAGGACATACCAATCAGCTCCCCAGCAACAATCAACACAGGACATACCAATCAGCTCCCCAGCAACAATCAACACAGGACATACCAATCAGCCTCCCAACAACACAGGACATACCAATCAGCCCTCCAGCAACAATCAACACAGGGCATACCAATCAGCTCCCCAGCAACAATCAACACAGGGCATACCAATCAGCCCCCAGCAACAATCAATACAGGGCATACCAATCAGCTCCCCAGCAACACAGGACATACCAATCAGCTACCCAGCAACAATCAACACAGGACCTACCAATCAGCTTCCCAGCAACACCCTTCACAGGGCATACCAATCAGCTCCCCAGCAACATACCAATCAGCTCCCCAGCAGCAATCAACACAGGGAATACCAATCAGCTCCCCAGCAACAATCAACACAGGACATACCAATCAGCTCCCCAGCAACAATCAACACAGGACATGCCAATCAGCTCCCCATTAACAATCAACACAGGACATACCAATCAGCTCCCCAGCAACAATCAACACAGGGCATACCAATCAGCTCCCCAGCAACAATCAACACAGGACATACCAATCAGCCCCCCAGCAACAATCAACACAGGGCATACCAATCAGCCCCCCAGCAACACAGGACATACCAATCAGCTCCCCAGCAACACATGACATACCAATCAGCTCCCCAGCAACACAGGGCATACCAATCAGCTCCCCATCAACCATCAACACAGTTCATACCAATCAGCACCCCAGCAACAATCAACACAGGACATACCAATCAGCTCCCCAGCAACAATCAACACAGGACATACCAATCAGCTCCCCAGCAACACCCCACACAGGGCATACCAATCAGCTCCCCAGCAACAATCAACACAGGACATACCAATCAGCTCCCCAGCAACAATCAACACAGGACATACCAATCAGCTCCCCAGCAACACCCCACACAGGACATACCAATCAGTTCCCCAGCAACAATCAACACAGGGCATACAAATCAGCTCCCCAGCAACACAGGACATACAAATCAGCTCCCCAGCAACAATCAACACAGGACATACCAATCAGCCCCCCAGCAACAATCAAAACAGGACATACCAATCAGCCCCCCAGCAACAATCAACACAGGGCATACCAATCAGCCCCCCAGCAACAATCAACACAGGGCATACCAATAAGCTTCCCAGCAACAATCAACACAGGGCATACCAATCAGCTCCCCAGTAACAATCAACACATGACATACCAATAAGCTCCCCAGCAACACCCCACACAGGGCATACCAATCAGCTCCCCAGCAACAATCAACACAGGACATACCAATCAGCTCCCCAGCAACAATCAACACAGGGCATACCAATCAGCAACCCAGCAACACAGGACGTACCAATCAGCTACCCAGCAACAATCAACACAGGACATACCAATCAGCCCTCCAGCAACAATCAACACAGGACATACCAATCAGACCCCCAGCAACAATCAACACAGGGCATACCAATCAGCAACCCAGCAACACAGGACGTACCAATCAGCTACCCAGCAACAATCAACACAGGACATACCAATCAGCCCTCCAGCAACAATCAACACAGGGCATACCAATCAGCTCCCCAGCAACAATCAACACAGGACATTCCAATCAGCTCCCCAGCAACACAGGACATACCAATCAGCTCCCCATCAACAATCAACACAGGACATACCAATCAGCCCCCCAGCAACAATCAACACAGGGCATACCAATCAGTTTCCCAGCAACAATCAACACAGGACATACCAATCAGCCCCCCAGCAACAATCAACACAGGGCATACCAATCAGCTCCCAGCAACAAAGGACATACCAATCAGCTCCCCAGCAACAATCAACACAGGGCATTCCAATCTGCCTCCCAGCAACAATCAACACAGGACATACCAATCAGCTCCCCATTAAAAATCAACACAGGGCATTCCAATCTCCCTCCCAGCAACAATCAACACAGGGCATACCAATCAGCTCCCCAACAACAATCAACACAGGGCATACCAATCAGCTCCCCAGCAACAATCAACACAGGGCATACCAATCAGCTTCCAGCAACAATCAACACAGGACATACCAATCAGCTCCCAAGCAACAATCGTCACAGGGCATACCAATCAGCTCCCCAGCAACAATCAACACAGGGCATACCAATCAGCTCCCCAGCAACACAATACATACCAATCAGCTCCCCAGCTACAATCAACACAGGACATTCCAATCAGCTCCCCAGCAACAATCAACACAGGACATACCAATCAGCTCCCCAGCAACTCAGGACATACCAATAAGATCCTCAGCAACAATCAAGACAGGACATACCAATCAGCCCCCCAGCAACACAGGACATACCAATCAGCTCCCCAGCAACACCCCACACAGGACATACCAATCAGCTCCCCAGCAACAATCAACACAGGGCAAACCAACCATTCCCCAGCAACAATCAACACAGGGCATACCAATCAGCTCCCCAGCAACAATCAACACAGGACATAACAATGAGCCCCCCAAGCAACAATCAACACAGGGCATACCAATCAGCCCACCAGCAACAAAGGACATACCAATCAGCTCCCCAGCAACAATCAACAGAGGGCATATCAATCAGCTCCCCAGCAACAGAGGACATACCAATCAGCTCCCCAGCAACACTGCACACAGGACATACCAATCAGTCCCCCAGCAACAATCAACACAGAACATACCAATCAGCCCCCCAGCAACAATCAACACAGGGCATACCAATCAGCTCCCCAGCAACAATCAACACAGGGCATACCAATCAGCTCCCCAGCAACACAATACATACCAATCAGCTCCCCAGCTACAATCAACACAGGACATTCCAATCAGCTCCCCAGCAACAATCAACACAGGACATACCAATCAGCTCCCCAGCAACTCAGGACATACCAATAAGATCCTCAGCAACAATCAAGACAGGACATACCAATCAGCCCCCCAGCAACACAGGACATACCAATCAGCTCCCCAGCAACACCCCACACAGGACATACCAATCAGCTCCCCAGCAACAATCAACACAGGGCAAACCAACCATTCCCCAGCAACAATCAACACAGGGCATACCAATCAGCTCCCCAGCAACAATCAACACAGGACATAACAATGAGCCCCCCAAGCAACAATCAACACAGGGCATACCAATCAGCCCACCAGCAACAAAGGACATACCAATCAGCTCCCCAGCAACAATCAACAGAGGGCATATCAATCAGCTCCCCAGCAACAGAGGACATACCAATCAGCTCCCCAGCAACACTGCACACAGGACATACCAATCAGTCCCCCAGCAACAATCAACACAGAACATACCAATCAGCCCCCCAGCAACAATCAACACAGGACATACCAATCAGCTCCCCAGCAACAATCAACACAGGGCATACCAATCTGCTCCCCAGCAACAATCAACACAGGACATACCAATCAGCTCACCAACAACAATCAACACAGGACATACCAATCAGCTCCCCAGCAACAATCAACACAGGACATACCAATCAGCTTCCCAGCAACAATCAACACAGGACATACCAATCAGACCCCCAGCAACAATCAACACAGGGCATACCAATCAGCTCCCCAGCAACACAGGACATACCAATCAGCTCCCCAGCAACAATCAACACAGGGCATACCAATCAGCTTCCCAGCAACAATCAACACAGGGCATACCAATCAGAACCCCAGCAACAATCAACACAGGGCATACCAATCAGCCCCCCAGCAACACAGGACATACCAATCAGCACCCAAGCAACAATCAACACAGGGCATACCAATCAGCTCCCCAGCAACACAAGACATATCAATCAGCTCCCACAGCAACAATCAACACAGGGCATATCAATCAGCTCCCCAGCAACAATCAACACAGGACATACCAATCAGTGCCCCAGCAACAATAAACACAGGGCATTCCAATCACCTCCCCAGCAACAATCAACACAGGACATACCAATCAGCATCCCAGCAACACCCCACACAGGGCATACCAATCAGCTCCCCAGCAACAATCAACACAGGGCATACCATTCAGCTCCCCAGCAACAATAAACACAGGGCATTCCAATCACCTCCCCAGCAACAATCAACACAGGACATACCAATCAGCACCCCAGCAACACCCCACACAGGGCATACCAATCAGCTCCCCAGCAACAATCAACACAGGGCATACCAATCAGCTCCTCAGCAACAATCAACACAGGACATACCAATCAGGTCCCAGCAACAATCAACGCAGGGCATACCAATCAGCTCCCCAGCCACAATCAACACAGGGCATAACAATCAGCTCCCAGCAACACAGGACATACCAATCAGCTCTCCAGCAACAATCAACACAGGGCATACCATTAAGCCTCCCAGCAACACAGGACATACCAATCAGCTCCCCAGCAACAATCAACACAGGACATACCAATCAGCTCCCCAGCAACAATCAACACAGGACATACCAATCAGCTCCCCAGCAACAATCAACACAGGACATACCAATCAGCCCTCCAGCAACAATCAACACAGGACATACCAATCAGCTCACCAGCCACAATCAACACAGGGCATACCAATCAGCCTCCCAACAACACAGGACATACCAATCAGCCCTCCAGCAACAATCAACACAGGGCATACCAATCAGCTTCCCAGCAACAATCAACACAGGGCATACCAATCAGCCCCCAGCAACAATCAATACAGGGCATACCAATCAGCTACCCAGCAACACAGGACATACCAATCAGCACCCCAGCAACACAGGACATACCAATCAGCTCCCCAGCAACAATCAACACAGGGCATACCATTAAGTCCCCAGCAACACAGGACATACCAATCAGCTCCCCAGCAACAATCAACACAGGACATACCAATCAGCTCCCCAGCAACAATCAACACAGGACATACCAATCAGCTCCCCAGCAACAATCAACACAGGACATACCAATCAGCCCTCCAGCAACAATCAACACAGGACATACCAATCAGCTCACCAGCCACAATCAACACAGGGCATACCAATCAGCCTCCCAACAACACAGGACATACCAATCAGCCCCCAGCAACAATCAATACAGGGCATACCAATCAGCTCCCCAGCAACACAGGACATACCAATCAGCACCCCAGCAACACAGGACATACCAATCAGCTCCCCAGCAACAATAAACACAGGACATACCAATTTGCTCCCTAACAACAATAAACACAGGACATACCAATCAGCTACCCAGCAACAATCAACACAGGACATACCAATCAGCTCCCCAGCAACAATCAACACAGGGCATACCAATCTGCTCCCCAGCAACAATCAACACAGGACATACCAATCAGCTCACCAACAACAATCAACACAGGACATACCAATCAGCTCCCCAGCAACAATCAACACAGGACATACCAATCAGCTTCCCAGCAACAATCAACACAGGACATACCAATCAGACCCCCAGCAACAATCAACACAGGGCATACCAATCAGCTCCCCAGCAACACAGGACATACCAATCAGCTCCCCAGCAACAATCAACACAGGGCATACCAATCAGCTTCCCAGCAACAATCAACACAGGACATACCAATCAGCACCCAAGCAACAATCAACACAGGGCATACCAATCAGCTCCCAAGCAACAATCTACACAGGGCATACCAATCAGCTCCCCAGCAACACAAGACATATCAATCAGCTCCCACAGCAACAATCAACACAGGGCATATCAATCAGCCTCCCAGCAACAATCAACACAGGACATACCAATCAGTGCCCCAGCAACACCCCACACAGGGCATACCAATCAGCTCCCCAGCAACAATCAACACAGGGCATTCCAATCAGCTCCCCAGCAACAATCAACACAGGACATACCAATCAGCACCCCAGCAACACCCCACACAGGGCATACCAATCAGCTCCCCAGCAACAATCAACGCAGGGCATACCAATCAGCTCCCCAGCCACAATCAACACAGGGCATAACAATCAGCACCCCAGCAACACAGGACATACCAATCAGCTCTCCAGCAACAATCAACACAGGGCATACCATTCAGCTCCCCAGCAACACAGGACATACCAATCAGCTCCCCAGCAACAATCAACACAGGACATACCAATCAGCTCCCCAGCAACAATCAACACAGGACATACCAATCAGCTCCCCAGCAACAATCAACACAGGACATACCAATCAGCCCTCCAGCAACAATCAACACAGGACATACCAATCAGCTCCCCAGCCACAATCAACACAGGGCATACCAATCAGCCTCCCAACAACACAGGACATACCAATCAGCCCTCCAGCAACAATCAACACAGGGCATACCAATCAGCTCCCCAGCAACAATCAACACAGGGCATACCAATCAGCCCCCAGCAACAATCAATACAGGGCATACCAATCAGCTCCCCAGCAACACAGGACATACCAATCAGCACCCCAGCAACACAGGACATACCAATTGCTCCCCAGCAACAATAAACACAGGACATACCAATCAGCTCCCCAACAACAATAAACACAGGACATACCAATCAGCTACCCAGCAACAATCAACACAGGACCTACCAATCAGCTTCCCAGCAACACCATTCACAGGGCATACCAATCAGCTCCCCAGCAACATACCAATCAGCTCCCCAGCAGCAATCAACACAGGGCATACCAATCAGCTCCCCAGCAACAATCAACACAGGACATACCAATCAGCTCCCCAGCAACAATCAACACAGGACATGCCAATCAGCTCCCTATTAACAATCAACACAGGACATACCAATCAGCTCCCCAGCAACAATCAACACAGGGCATACCAATCAGCTCCCCAGCAACAATCAACACAGGACATACCAATCAGCCCCCCAGCAACAATCAACACAGGGCATACCAATCAGCCCCCCAGCAACACAGGACATACCAATCAGCTCCCCAGCAACACAGGACATACCAATCAGCTCCCCAGCAACACAGGGCATACCAATCAGCTCCCCATCAACCATCAACACAGGGCATACCAATCAGCACCCCAGCAACAATCAACACAGGACATACCAATCAGCTCCCCAGCAACAATCAACACAGGACATACCAATCAGCTCCCCAGCAACACCCCACACAGGGCATACCAATCAGCTCCCCAGCAACAATCAACACAGGACATACCAATCAGCTCCCCAGCAACAATCAACACAGGACATGCCAATCAGCTCCCCAGCAACACCCCACACAGGACATACCAATCAGTTCACCAGCAACAATCAACACAGGGCATACAAATCAGCTCCCCAGCAACACAGGACATACCAATCAGCTCCCCAGCAACAATCAACACAAGACATACCAATCAGCCCCCCAGCAACAATCAAAACAGCACATACCAATCAGCCCCCCAGCAACAATCAACACAGGGCATACCAATCAGCCCCCCAGCAACAATCAACACAGGGCATACCAATAAGCTTCCCAGCAACAATCAACACAGGGCATACCAATCAGCTCCCCAGTAACAATCAACACATGACATACCAATCAGCTCCCCAGCAACACCCCACACAGGGCATACCAATCAGCTCCCCAGCAACAATCAACACAGGACATACCAATCAGCTCCCCAGCAACAATCAACACAGGGCATACCAATCAGCAACCCAGCAACACAGGACGTACCAATCAGCTACCCAGCAACAATCAACACAGGACATACCAATCAGTTCCCCAGCAACACCCCACACAGGGCATACCAATCAGCTCCCCAGCAACAATCAACACAGGACATTCCAATCAGCTCCCCAGCAACACAGGACATACCAATCAGCTCCCCATCAACAATCAACACAGGACATACCAATAAGCCCCCCAGCAACAATCAACACAGGGCATACCAATCAGTTCCCCAGCAACAATCAACACAGGACATACCAATCAGCCCCCCAGCAACAATCAACACAGGGCATACCAATCAGCTCCCCAGCAACAAAGGACATACCAATCAGCTCCCCAGCAACAATCAACACAGGGCATTCCAATCTGCCTCCCAGCAACAATCAACACAGGACATACCAATCAGCTCCCCATTAAAAATCAACACAGGGCATTCCAATCTCCCTCCCAGCAAAAATCAACACAGGGCATACCAATCAGCTCCCCAACAACAATCAACACAGGGCATACCAATCAGCTCCCCAGCAACAATCAACACAGGGCATGCCAATCAGCTTCCAGCAACAACCAACACAGGACATACCAATCAGCTCCCAAGCAACAATCATCACAGGGCATACCAATCAGCCCCCCAGCAACAATCAACACAGGGCATACCAATCAGCTACCCAGCAACACAATACATACCAATCAGCTGCCCAGCTACAATCAACACAGGACATTCCAATCAGCTCCCCAGCAACAATCAACACAGGACATAACAATCAGCTCCCCAGCAACTCAGGACATACCAATAAGCTCCTCAGCAACAATCAAGACAGGACATACCAATTAGCCCCCCAGCAACACAGGACATACCAATCAGCTCCCCAGCAACACACCACACAGGACATACCAATCAGCTCCCCAGCAACAATCAACACAGGGCAAACCAACCAGTCCCCAGCAACAATCAACACAGGGCATACCAATCAGCTCCCCAGCAACAATCAACACAGGACATAACAATGAGCCCCCCAAGCAACAATCAACACAGGGCATACCAATCAGCCCACCAGCAACAAAGGACATACCAATCAGCTCCCCAGCAACAATCAACACAGGACATACCAATCAGCTCACCAACAACAATCAACACAGGACATACCAATCAGCTCCCCAGCAACAATCAACACAGGACATACCAATCAGCTTCCCAGCAACAATCAACACAGGACATACCAATCAGACCCCCAGCAACAATCAACACAGGGCATACCAATCAGCTCCCCAGCAACACAGGACATACCAATCAGCTCCCCAGCAACAATCAACACAGGGCATACCAATCAGCTTCCCAGCAACAATCAACACAGGACATACCAATCAGCACCCAAGCAACAATCAACACAGGGCATACCAATCAGCTCCCCAGCAACAATCAACACAGGGCATACCAATCAGCTCCCCAGCAACACAAGACATATCAATCAGCTCCCACAGCAACAATCAACACAGGGCATATCAATCAGCTCCCCAGCAACAATCAACACAGGACATACCAATCAGTTCCCCAGCAACACCCCACACAGGGCATACCAATCAGCTCCCCAGCAACAATCAACACAGGGCATTCCAATCAGCTCCCCAGCAACAATCAACACAGGACATACCAATCAGCACCCCAGCAACACCCCACACAGGGCATACCAATCAGCTCCCCAGCAACAATCAACACAGGGCATACCAATCAGCTCCTCAGCAACAATCAACACAGGACATACCAATCAGCTCCCAGCAACAATCAACGCAGGGCATACCAATCAGCTCCCCAGCCACAATCAACACAGGGCATAACAATCAGCACCCCAGCAACACAGGACATACCAATCAGCTCTCCAGCAACAATCAACACAGGGCATACCAATCAGCTCCCCAGCAACACAGGACATACCAATCAGCTCCCCAGCAACAATCAACACAGGACATACCAATCAGCTCCCCAGCAACAATCAACACAGGACATACCAATCAGCTCCCCAGCAACAATCAACACAGGACATACCAATCAGCCTCCAGCCACAATCAACACAGGGCATACCAATCAGCCTCCCAACAACACAGGACATACCAATCAGCCCTCCAGCAACAATCAACACAGGGCATACCAATCAGCTCCCCAGCAACAATCAACACAGGGCATACCAATCAGCCCCCAGCAACAATCAATACAGGGCATACCAATCAGCTCCCCAGCAACACAGGACATTCCAATCAGCACCCCAGCAACACAGGACATACCAATCAGCTCCCCAGCAACAATAAACACAGGACATACCAATCAGCTCCCCAACAACAATAAACACAGGACATACCAATCAGCTACCCAGCAACAATCAACACAGGACATACCAATCAGCTCCCCAGCAACAATCAACACAGGGCATACCAATCTGCTCCCCAGCAACAATCAACACAGGACATACCAATCAGCTCACCAACAACAATCAACACAGGACATACCAATCAGCTCCCCAGCAACAATCAACACAGGACATGCCAATCAGCTTCCCAGCAACAATCAACACAGGACATACCAATCAGATCCCAGCAACAATCAACACAGGGCATACCAATCAGCTCCCCAGCAACACAGGACATACCAATCAGCTCCCCAGCAACAATCAACACAGGGCATACCAATCAGCTTCCCAGCAACAATCAACACAGGACATACCAATCAGCACCCAAGCAACAATCAACACAGGGCATACCAATCAGCTCCCCAGCAACAATCAACACAGGGCATACCAATCAGCTCCCCAGCAACACAAGACATATCAATCAGCTCCCACAGCAACAATCAACACAGGGCATATCAATCAGCTCCCCAGCAACAATCAACACAGGACATACCAATCAGCTCCCAAGCAACAATCAACACAGGGCATTCCAATCAGCTCCCCAGCAACAATCAACACAGGACATACCAATCAGCACCCCAGCAACACCCCACACAGGGCATACCAATCAGCTCCCCAGCAACAATCAACACAATGCATACCAATCAGCTCCTCAGCAACAATCAACACAGGACATACCAATCAGCTCCCAGCAACAATCAACGCAGGGCATACCAATCAGCTCCCCAGCCACAATCAACACAGGGCATAACAATCAGCACCCCAGCAACACAGGACATACCAATCAGCTCTCCAGCAACAATCAACACAGGGCATACCATTCAGCTCCCCAGCAACACAGGACCTACCAATCAGCTCCCCAGCAACAATCAACACAGGACATACCAATCAGTTCCCCAGCAACAATCAACACAGGACATACCAATCAGCTCCCCAGCAACAATCAACACAGGACATACCAATCAGCCCTCCAGCAACAATCAACACAGGACATACCAATCAGCTCCCCAGCCAGAATCAACACAGGGCATACCAATCAGCCTCCCAACAACACAGGACATACCAATCAGCCCTCCAGCAACAATCAACACAGGGCATACCAATCAGCTCCCCAGCAACAATCAACACAGGGCATACCAATCAGCCCCCAGCAACAATCAATACAGGGCATACCAATCAGCTCCCCAGCAACACAGGACATACCAATCAGCACCCCAGCAACACAGGACATACCAATCAGCTCCCCAGCAACAATAAACACAGGACATACCAATCAGTGCCCCAGCAACACCCCACACAGGGCATACCAATCAGCTCCCCAGCAACAATCAACACAGGGCATTCCAATCAGCTCCCCAGCAACAATCAACACAGGACATACCAATCAGCACCCCAGCAACACCCCACACAGGGCATACCAATCAGCTCCCCAGCAACAATCAACGCAGGGCATACCAATCAGCTCCCCAGCCACAATCAACACAGGGCATAACAATCAGCACCCCAGCAACACAGGACATACCAATCAGCTCTCCAGCAACAATCAACACAGGGCATACCATTCAGCTCCCCAGCAACACAGGACATACCAATCAGCTCCCCAGCAACAATCAACACAGGACATACCAATCAGCTCCCCAGCAACAATCAACACAGGACATACCAATCAGCTCCCCAGCAACAATCAACACAGGACATACCAATCAGCCCTCCAGCAACAATCAACACAGGACATACCAATCAGCTCCCCAGCCACAATCAACACAGGGCATACCAATCAGCCTCCCAACAACACAGGACATACCAATCAGCCCTCCAGCAACAATCAACACAGGCCATACCAATCAGCTCCCCAGCAACAATCAACACAGGGCATACCAATCAGCCCCCAGCAACAATCAATACAGGGCATACCAATCAGCTCCCCAGCAACACAGGACATACCAATCAGCACCCCAGCAACACAGGACATACCAATTGCTCCCCAGCAACAATAAACACAGGACATACCAATCAGCTCCCCAACAACAATAAACACAGGACATACCAATCAGCTACCCAGCAACAATCAACACAGGACCTACCAATCAGCTTCCCAGCAACACCATTCACAGGGCATACCAATCAGCTCCCCAGCAACATACCAATCAGCTCCCCAGCAGCAATCAACACAGGGCATACCAATCAGCTCCCCAGCAACAATCAACACAGGACATACCAATCAGCTCCCCAGCAACAATCAACACAGGACATGCCAATCAGCTCCCTATTAACAATCAACACAGGACATACCAATCAGCTCCCCAGCAACAATCAACACAGGGCATACCAATCAGCTCCCCAGCAACAATCAACACAGGACATACCAATCAGCCCCCCAGCAACAATCAACACAGGGCATACCAATCAGCCCCCCAGCAACACAGGACATACCAATCAGCTCCCCAGCAACACAGGACATACCAATCAGCTCCCCAGCAACACAGGGCATACCAATCAGCTCCCCATCAACCATCAACACAGGGCATACCAATCAGCACCCCAGCAACAATCAACACAGGACATACCAATCAGCTCCCCAGCAACAATCAACACAGGACATACCAATCAGCTCCCCAGCAACACCCCACACAGGGCATACCAATCAGCTCCCCAGCAACAATCAACACAGGACATACCAATCAGCTCCCCAGCAACAATCAACACAGGACATGCCAATCAGCTCCCCAGCAACACCCCACACAGGACATACCAATCAGTTCACCAGCAACAATCAACACAGGGCATACAAATCAGCTCCCCAGCAACACAGGACATACCAATCAGCTCCCCAGCAACAATCAACACAAGACATACCAATCAGCCCCCCAGCAACAATCAAAACAGCACATACCAATCAGCCCCCCAGCAACAATCAACACAGGGCATACCAATCAGCCCCCAGCAACAATCAATACAGGGCATACCAATCAGCTCCCCAGCAACACAGGACATACCAATCAGCACCCCAGCAACACAGGACATACCAATTGCTCCCCAGCAACAATAAACACAGGACATACCAATCAGCTCCCCAACAACAATAAACACAGGACATACCAATCAGCTACCCAGCAACAATCAACACAGGACCTACCAATCAGCTTCCCAGCAACACCATTCACAGGGCATACCAATCAGCTCCCCAGCAACATACCAATCAGCTCCCCAGCAGCAATCAACACAGGGCATACCAATCAGCTCCCCAGCAACAATCAACACAGGACATACCAATCAGCTCCCCAGCAACAATCAACACAGGACATGCCAATCAGCTCCCTATTAACAATCAACACAGGACATACCAATCAGCTCCCCAGCAACAATCAACACAGGGCATACCAATCAGCTCCCCAGCAACAATCAACACAGGACATACCAATCAGCCCCCCAGCAACAATCAACACAGGGCATACCAATCAGCCCCCCAGCAACACAGGACATACCAATCAGCTCCCCAGCAACACAGGACATACCAATCAGCTCCCCAGCAACACAGGGCATACCAATCAGCTCCCCATCAACCATCAACACAGGGCATACCAATCAGCACCCCAGCAACAATCAACACAGGACATACCAATCAGCTCCCCAGCAACAATCAACACAGGACATACCAATCAGCTCCCCAGCAACACCCCACACAGGGCATACCAATCAGCTCCCCAGCAACAATCAACACAGGACATACCAATCAGCTCCCCAGCAACAATCAACACAGGACATGCCAATCAGCTCCCCAGCAACACCCCACACAGGACATACCAATCAGTTCACCAGCAACAATCAACACAGGGCATACAAATCAGCTCCCCAGCAACACAGGACATACCAATCAGCTCCCCAGCAACAATCAACACAAGACATACCAATCAGCCCCCCAGCAACAATCAAAACAGCACATACCAATCAGCCCCCCAGCAACAATCAACACAGGGCATACCAATCAGCCCCCCAGCAACAATCAACACAGGGCATACCAATAAGCTTCCCAGCAACAATCAACACAGGGCATACCAATCAGCTCCCCAGTAACAATCAACACATGACATACCAATCAGCTCCCCAGCAACACCCCACACAGGGCATACCAATCAGCTCCCCAGCAACAATCAACACAGGACATACCAATCAGCTCCCCAGCAACAATCAACACAGGGCATACCAATCAGCAACCCAGCAACACAGGACGTACCAATCAGCTACCCAGCAACAATCAACACAGGACATACCAATCAGTTCTCCAGCAACACCCCACACAGGGCATACCAATCAGCTCCCCAGCAACAATCAACACAGGACATTCCAATAAGCCCCCCAGCAACAATCAACACAGGACATTCCAATAAGCCCCCCAGCAACAATCAACACAGGGCATACCAATCAGCTCCCCAGCAACACAGGACATACCAATCAGCTCCCCATCAACAATCAACACAGGACATACCAATAAGCCCCCCAGCAACAATCAACACAGGGCATACCAATCAGTTCCCCAGCAACAATCAACACAGGACATACCAATCAGCCCCCAGCAACAATCAACACAGGGCATACCAATCAGCTCCCCAGCAACAAAGGACATACCAATCAGCTCCCCAGCAACAATCAACACAGGGCATTCCAATCTGCCTCCCAGCAACAATCAACACAGGACATACCAATCAGCTCCCCATTAAAAATCAACACAGGGCATTCCAATCTCCCTCCCAGCAACAATCAACACAGGGCATACCAATCAGCTCCCCAACAACAATCAACACAGGGCATACCAATCAGCTCCCCAGCAACAATCAACACAGGGCATACCAATCAGCTTCCAGCAACAACCAACACAGGACATACCAATCAGCTCCCAAGCAACAATCATCACAGGGCATACCAATCAGCTCCCCAGCAACAATCAACACAGGGCATACCAATCAGCTACCCAGCAACACAATACATACCAATCAGCTGCCCAGCTACAATCAACACAGGACATTCCAATCAGCTCCCCAGCAACAATCAACACAGGACATAACAATCAGCTCCCCAGCAACTCAGGACATACCAATAAGCTCCTCAGCAACAATCAAGACAGGACATACCAATTAGCCCCCCAGCAACACAGGACATACCAATCAGCCTCCCAGCAACACCCCACACAGGACATACCAATCAGCTCCCCAGCAACAATCAACACAGGGCAAACCAACCAGTCCCCAGCAACAATCAACACAGGGCATACCAATCAGCTCCCCAGCAACAATCAACACAGGACATAACAATGAGCCCCCCAAGCAACAATCAACACAGGGCATACCAATCAGCCCACCAGCAACAAAGGACATACCAATCAGCTCCCCAGCAACAATCAACACAGGACATACCAATCAGCTCACCAACAACAATCAACACAGGACATACCAATCAGCTCCCCAGCAACAATCAACACAGGACATACCAATCAGCTTCCCAGCAACAATCAACACAGGACATACCAATCAGACCCCCAGCAACAATCAACACAGGGCATACCAATCAGCTCCCCAGCAACACAGGACATACCAATCAGCTCCCCAGCAACAATCAACACAGGGCATACCAATCAGCTTCCCAGCAACAATCAACACAGGACATACCAATCAGCACCCAAGCAACAATCAACACAGGGCATACCAATCAGCTCCCCAGCAACAATCAACACAGGGCATACCAATCAGCTCCCCAGCAACACAAGACATATCAATCAGCTCCCACAGCAACAATCAACACAGGGCATATCAATCAGCTCCCCAGCAACAATCAACACAGGACATACCAATCAGTTCCCCAGCAACACCCCACACAGGGCATACCAATCAGCTCCCCAGCAACAATCAACACAGGGCATTCCAATCAGCTCCCCAGCAACAATCAACACAGGACATACCAATCAGCACCCCAGCAACACCCCACACAGGGCATACCAATCAGCTCCCCAGCAACAATCAACACAGGGCATACCAATCAGCTCCTCAGCAACAATCAACACAGGACATACCAATCAGCTCCCAGCAACAATCAACGCAGGGCATACCAATCAGCTCCCCAGCCACAATCAACACAGGGCATAACAATCAGCACCCCAGCAACACAGGACATACCAATCAGCTCTCCAGCAACAATCAACACAGGGCATACCAATCAGCTCCCCAGCAACACAGGACATACCAATCAGTTCCCCAGCAACAATCAACACAGGACATACCAATCAGCTCCCCAGCAACAATCAACACAGGACATACCAATCAGCTCCCCAGCAACAATCAACACAGGACATACCAATCAGCCTCCAGCCACAATCAACACAGGGCATACCAATCAGCCTCCCAACAACACAGGACATACCAATCAGCCCTCCAGCAACAATCAACACAGGGCATACCAATCAGCTCCCCAGCAACAATCAACACAGGGCATACCAATCAGCCCCCAGCAACAATCAATACAGGGCATACCAATCAGCTCCCCAGCAACACAGGACATTCCAATCAGCACCCCAGCAACACAGGACATACCAATCAGCTCCCCAGCAACAATAAACACAGGACATACCAATCAGCTCCCCAACAACAATAAACACAGGACATACCAATCAGCTACCCAGCAACAATCAACACAGGACATACCAATCAGCTCCCCAGCAACAATCAACACAGGGCATACCAATCTGCTCCCCAGCAACAATCAACACAGGACATACCAATCAGCTCACCAACAACAATCAACACAGGACATACCAATCAGCTCCCCAGCAACAATCAACACAGGACATGCCAATCAGCTTCCCAGCAACAATCAACACAGGACATACCAATCAGATCCCAGCAACAATCAACACAGGGCATACCAATCAGCTCCCCAGCAACACAGGACATACCAATCAGCTCCCCAGCAACAATCAACACAGGGCATACCAATCAGCTTCCCAGCAACAATCAACACAGGACATACCAATCAGCACCCAAGCAACAATCAACACAGGGCATACCAATCAGCTCCCCAGCAACAATCAACACAGGGCATACCAATCAGCTCCCCAGCAACACAAGACATATCAATCAGCTCCCACAGCAACAATCAACACAGGGCATATCAATCAGCTCCCCAGCAACAATCAACACAGGACATACCAATCAGCTCCCAAGCAACAATCAACACAGGGCATTCCAATCAGCTCCCCAGCAACAATCAACACAGGACATACCAATCAGCACCCCAGCAACACCCCACACAGGGCATACCAATCAGCTCCCCAGCAACAATCAACACAGGGCATACCAATCAGCTCCTCAGCAACAATCAACACAGGACATACCAATCAGCTCCCAGCAACAATCAACGCAGGGCATACCAATCAGCTCCCCAGCCACAATCAACACAGGGCATAACAATCAGCACCCCAGCAACACAGGACATACCAATCAGCTCTCCAGCAACAATCAACACAGGGCATACCATTCAGCTCCCCAGCAACACAGGACCTACCAATCAGCTCCCCAGCAACAATCAACACAGGACATACCAATCAGTTCCCCAGCAACAATCAACACAGGACATACCAATCAGCTCCCCAGCAA
The DNA here is from genome assembly GCF_965601325.2 of Salmo salar. Taxonomy (NCBI): domain Eukaryota; kingdom Metazoa; phylum Chordata; class Actinopteri; order Salmoniformes; family Salmonidae; genus Salmo; species Salmo salar. The sequence continues at coordinate 17,113,664 of NC_138305.1, forward strand.
CAATCAACACAGGACATACCAATCAGCCCTCCAGCAACAATCAACACAGGACATACCAATCAGCTCCCCAGCCAGAATCAACACAGGGCATACCAATCAGCCTCCCAACAACACAGGACATACCAATCAGCCCTCCAGCAACAATCAACACAGGGCATACCAATCAGCTCCCCAGCAACAATGAACACAGGGCATACCAATCAGCCCCCAGCAACAATCAATACAGGGCATACCAATCAGCTCCCCAGCAACACAGGACATACCAATCAGCACCCCAGCAACACAGGACATACCAATCAGCTCCCCAGCAACAATAAACACAGGACATACCAATCAGCTCCCCAACAACAATAAACACAGGACATACCAATCAGCTACCCAGCAACAATCAACACAGGACCTACCAATCAGCTTCCCAGCAACACCCTTCACAGGGCATACCAATCAGCTCCCCAGCAACATACCAATCAGCTCCCCAGCAGCAATCAACACAGGGCATACCAATCAGCTCCCCAGCAACAATCAACACAGGACATACCAATCAGCTCCCCAGCAACAATCAACACAGGACATGCCAATCAGCTCCCCATTAACAATCAACACAGGACACTGCCAATCAGCCCCCCAGCAACAATCAACACAGGGCATACCAATCAGCTCCCCAGCAACAATCAACACAGGACATACCAATCAGCCCCCCAGCAACAATCAACACAGGGCATACCAATCAGCCCCCCAGCAACACAGGACATACCAATCAGCTCCCCAGCAACACAGGACATACCAATCAGCTCCCCAGCAACACAGGGCATACCAATCAGCTCCCCATCAACCATCAACACAGGGCATACCAATCAGCCCCCCAGCAACAATCAACACAGGACATACCAATCAGCCTCCAGCAACAATCAACACAGGACATTCCAATCAGCGCCCCAGCAACACCCCACACAGGGCATACCAATCAGCTCCCCAGCAACAATCAACACAGGACATACCAATCAGCTCCCCAGCAACAATCAACACAGGACATACCAATCAGCTCCCCAGCAACACCCCACACAGTACATACCAATCAGTTCCCCAGCAACAATCAACACAGGGCATACAAATCAGCTCCCCAGCAACACAGGACATACCAATCAGCTTCCCAGCAACAATCAACACAGGACATACCAATCAGCCCCCCAGCAACAATCAAAACAGGACATACCAATCAGCCCCCCAGCAACAATCAACACAGGGCATACCAATCAGCCCCCCAGCAACAATCAACACAGGGCATACCAATAAGCTTCCCAGCAACAATCAACACAGGGCATACCAATCAGCTCCCCAGCAACAATCAACACAGGACATACCAATCAGCTCCCCAGCAACAATCAACACAGGACATACCAATCAGCCTCCCAGCAACACAGGACATACCAATCAGCTCCCCAGTAACAATCAACACATGACATACCAATCAGCTCCCCAGCAACACCCCACACAGGGCATACCAATCAGCCCCCCAGCAACAATCAACACAGGACATACCAATATGCTCCCCAGCAACAATCAACACAGGGTATACCAATCAGCAACCCAGCAACACAGGACGTACCAATCAGCTACCCAGCAACAATCAACACAGGGTATACCAATCAGTTCCCCAGCAACACCCCACACAGGGCATACCAATCAGCTCCCCAGCAACAATCAACACAGGACATTCCAATCAGCTCCCCAGCAACACAGGACATACCAATCAGCTCCCCAGCAACAATCAACACAGGGCATACCAATCAGCTCCCCAGCAACAAAGGACATAACAATCAGCTCCCCAGCAACAATCAACACAGGGCATTCCAATCTGCCTCCCAGCAACAATCAACACAGGACATACCAATCAGCTCCCCATTAAAAATCAACACAGGGCATTCCAATCTCCCTCCCAGCAACAATCAACACAGGGCATACCAATCAGCTCCCCAACAACAATCAACACAGGGCATACCAATCATCTCCCCAGCAACAATCAACACAGGGCATACCAATCATCTTCCAGCAACAATCAACACAGGACATACCAATCAGCTCCCAAGCAACAATCATCACAGGGCATACCAATCAGCTCCCCAGCAACAATCAACACAGGGCATACCAATCAGCTCCCCAGCAAAACAATACATACCAATCAGCTCCCCAGCTACAATCAACACAGGACATTCCAATCAGCTCCCCAGCAACAATCAACACAGGACATACCAATCAGCTCCCCAGCAACTCAGGACATACCAATAAGCTCCTCAGCAACAATCAAGACAGGACATACCAATCAGCCCCCCAGCAACACAGGACATACCAATCAGCTCCCCAGCAACACCCCACACAGGACATACCAATCAGCCCCCCAGCAACAATCAACACAGGGCAAACCAACCAGTCCCCAGCAACAATCAACACAGGGCATACCAATCAGCTCCCCAGCAAAAATCAACACAGGACATAACAATGAGCCCCCCAAGCAACAATCAACACAGGGCATACCAATCAGCCCACCAGCAACAAAGGACATACCAATCAGCGCCCCAGCAACAATCAACAGAGGGCATATCAATCAGCTCCCCAGCAACACAGGACATAACAATCAGCTCCCCAGCAACACCGCACACAGGACATACCAATCAGCCCCCCAGCAACAATCAACAAAGGGCAAACCAACCAGTCCCCAGCAACAATCAACACAGGGCATACCAATCAGCTCCCCAGCAACAATCAACACAGGACATAACAATGAGCCCCCCAAGCAACAATCAACACAGGGCATACCAATCAGCCCACCAGCAACAAAGGAAATACCAATCAGCGCCCCAGCAACAATCAACAGAGGGCATATCAATCAGCTCCCCTGCAACACAGGACATACCAATCAGCTCCCCAGCAACACCGCACACAGGACATACCGATCAGCCCCCCAGCAACAATCAACACAGGACATACCAATCAGCCCCCCAGCAACAATCAACACAGGACATACCAATCAGCGCGCCAGCAACAATCAACACAGGGCATACCAATCTGCTCCCCAGCAACAATCAACACAGGACATACCAATCAGCTCACCAACGACAATCAACACAGGACATACCAATCAGCTCCCCAGCAACAATCAACACAGGACATACCAATCAGCTTCCCAGCAACAATCAACACAGGACATACCAATCAGACCCCCAGCAACAATCAACACAGGGCATACCAATCAGCTCCCCAGCAACACAGGACATACCAATCAGCTCCCCAGCAACAATCAACACAGGGCATACCAATCAGCTTCCCAGCAACAATCAACACAGGACATACCAATCAGCACCCAAGCAACAATCAACACAGGGCATACCAATCAGCTCCCCAGCAACAATCAACACAGGGCATACCAATCAGCTCCCCAGCAACACAAGACATATCAATCAGCTCCCCAGCTACAATCAACACAGGACATTCCAATCAGCTCCCACAGCAACAATCAACACAGGGCATATCAATCAGCTCCCCAGCAACAATCAACACAGGACATACCAATCAGTGCCCCAGCAACACCCCACACAGGGCATACCAATCAGCTCCCCAGCAACAATCAACACAGGGCATTCCAATCAGCTCCCCAGCAACAATCAACACAGGACATACCAATCAGCACCCCAGCAACACCCCACACAGGGCATACCAATCAGCTCCCCAGCAACAATCAACACAGGGCATACCAATCAGCTCCTCAGCAACAATCAACACAGGACATACCAATCAGCTCCCAGCAACAATCAACGCAGGGCATACCAATCAGCTCCACAGCCACAATCAACACAGGGCATAACAATCAGCACCCCAGCAACACAGGACATACCAATCAGCTCTCCAGCAACAATCAACACAGGGCATACCATTCAGCTCCCCAGCAACACAGGACATACCAATCAGCTCCCCAGCAACAATCAACACAGGACATACCAATCAGCTCCCCAGCAACAATCAACACAGGACATACCAATCAGCTCCCCAGCAACAATCAACACATGACATACCAATCAGCCCTCCAGCAACAATCAACACAGGGCATACCAATCAGCTCCCCAGCAACACAAGACATATCAATCAGCTCCCCAGCTACAATCAACACAGGACATTCCAATCAGCTCCCACAGCAACAATCAACACAGGGCATATCAATCAGCTCCCCAGCAACAATCAACACAGGACATACCAATCAGTGCCCCAGCAACACCCCACACAGGGCATACCAATCAGCTCCCCAGCAACAATCAACACAGGGCATTCCAATCAGCTCCCCAGCAACAATCAACACAGGACATACCAATCAGCACCCCAGCAACACCCCACACAGGGCATACCAATCAGCTCCCCAGCAACAATCAACACAGGGCATACCAATCAGCTCCTCAGCAACAATCAACACAGGACATACCAATCAGCTCCCAGCAACAATCAACGCAGGGCATACCAATCAGCTCCACAGCCACAATCAACACAGGGCATAACAATCAGCACCCCAGCAACACAGGACATACCAATCAGCTCTCCAGCAACAATCAACACAGGGCATACCATTCAGCTCCCCAGCAACACAGGACATACCAATCAGCTCCCCAGCAACAATCAACACAGGACATACCAATCAGCTCCCCAGCAACAATCAACACAGGACATACCAATCAGCTCCCCAGCAACAATCAACACATGACATACCAATCAGCCCTCCAGCAACAATCAACACAGGACATACCAATCAGCTCCCCAGCCACAATCAACACAGGGCATACCAATCAGCCTCCCAGCAACACAGGACATACCAATCAGCCCTCCAGCAACAATCAACACAGGGCATACCAATCAGCTCCCCAGCAACAATCAACACAGGGCATACCAATCAGCCCCCAGCAACAATCAATACAGGGCATACCAATCCGCTCCCCAGCAACACAGGACATACCAATCAGCACCCCAGCAACACAGGACATACCAATCAGCTCCCCAGCAACAATAAACACAGGACATACCAATCAGCTCCCCAACAACAATAAACGCAGGACAAACCAATCAGCTACCCAGCAACAATCAACACAGGACCTACCAATCAGCTTCCCAGCAACACCCCTCACAGGGCATACCAATCAGCTCCCCAGCAACATACCAATCAGCTCCCCAGCAGCAATCAACACAGGGCATACCAATCAGCTCCCCAGCAACAATCAATACAGGACATACCAATCAGCTCACCAGCAACAATCAACACAGGACATGCCAATCAGCTCCCCATTAACAATCAACACAGGACATACCAATCAGCTCCTCAGCAACAATCAACACAGGGCATACCAATCAGCTCCCCAGCAACAATCAACACAGGACATACCAATCAGCCCCCCAGCAACAATCAACACAGGGCATACCAATCAGCCCCCCAGCAACACAGGACATACCAATCAGCTCCCCAAAAACACAGGACATACCAATCAGCTCCCCAGCAACACAGGGCATACCAATCAGCTCCCCATCAACAATCAACACAGGACATACCAATCAGCTCCCCAGCAACAATCAACACAGGACATACCAATCAGCTCCCCAGCAACACCCCACACAGGGCATACCAATCAGCTCCCCAGCAACAATCAACACAGGACATACATATCAGCTCCCCAGCAACAATCAACACAGGACATACCAATCAGCTCCCCAGCAACACCCCACACAGGACATACCAATCAGTTCCCCAGCAACAATCAACACAGGGCATACAAATCAGCTCCCCAGCAACACAGGACATACCAATCAGCTCCCCAGCAACAATCAACACAGGACATACCAATCAGCCCCCCAGCAACAATCAAAACAGGACATACCAATCAGCCCCCCAGCAACAATCCACACAGGGCATACCAATCAGCCCCCCAGCAACAATCAACACAGGGCATACCAATAAGCTTCCCAGCAACAATCAACACAGGACATACCAATCAGCTCCCCAGCAACACCCCACACAGGACATACCAATCAGTTCCCCAGCAACAATCAACACAGGGCATACAAATCAGCTCCCCAGCAACACAGGACATACCAATCAGCTCCCCAGCAACAATCAACACAGGACATACCAATCAGCCCCCCAGCAACAATCAAAACAGGACATACCAATCAGCCCCCCAGCAACAATCCACACAGGGCATACCAATCAGCCCCCCAGCAACAATCAACACAGGGCATACCAATAAGCTTCCCAGCAACAATCAACACAGGGCATACCAATCAGCTCCCCAGCAACAATCAACACAGGACATACAAATCAGCTCCCCAGCAACAATCAACACAGGACATACCAATCAGCCTCCCAGCAACACAGGACATACCAATCAGCTCCCCAGTAACAATCAACACATGACATACCAATCAGCCTCCCAGCAACACCCCACACAGGGCATACCAATCAGCTCCCCAGCAACAATCAACACAGGACATACCAATCAGCTCCCCAGCAACAATCAACACAGGGCATACCAATCAGCAACCCAGCAACACAGGACGTACCAATCAGCTACCCAGCAACAATCAACACAGGACATACCAATCAGTTCCCCAGCAACATCCCACACAGGGCATACCAATCAGCTCCCCAGCAACAATCAACACAGGACATAGCAATCAGCTCCCCAGCAACAATCAACACAGGGCATACCAATCAGCTACCCAGCAACACAGGACATACCAATCAGCTCCCCAGCAACAATCAACACAGGACATACCAATCAGTTCCCCAGCAACAATCAACACAGGGCATACCAATCAGCTCCCCAGCAACAATCAACACAGGGCATACCAATCAGCTCCCCAGCAACAATCAACACAGGACATACGAATCAGCTCCCCAGCAACAATCAACACAGTACATACCAATCAGCGTCCCAGCAACACCCCACACAGGACATACCAATCAGCCTCCGAGCAACACCCCTCACAGGGCATACCAATCAGCTCCCCAGCAACAATCAATACAGGACATACCAATCAGCTCCCCAGCAACAATCAACACAGGACATACCAATCAGCTCCCCAGCAACAATCAACACAGGACATACCAATCAGCTCCCCAGCAACACCCCACACAGGGCATACCAATCAGCTCCCCAGCAACAATCAACACAGGACATACCAATCAGCACCCCAGCAACAATCAACACAGGGCATACCAATCAGCTACCCAGCAACAAAGGACATACCAATCAGCTCCCCAGCAACAATCAACACAGGACATACCAATCAGTTCCCCAGCAACAACCAACACAGGGCATACCAATCAGCCCCCCAGCAACAATCAACACAGGGCATACCAATCAGCTTCCCAGCAACAATCAACACAGGGCATACCAATCAGCGACCCAGCAACACAGGACATACCAATCAGCTCCCCAGCAACAATCAACACAGGACATACCAATCAGTTCCCCAGCAACAATCAACACGGGGCATACCAATCAGCTCCCCAGCAACAATCAACACAGGGCATACCAATCAGCTTCCCAGCAACAATCAACACAGGGCATACCAAGCAGCTCCATAGCAACACAGGACATACCAATCAGCTCCCCAGCAACAATCAACACAAGACATACCAATCAGCTCCCCAGCAACAATCAACACAGGACATACCAATCAGCTCCCCAGCAACAATCAACACAGGACATACCAATCAGCACCCCAGCAACAATCAACACAGGACATACCAATCAGCTCCCCAGCAACAATCAACACAGGACATACCAATCAGCTCCCCAGTAACACCCCACACAGGACATACCAATCAGCTCCCCAGCAACAATAAACACAGGACAAACCAATCAGCCCCCCAGCAACAATATACACAGGACATACCAACCAGCTCCCCAGCAACAATCAACACAGGACATACAAATCAGCTCCTCAGCAACAATCAACACAGGACATACCAATCAGCTCCCCAACAACAATCAACACAGGACATACCAATCAGCTCCCCAGCAACAATCAACACAGGACATACCAACCAGCTCCCCAGCAACAATCAACACAAGACATACAAATCAGCTCCTCAGCAACAATCAACACAGGACATACCAATCAGCTCCCCAACAACAATCAACACAGGACATACCAATCAGCTCCCCAGCAACAATCAACACAGGACATACATATCAGCTCCCCAGCAACAATCAACACAGTACATACCAATCAGCGTCCCAGCAACACCCCACACAGGACATACCAATCAGCCTCCGAGCAACACCCCTCACAGGGCATACCAATCAGCCCCCCAGCAACAATCAATACAGGACATACCAATCAGCTCCCCAGCAACAATCAACACAGGACATACCAATCAGCTCCCCAGCAACAATCAACACAGGACATACCAATCAGCTCCCCAGCAACACAGGACATACCAATAAGGCCCCCAGCAACAATCAACACAGGACATACCAATCAGCTCCCCAGCAACACCCCACACAGGGCATACCAATCAGCTCCCCAGCAACAATCAACACAGGACATACCAATCAGCTCCCCAGCAACAATCAACACAGGGCATACCAATCAGCTACCCGTCAACAAAGGACATACCAATCAGATCCCCAGCAACAATCAACACAGGACATACCAATCAGTTCCCCAGCAACAACCAACATAGGGCATACCAATCAGCCCCCCAGCAACAATCAACACAGGGCATACCAATCAGCTTCCCAGCAACAATCAACACAGGGCATACCAATCAGCGACCCAGCAACACAGGACATACCAATCAGCTCCCCAGCAACAATCAACACAGGACATACCAATCAGTTCCCCAGCAACAATCAACACGGGGCATACCAATCAGCTCCCCAGCAACAGTCAACACAGGACATACCAATCAGCTCCGAATTAAAAATCAACACAGGGCATTCCAATCTGCCTCCCAGCAACAATCAACACAGGGCATACCAATCAGCTCCCCAGCAACAATCAACACAGGGCATACCAATCAGCTCCACAGCAACAATCAACACATGGCATACCAATCAGCTTCCAGCAACAATCAACACAGGACATACCAATCAGCCTCCAAGCAACAATCATCACAGGGCATACCAATCAGCCTCCAAGCAACAATCATCACAGGGCATACCAATCAGCTCCCCAGCAACAATCAACACAGGACATACCAATCAGCTCCCCAGCAACAATCAACACAGGACAAACCAATCAGCCCCCCAGCAACAATAAACACAGGACATACCAACCATCTCCCCAGCAACAATCAACACAGGACATTCCAATCAGCTCCCCAGCAACACAGGACATACCAATCAGCTCCCTATCAACAATCAACACAGGACATACCAATCAGCCCCCCAGCAACAATCAACACAGGGCATACCAATCAGTTCCCCAGCAACAATCAACACAGGACATACCAATCAGCCCCCCAGCAACAATCAACACAGGGCATAACAATCAGCTCCCCAGCAACAAAGGACATACCAATCAGCTCCCCAGCAACAATCAACACAGGGCATTCCAATCTGCCTCCCAGCAACAATCAACACAGGACATACCAATCAGCTCCGAATTAAAAATCAACACAGGGCGTTCCAATCTGCCCTCCCAGCAACAATCAACACAGGGCATACCAATCAGCTCCCCAGCAACAATCAACACAGGGCATACCAATCAGCTCCCCAGCAACAATCAACACATGGCATACCAATCAGCTTCCAGCAACAATCAACACAGGACATACCAATCAGCTCCCAAGCAACAATCATCACAGGGCATACCAATCAGCTCCCCAGCAACAAAGGACATACCAATCAGCTCCCCAGCAACAATCAACACAGGGCATTCCAATCTGCCTCCCAGCAACAATCAACACAGGACATACCAATCAGCTCCGAATTAAAAATCAACACAGGGCATTCCAATCTGCCCTCCCAGCAACAATCAACACAGGGCATACCAATCAGCTCCCCAGCAACAATCAACACAGGGCATACCAATCAGCTCCCCAGCAACAATCAACACATGGCATACCAATCAGCTTCCAGCAACAATCAACACAGGACATACCAATCAGCTCCCAAGCAACAATCATCACAGGGCATACCAATCAGCCCTCCAGCAACAATCAACACAGGACATACCAATCAGCTCCCCAGCCACAATCAACACAGGGCATACCAATCAGCCTCCCAGCAACACAGGACATACCAATCAGCCCTCCAGCAACAATCAACACAGGGCATACCAATCAGTTCCCCAGCAACAATCAACACAGGGCATACCAATCAGCCCCCAGCAACAATCAATACAGGGCATACCAATCAGCTCCCCAGCAACACAGGACATACCAATCAGCACCCCAGCAACACAGGACATACCAATCAGCTCCACAGCAACAATAAACACAGGACATACCAATCAGCTCCCCAACAACAATAAACACAGGACATACCAATCAGCTACCCAGCAACAATCAACACAGGACCTACCAATCAGCTTCCCAGAAACACCCATCACAGGGCATACCAATCAGCCCCCCAGCAACATACCAATCAGCTCCCCAGCAGCAATCAACACAGGGCATACCAATCAGCTCCCCAGCAACAATCAACACAGAACATACCAATCAGCTCCCCAGCAACAATCAACACAGGACATGCCAATCAGCTCCCCATTAACAATCAACACAGGACATACCAATCAGCTCCCCAGCAACAATCAACACAGGGCATACCAATCAGCTCCCCAGCAACAATCAACACAGGACATACCAATCAGCCCCCCAGCAACAATCAACACAGGGCATACCAATCAGCCTCCCAGCAACACAGGACATACCAATCAGCTCCCCAGCAACACAGGACATACCAATCAGCTCCCCAGCAACACAGGGCATACCAATCAGCTCCCCAACAACCATCAACACAGGGCATACCAATCAGCACCCCAGCAACAATCAACACAGGACATACCAATCAGCTCCCTATCAACAATCAACACAGGACATACCAATCAGCCCCCCAGCAACAATCAACACAGGGCATACCAATCAGTTCCCCAGCAACAATCAACACAGGACATACCAATCAGCCCCCCAGCAACAATCAACACAGGGCATAACAATCAGCTCCCCAGCAACAAAGGACATACCAATCAGCTCCCCAGCAACAATCAACACAGGGCATTCCAATCTGCCTCCCAGCAACAATCAACACAGGACATACCAATCAGCTCCGAATTAAAAATCAACACAGGGCATTCCAATCTGCCTCCAAGCAACAATCAACACAGGGCATACCAATCAGCTCCCCAGCAACAATCGACACAGGGCATACCAATCAGCTCCCCAGCAACAATCAATACATGGCATACCAATCAGCTTCCAGCAACAATCAACACAGGACATACCAATCAGCTCCCAAGCAACAATCATCACAGGGCATACCAATCAGCTCCCCAGCAACAATCAACACAGGACATACCAATCAGCTCCCCAGCAACAATCAACACAGGACATACCAATCAGCCCTCCAGCAACAATCAACACAGGACATACCAATCAGCTCCCCAGCCACAATCAACACAGGGCATACCAATCAGCCTCCGAGCAACACAGGACATACCAATCAGCCCTTCAGCAACAATCAACACAGGGCATACCAATCAGCTCCCCAGCAACAATCAACACAAGGCATACCAATCAGCCCCCAGCAACAATCAATACAGGGCATACCAATCAGCTCCCCAGCAACACAGGACATACCAATCAGCACCCCAGCAACACAGGACATACCAATCAGCTCCCCAGCAACAATAAACACAGGACATAACAATCAGCTCCCCAACAACAATAAACACAGGACATACCAATCAGCTACCCAGCAACAATCAACACAGGACCTACAAATCTGCTTCCCAGAAACACCCATCACAGGGCATACCAATCAGCCCCTCAGCAACATACCAATCAGCTCCCCAGCAGCAATCAACACAGGGCATACCAATCAGCTCCCCAACAACAATCAACACAGGACATACCAATCAGCTCCCCAGCAACAATCAACACAGGGCATTCCAATCTGCCTCCCAGCAACAATCAACACAGGACATACCAATCAGCTCCGAATTAAAAATCAACACAGGGCATTCCAATCTGCCTCCAAGCAACAATCAACACAGGGCATACCAATCAGCTCCCCAGCAACAATCAACACAGGGCATACCAATCAGCTCCCCAGCAACAATCAATACATGGCATACCAATCAGCTTCCAGCAACAATCAACACAGGACATACCAATAAACTCCCAAACAACAATCATCACAGGGCATACCAATCAGCTCCCCAGCAACAATCAACACAGGACATACCAATCAGCTCCCCAGCAACAATCAACACAGGACATACCAATCAGCCCTCCAGCAACAATCAACACAGGACATACCAATCAGCTCCCCAGCCACAATCAACACAGGGCACACCAATCAGCCTCCCAGCAACACAGGACATACCAATCAGCCCTCCAGCAACAATCAACACAGGGCATACCAATCAGCTCCCCAGCAACAATCAACACAGGGCATACCAATCAGCCCCCAGCAACAATCAATACAGGGCATACCAATCAGCTCCCCAGCAACACAGGACATACCAATCAGCACCCCAGCAACACAGGACATACCAATCAGCTCCCCAGCAACAATAAACACAGGACATACCAATCAGCTCCCCAACAACAATAAACACAGGACATACCAATCAGCTACCCAGCAACAATCAACACAGGACCTACCAATCAGCTTCCCAGAAACACCCATCACAGGGCATACCAATCAGCTTCCCAGCAACATACCAATCAGCTCCCCAGCAGCAATCAACACAGGGCATACCAATCAGCTCCCCAACAACAATCAACACAGGACATACCAATCAGCTCCCCAGCAACAATCAACACAGGACATGCCAATCAGCTCCCCATTAACAATCAACACAGGACATACCAATCAGCTCCCCAGCAACAATCAACACAGGGCATACCAATCAGCTCCCCAGCAACAATCAACACAGGACATACCAATCAGCCCCCCAGCAACAATCAACACAGGGCATACCAATCAGCCCCCCAGCAACACAGGACATACCAATCAGCTCCCCAGCAACACAGGACATACCAATCAGCTCCCCAGCAACACAGGGCATACCAATCAGCTCCACATCAACCATCAACACAGGGCATACCAATCAGCACCCCAGCAACAATCAACACAGGAAATACCAATCAGCCCCCCAGCAACAATCAACACAGGACATACCAATCAGCTCCCCAGCAACACCCCACACAGGGCATACCAATCAGCTCCCCAGCAACAATCAACACAGGACATACCAATCAGCTCCCCAGCAACAATCAACACAGGACATACCAATCAGCTCCCCAGCAACACCCCACACAGGACATACCAATCAGTTCCCAAGCAACAATCAACACAGGGCATACAAATCAGCTCCCCAGCAACACAGGACATACCAATCAGCTCCCCAGCAACAATCAACACAGGACATACCAATCAGCCCCCCAGCAACAATCAAAACAGGACATACCAATCAGCCCCCCAGCAAGAATCAACACAGGGCATACCAATCAGCCCCCCAGCAACAATCAACACAGGGCATACCAATAAGCTTCCCAGCAACAATCAACACAGGGCATACCAATCAGCTACCCAGCAACAATCAACACAGGACATACCAATCAGCTCCCCAGCAACAATCAACACAGGACATACCAATCAGCCTCCCAGCAACACAGGACATACCAATCAGCTCCCCAGTAACAATCAACACATGACATACCAATCAACTCCCCAGCAACACCCCACACAGGGCATACTAATCAGCTCCCCAGCAACAATCAACACAGGACATACCAATCAGCTCCCCAGCAACAATCAACACAGGGCATACCAATCAGCAACCCAGCAAAACAGGACGTACCAATCAGCTACCCAGCAACAATCAACACAGGACATACCAATCAGTTTCCCAGCAACACCCCACACAGGGCATACCAATCAGCTCCCCAGCAACAATCAACACAGGACATACCAATCAGCTCCCCAGCAACAATCAACACAGGGCATACCAATCAGCTACCCAGCAACACAGGACATACCAATCAGCTCCCCAGCAACAATCAACACAGGGCATACCAATCAGCTACCCAGCAACACAGGACATACCAATCAGCTCCCCAGCAACAATCAACACAGGACATACCAATCAGTGCCCCAGCAACAATCAAAACAGGGCATACCAATCAGCTCCCCAGCAACAATAAACACAGGGCATACCAATCAGCTTCCCAGCAACAATCAACACAGGGCATACCAATCAGCTCCCCAGCAACACAGGACATACCAATCAGGACCCCAGCAACAATCAACACAAGACATACAAATCAGCTCCTCAGCAACAATCAACACAGGACATACCAATCAGCTCCCCAACAACAATCAACACAGGACATACCAATCAGCACCCCAGCAACAATCAACACAGGACATACCAATCAGCTCCCCAGCAACAATCAACACAGTACATACCAATCAGCGTCCCAGCAACACCCCACACAGGACATACCAATCAGCCTCCGAGCAACACCCCTCACAGGGCATACCAATCAGCTCCCCAGCAACAATCATTACAGGACATACCAATCAGCTCCCCAGCAACAATCAACACAGGACATACCAATCAGCTCCCCAGCAACAATCAACACAGGACATACCAATCAGCTACCCAGCAACACAGGACATACCAATCAGCCCCCCAGCAACAATCAACACAGGACATACCAATCAGCTCCCCAGCAACACCCCACACAGGGCATACCAATCAGCTCCCCAGCAACAATCAACACAGGACATACCAATCAGCTCCCCAGCAACAATCAACACAGGGCATACCAATCAGCTACCCAGCAACAAAGGACATACCAATAGGCTCCCCAGCAACAATCAACACATGACATACCAATCAGTTCCCCAGCAACAACCAACACAGGGCATACCAATCAGCCCCCCAGCAACAATCAACACAGGGCATACCAATCAGCTTCCCAGCAACAATCAACACAGGGCATACCAATCAGCGACCCAGCAACACAGGACATACCAATCAGCTCCCCAGCAACAATCAACACAGGACATACCAATCAGTTCCCCAGCAACAATCAACACGGGGCATACCAATCAGCTCCCCCGCAACAATCAACACAGGGCATACCAATCAGCTACCCAGCAACACAGGACATACCAATCAGCTCCCCAGCAACAATCAACACGGGGCATACCAATCAGCTCCCCCGCAACAATCAACACAGGACATACCAATCAGCTCCCCAGCAACAATCAACACAGGACATATCAATCAGCTCCCCAGTAACACCCCACACAGGACATACCAATCAGCTCCCCAGCAACAATAAACACAGGACAAACCAATCAGCCCCCCAGCAACAATAAACACAGGACATACCAACCAGCTCCCCAGCAACAATCAACACAGGACATTCCAATCAGCTCCCCAGCAACACAGGACATACCAATCAGCTCCCTATCAACAATCAACACAGGACATACCAATCAGCCCCCCAGCAACAATCAACACAGGGCATACCAATCAGTTCCCCAGCAACAATCAACACAGGACATACCAATCAGCCCCCCAGCAACAATCAACACAGGGCATAACAATCAGCTCCCCAGCAACAAAGGACATACCAATCAGCTCCCCAGCAACAATCAACACAGGGCATTCCAATCTGCCTCCCAGCAACAATCAACACAGGGCATACCAATCAGCTCCCCAGCAACACAGGACATACCAATCAGCTCCCCAGCAACACAGGGCATACCAATCAGCTTCCCATCAACCATCAACACAGGGCATACCAATCAGCACCCCAGCAACAATCAACACAGGACATACCAATCAGCTCCCCAGCAACAATCAACACAGGACATACCAATCAGCTACCCAGCAACACAGGACATACCAATCAGCTCCCCAGCAACAATCAACACAGGACATACCAATCAGTTCCCCAGCAACAATCAACACGGGGCATACCAATCAGCTCCCCAGCAACAATCAACACAGGGCATACCAATCAGCTTCCCAGCAACAATCAACACAGGGCATACCAATCAGCTCCATAGCAACACAGGACATACCAATCAGCTCCCCAGCAACAATCAACACAAGACATACCAATCAGCTCCCCAGCAACAATCAACACAGGACATACCAATCAGCTCCCCAGCAACAATCAACACAGGACATACCAATCAGCACCCCAGCAACAATCAACACAGGACATACCAATCAGCTCCCCAGCAACAATCAACACAGGACATATCAATCAGCTCCCCAGTAACACCCCACACAGGACATACCAATCAGCTCCCCAGCAACAATAAACACAGGACAAACCAATCAGCCCCCCAGCAACAATAAACACAGGACATTCCAACCAGCTCCCCAGCAACAATCAACACAGGACATTCCAATCAGCTCCCCAGCAACACAGGACATACCAATCAGCTCCCTATCAACATTCAACACAGGACATACCAATCAGCCCCCCAGCAACAATCAACATAGTGCATACCAATCAGTTCCCCAGCAACAATCAACACAGGACATACCAATCAGCCCCCCAGCAACAATCAACACAGGGCATAACAATCAGCTCCCCAGCAACAAAGGACATACCAATCAGCTCCCCAGCAACAATCAACACAGGGCATTCCAATCTGCCTCCCAGCAACAATCAACACAGGGCATACCAATCAGCTCCCCAGCAACACCCCACACAGGACATACCAATCAGTTCCCCAGCAACAATCAACACAGGGCATACAAATCAGCTCCCCAGCAACACAGGACATACCAATCAGCTCCCCAGCAACAATCAACACAGGACATACAAATCAGCCCCCAGCAACAATCAAAACAGGACATACCAATCAGCCCCCCAGCAACAATCAACACAGGGCATACCAATCAGCCCCCCAGCAACAATCAACACAGGGCATACCAATAAGCTTCCCAGCAACAATCAACACAGGGCATACCAATCAGCTCCCCAGCAACAATCAACACAGGACATACCAATCAGCTTCCCCAGCAACAATCAACACAGGACATACCAATCAGCCTCCCAGCAACACAGGACATACCAATCAGCTCCCCAGTAACAATCAACACATGACATACCAATCAGCTCCCCAGCAACACCCCACACAGGGCATACCAATCAGCTCCCCTGCAACAATCAACACAGGACATACCAATCAGCTCCCCAGCAACAATCAACACAGGGCATACCAATCAGCAACCCAGCAACACAGGACGTACCAATCAGCTACCCAGCAACAATCAACACAGGACATACCAATCAGTTCCCCAGCAACACCCCACACAGGGCATACCAATCAGCTCCCCAGCAACAATCAACACAGGGCATACCAATCAGCTACCCAGCAACACAGGACATACCAATCAGCTCCCCAGCAACAATCAACACAGGACATACCAATCAGTGCCCCAGCAACAATCAACACAGGGCATACCAATCAGCTCCCCAGCAACAATCAACACAGGGCATACCAATCAGCTTCCCAGCAACAATCAACACAGGGCATACCAATCAGCTCCCCAGCAACACAGGACATACCAATCAGGACCCCAGCAACAATCAACACAAGACATACAAACTAGCTCCTCAGCAACAATCAACACAGGACATACCAATCAGCTCCCCAACAACAATCAACACAGGACATACCAATCAGCTCCCCAGCAACAATCAACACAGGACATACCAATCAGCTCCCCAGCAACAATCAACACAGTACATACCAATCATCCCCCAGCAACACCCCACACAGGACATACCAATCAGCCTCCGAGCAACACCCCTCACAGGGCATACCAATCAGCTCCCCAGCAACAATCAATACAGGACATACCAATCAGCTCCCCAGCAACAATCAACACAGGACATACCAATCAGCTCCCCAGCAACAATCAACACAGGACATACCAATCAGCTCCCCAGCAACACAGGACATACCAATCAGCTCCCCAGCAACAATTAACACAGGACATACCAATCAGCTCCCCAGCAACACCCCACACAGGGCATACCAATCAGCTCTCCAGCAACAATAAACACAGGACATACCAATCAGCTCCCCAGCAACAATCAACACAGGGCATACCAATCAGCTACCCAGCAACAAAGGACATACCAATCAGCTCCCCAGCAACAATCAACACAGGACATACCAATCAGTTCCCCAGCAACAACCAAGACAGGGCATACCAATCAGCCCCCCAGCAACAATAAACACAGGACATACCAACCAGCTCCCCAGCAACAATCAACACAGGACATTCCAATCAGATCCCCAGCAACACAGGACATACCAATCAGCTCCCCAGCAACACAGGGCATACCAATCAGCTCCCCATCAACCATCAACACAGGGCATACCAATCAGCACCCCAGCAACAATCAACACAGGACATACCAATCAGCTTCCCAGCAACACCCCACACAGGACATACCAATCAGTTCCCCAGCAACAATCAACACAGGGCATACAAATCAGCTCCCCAGGAACACAGGACATACCAATCAGCTTCCCAGCAACAATCAACACAGGGCATACCAATCAGCGACCCAGCAACACAGGACATACCAATCAGCTCCCCAGCAACAATCAACACAGGACATACCAATCAGTTCCCCAGCAACAATCAACACGGGGCATACCAATCAGCTCCCCAGCAACAATCAACACAGGGCATACCAATCAGCTTCCCAGCAACAATCAACACAGGGCATACCAATCAGCTCCATAGCAACACAGGACATACCAATCAGCTCCCCAGCAACAATCAACACAAGACATACCAATCAGCTCCCCAGAAACAACCAACACACGATATACCAATCAGCTCCCCAGCAACAATCAACACAGGACATACCAATCAGCACCCCAGCAACAATCAACACAGGACATACCAATCAGCTCCCCAGCAACAATCAACACAGGACATACCAATCAGCTCCCCAGCAACACCCCACACAGGACATACCAATCAGCTCCCCAGCAACAATAAACACAGGACGAACCAATCAGCCCCCCAGCAACAATAAACACAGGACATACCAACCAGCTCCCCAGCAACAATCAACACAGGGCACACCAATCAGCAACCCAGCAACACAGGACGTACCAATCAGCTACCCAGCAACAATCAACACAGGACATACCAATCAGTTCCCCAGCAACACCCCACACAGGGCATACCAATCAGCCCCCCAGCAACAATCAACACAGGGCATACCAATCAGCCCCCCAGCAACAATCAACACAGGGCATACCAATAAGCTTCCCAGCAACAATCAACACAGGGCATACCAATCAGCTCCCCAGCAACAATCAACACAGGACATACCAATCAGCTTCCCCAGCAACAATCAACACAGGACATACCAATCAGCCTCCCAGCAACACAGGACATACCAATCAGCTCCCCAGTAACAATCAACACATGACATACCAATCAGCTCCCCAGCAACACCCCACACAGGGCATACCAATCAGCTCCCCTGCAACAATCAACACAGGACATACCAATCAGCTCCCCAGCAACAATCAACACAGGGCATACCAATCAGCAACCCAGCAACACAGGACGTACCAATCAGCTACCCAGCAACAATCAACACAGGACATACCAATCAGTTCCCCAGCAACACCCTACACAGGGCATACCAATCAGCTCCCCAGCAACAATCAACACAGGGCATACCAATCAGCTACCCAGCAACACAGGACATACCAATCAGCTCCCCAGCAACAATCAACACAGGACATACCAATCAGTGCCCCAGCAACAATCAACACAGGGCATACCAATCAGCTCCCCAGCAACAATCAACACAGGGCATACCAATCAGCTTCCCAGCAACAATCAACACAGGGCATACCAATCAGCGCCCCAGCAACACAGGACATACCAATCAGGACCCCAGCAACAATCAACACAAGACATACAAATCAGCTCCTCAGCAACAATCAACACAGGACATACCAATCAGCTCCCCAACAACAATCAACACAGGACATACCAATCAGCTCCCCAGCAACAATCAACACAGGACATACCAATCAGCTCCCCAGCAACAATCAACACAGTACATACCAATCATCGTCCCAGCAACACCCCACACAGGACATACCAATCAGCCTCCGAGCAACACCCCTCACAGGGCATACCAATCAGCTCCCCAGCAACAATCAATACAGGACATACCAATCAGCTCCCCAGCAACAATCAACACAGGACATACCAATCAGCCTCCCAGCAACAATCAACACAGGACATACCAATCAGCTCCCCAGCAACACAGGACATACCAATCAGCTCCCCAGCAACAATTAACACAGGACATACCAATCAGCTCCCCAGCAACACCCCACACAGGGCATACCAATCAGCTCCCCAGAAACAATAAACACAGGACATACCAATCAGCTCCCCAGCAACAATCAACACAGGGCATACCAATCAGCTACCCAGCAACAAAGGACATACCAATCAGCTCCCCAGCAACAATCAACACAGGACATACCAATCAGCTCCCCAGCAACAACCAACACAGGGCATACCAATGAGCCCCCCAGCAACAATAAACACAGGACATACCAACCAGCTCCCCAGCAACAATCAACACAGGACATTCCAATCAGCCCCCCAGCAACACAGGACATACCAATCAGCTCCCCAGCAACACAGAGCATACCAATCAGCTCCCCATCAACCATCAACACAGGGCATACCAATCAGCACCCCAGCAACAATCAACACAGGACATACCAATCAGCTCCCCAGCAACACCCCACACAGGACATACCAATCAGTTCCCCAGCAACAATCAACACAGGGCATACAAATCAGCTCCCCAGCAACACAGGACATACCAATCAGCTTCCCAGCAACAATCAACACAGGGCATACCAATCAGCGACCCAGCAACACAGGACATACCAATCAGCTCCCCAGCAACAATCAACACAGGACATACCAATCAGTTCCCCAGCAACAATCAACACGGGGCATACCAATCAGCTCCCCAGCAACAATCAACACAGGGCATACCAATCAGCTTCCCAGGAACAATCAACACAGGGCATACCAATCAGCTCCATAGCAACACAGGACATACCAATCAGCTCCCCAGCTACAATCAACACAAGACATACCAATCAGCTCCCCAGAAACAACCAACACACGATATACCAATCAGCTCCCCAGCAACAATCAACACAGGACATACCAATCAGCACCCCAGCAACAATCAACACAGGACATACCAATCAGCTCCCCAGCAACAATCAACACAGGACATACCAATCAGCTCCCCAGCAACACCCCACACAGGACATACCAATCAGCTCCCCAGCAACAATAAACACAGGATGAACCAATCAGCCCCCCAGCAACAATAAACACAGGACATACCAACCAGCTCCCCAGCAACAATCAACACAGGACATTCCAATCAGCTCCCCAGCAACACAGGACATACCAATCAGCTCCCTATCAACAATCAACACAGGACATACCAATCAGCCCCCCAGCAACAATCAACACAGGGCATAACAATCAGCTCCCCAGCAACAAAGGACATACCAATCAGCCCCCCAGCAACAATCAACACAGGGCATTCCAATCTGCCTCCCAGCAACAATCAACACAGGACATACCAATCAGCTCCGAATTAAAAATCAACACAGGGTATTCCAATCTGCCTCCCAGCAACAATCAACACAGGGCATTCCAATCAGCTCCCCAGCAACAATCAACACAGGGCATACCAATCAGCTCCCCAGCAACAATCAACACATGGCATACCAATCAGCTTCCAGCAACAATCAACACAGGACATACCAATCAGCTCCCAAGCAACAATCATCACAGGGCATACCAATCAGCTCCCCAGCAACAATCAACACAGGACATACCAATCAGCTCCCCAGCAACAATCAACACAGGACATACCAATCAGCCCTCCAGCAACAATCAACACAGGACATACCAATCAGCTCCCCAGCCACAATCAACACAGGGCATACCAATCAGCCTCCCAGCAACACAGGACATACCAATCAGCCCTCCAGCAACAATCAACACAGGGCATACCAATCAGCTCCCCAGCAACAATCAACACAGGGCATACCAATCAGGCCCCAGCAACAATCAATACAGGGCATACCAATCAGCTCCCCAGCAACACAGGACATACCAATCAGCACCCCAGCAACACAGGACATACCAATCAGCTCCCCAGCAACAATAAACACAGGACATACCAATCAGCTCCCCAACAACAATAAACACAGGACATACCAATCAGCTACCCAGCAACAATCAACACAGGACCTACCAATCAGCGTCCCAGCAACACCCCTCACAGGGCATACCAATCAGCTCCCCAGCAACATACCAATCAGCTCCCCAGCAGCAATCAACACAGGGCATACCAATCAGCTCCCCAGCAACAATCAACACAGGACATGCCAATCAGCTCCCCAGCAACACCCCACACAGGGCATACCAATCAGCTCCCCAGCAACAATCAACACAGGACATACCAATCAGCTCCCCAGCAACAATCAACACAGGACATACCAATCAGCTCCCCAGCAACACCCCACACAGGACATACCAATCAGTTCCCCAGCAACAATCAACACAGGGCATACAAATCAGCTCCCCAGCAACACAGGACATACCAATCAGCTTCCCAGCAACAATCAACACAGGACATACCAATCAGCCCCCCAGCAACAATCAAAACAGGACATACCAATCAGCCCCCCAGCAAGAATCAACACAGGGCATACCAATCAGCCCCCCAGCAACAATCAACACAGGGCATACCAATAAGCTTCCCAGCAACAATCAACACAGGGCATACCAATCAGCTCCCCAGCAACAATCAACACAGGACATACCAATCAGCCTCCCAGCAACACAGGACATACCAATCAGCTCCCCAGTAACAATCAACACATGACATACCAATCAGGTCCCCAGCAACACCCCACACAGGGCATACCAATCAGCTCCCCAGCAACATACCAATCAGCTCCCCAGCAACAATCAACACAGGACATACCAATTAGCTCCCCAGCAACAATCAACACAGGACATGCCAATCAGCTCCCCATTAACAATAAACACAGGACATACCAATCAGCACCCCAGCAACAATCAACACAGGGCATACCAATCAGCTCCCCAGCAACAATCAACACAGGACATACCAATCAGCCCCCCAGCAACAATCAACACAGGGCATACCAATCAGCCCCCCAGCAACACAGGACATACCAATCAGCTCCACAGCAACACAGGACATACCAATCAGCTCCCCAGCAACACAGGGCATACCAATCAGCTCCCCATCAACCATCAACACAGGGCATACCAATCAGCACCCCAGCAACAATCAACACAGGACATACCAATCAGCTCCCCAGCAACAATCAACACAGGACATACCAATCAGCTCCCCAGCAACACCCCACACAGGGCATACCAATCAGCTCCCCAGCAACAATCAACAAAGGACATACCAATCAGCTCCCCAGCAACAATCAACACAGGACATACCAATCAGCTCCCCAGCAACACCCCACACAGGACATACCAATCAGTTCCCCAGCAACAATCAACACAGGGCATACAAATCAGCTCCCCAGCAACACAGGACATACCAATCAGCTTCCCAGCAACAATCAACACAGGACATACCAATCAGCCCGCAGCAACAATCAAAACAGGACATACCAATCAGCCCCCCAGCAAGAATCAACACAGGGCATACCAATCAGCCCCCCAGCAACAATCAACACAGGGCATACCAATAAGCTTCCCAGCAACAATCAACACAGGGCATACCAATCAGCTCCCCAGCAACAATCAACACAGGACATACCAATCAGCCTCCCAGCAACACAGGACATACCAATCAGCTCCCCAGTAACAATCAACACATGACATACCAATCAGGTCCCCAGCAACACCCCACACAGGGCATACCAATCAGCTCCCCAGCAACAATCAACACAGGACATACCAATCAGCTCCCCAGCAACAATCAACACAGGGCATACCAATCAGCAACCCAGCAACACAGGACGTACCAATCAGCTACCCAGCAACAATCAACACAGGACATACCAATCAGTTCCCCAGCAACACCCCACACAGGGCATACCAATCAGCTCCCCAGCAACAATCAACACAGGACATACCAATCAGCTCCCCAGCAACAATCAACACAGGGCATACCAATCAGCTACCCAGCAACACAGGACATACCAATCAGCTCCCCAGCAAAAATCAACACAGGACATACCAATCAGTGCCCCAGCAATAATCAACACAGGGCATACCAATCAGCTCCCCAGCAACAATCAACACAGGGCATACCAATCAGCTTCCCAGCAACAATCAACACAGGGCATACCAATCAGCTCCCAGTCAACACAGGACATACCAATCAGGACCCCAGCAACAATCAACACAAGACATACAAATCAGCTCCTCAGCAACAATCAACACAGGGCATACCAATCAGCGACCCAGCAACACAGGACATACCAATCAGCTCCCCAGCAACAATCAACACAGGACATACCAATCAGTTCCCAGGAACAATCAACACGGGGCATACCAATCAGCTCCCCAGCAACAATCAACAAAGGGCATACCAATGAGCTTCCCAGCAACAATCAACACAGGGCATACCAATCAGCTCCATAGCAACACAGGACATACCAATCAGCTCCCCAGCAACAATCAACACAAGACATACCAATCAGCTCCCCAGCAACAATCAACACAGGACATACCAATCAGCTCCCCAGCAACAATCAACACAGGACATACCAATCAGCACCCCAGCAACAATCAACACAGGACATACCAATCAGCTCCCCAGCAACAATCAACACAGGACATACCAATCAGCTCCCCAGTAACACCCCACACAGGACATACCAATCAGCTCCCCAGCAACAATAAACACAGGACAAACCAATCAGCCCCCCAGCAACAATAAACACAGGACATACCAACCAGCTCCCCAGCAACAATCAACACAGGGCATACCAATCAGTTCCCCAGCAACAATCAACACAGGACATACCAATCAGCCCCCCAGCAACAATCAACACAGGGCATAACAATCAGCCCCCCAGCAACAAAGGACATACCAATCAGCTCCCCAGCAACAATCAACACAGGGCATGCCAATCTGCCTCCCAGCAACAATCAACACAGGACATACCAATCAGCTCCGAATTAAAAATCAACACAAGGCATTCCAATCTGCCCCCCAGCAACAATCAACACAGGGCATACCAATCAGCTCCCCAGCAACAATAAACACAGGGCATACCAATCAGCTCCCCAGCAACAATCAACACATGGCATACCAATCAGCTTCCAGCAACAATCAACACAGGACATACCAATCAGCTCCCAAGCAACAATCATCACAGGGCATACCAATCAGCTCCCCAGCAACAATCAACACAGGACATACCAATCAGCTCCCCAGCAACAATCAACACAGGACATACCAATCAGCCCTCCAGCAACAATCAACACAGGACATACCAATCAGCTCCCCAGACACAATCAACACAGGGCATACCAATCAGCCTCCCAGCAACACAGGACATACCAATCAGCCCTCCAGCAACAATCAACACAGGGCATACCAATCAGCTCCCCAGCAACAATCAACACAGGGCACACCAATCAGCCGCCAGCAACAATCAATACAGGGCATACCAATCAGCTCCCCAGCAACACAGGACATACCAATCAGCACCCCAGCAACACAGGACATACCAATCAGCTCCCCAGCAACAATAAACACAGGACATACCAATCAGCTCACCAACAACAATAAACACAGGACATACCAATCAGCTACCCAGCAACAATCAACACAGGACCTACAAAATCAGCTTCCCAGCAACACCCCTCACAGGGCATACCAATCAGCTCCCCAGCAACAATCAACACAAGACATACCAATCAGCTCCCCAGCAACAATCAACACAGGACATACCAATCAGCTCCCCAGCAACAATCAACACAGGACATACCAATCAGCACCCCAGCAACAATCAACACAGGACATACCAATCAGCTCCCCAGCAACAATCAACACAGGACATACCAATCAGCTCCCCAGTAACACCCCACACAGGACATACCAATCAGCTCCCCAGCAACAATAAACACAGGACAAACCAATCAGCCCCCCAGCAACAATAAACACAGGACATACCAACCAGCTCCCCAGCAACAATCAACACAGGGCATACCAATCAGTGCCCCAGCAACAATCAACACAGGACATACCAATCAGCCCCCCAGCAACAATCAACACAGGGCATAACAATCAGCTCCCCAGCAACAAAGGACATACCAATCAGCTCCCCAGCAACAATCAACACAGGGCATTCCAATCTGCCTCCCAGCAACAATCAACACAGGACATACCAATCAGCTCTGAATTAAAAATCAACACAGGGCATTCCAATCTGCCTCCCAGCAACAATCAACACAGGGCATACCAATCAGCTCCCCAGCAACAATCAACACAGGGCATACCAATCAGCTCCCCAGCAACAATCAACACATGGCATACCAATCAGCTTCCAGCAACAATCAACACAGGACATACCAATCAGCCCTCCAGCAACAATCAACACAGGACATACCAATCAGCTCCCCAGCCACAATCAACACAGGGCATACCAATCAGCCTCCCAGCAACACAGGACATACCAATCAGCCCTCCAACAACAATCAACACAGGGCATACCAATCAGCTCCCCAGCAACAATCAACACATGGCATACCAATCAGCTTCCAGCAACAATCAACACAGGACATACCAATCAGCTCCCAAGCAACAATCATCACAGGGCATACCAATCAGCTCCCCAGCAACAATCAACACAGGACATACCAATCAGCCCCCCAGCAACAATCAACACAGGGCATAACAATCAGCTCCCCAGCAACAAAGGACATACCAATCAGCTCCCCAGCAACAATCAACACAGGGCATTCCAATCTGCCTCCCAGCAACAATCAACACAGGACATACCAATCAGCTCCGAATTAAAAATCAACACAGGGCATTCCAATCTGCCTCCCAGCAACAATCAACACAGGGCATACCAATCAGCTCCCCAGCAACAATCAACACAGGGCATACCAATCAGCTCCCCAGCAACAATCAACACATGGCATACCAATCAGCTTCCAGCAACAATCAACACAGGACATACCAATCAGCTCCCAAGCAACAATCATCACAGGGCATACCAATCAGCTCCCCAGCAACAATCAACACAGGACATACCAATCAGCTCCCCAGCAACAATCAACACAGGACATACCAATCAGCCCTCCAGCAACAATCAACACAGGACATACCAATCAGCTCCCCAGCCACAATCAACACAGGGCATACCAATCAGCCTCCCAGCAACACAGGACATACCAATCAGCCCTCCAGCAACAATCAACACAGGGCATACCAATCAGCTCCCCAGCAACAATCAACACAGGGCACACCAATCAGCCGCCAGCAACAATCAATACAGGGCATACCAATCAGCTCCCCAGCAACACAGGACATACCAATCAGCACCCCAGCAACACAGGACATACCAATCAGCTCCCCAGCAACAATAAACACAGGACATACCAATCAGCTCACCAACAACAATAAACACAGGACATACCAATCAGCTACCCAGCAACAATCAACACAGGACCTACAAAATCAGCTTCCCAGCAACACCCCTCACAGGGCATACCAATCAGCTCCCCAGCAACAATCAACACAGGACATACCAATCAGCTCCCCAGCAACAATCAACACAGGACATACCAATCAGCACCCCAGCAACAATCAACACAGGACATACCAATCAGCTCCCCAGCAACAATCAACACAGGACATACCAATCAGCTCCCCAGTAACACCCCACACAGGACATACCAATCAGCTCCCCAGCAACAATAAACACAGGACAAACCAATCAGCCCCCCAGCAACAATAAACACAGGACATACCAACCAGCTCCCCAGCAACAATCAACACAGGGCATACCAATCAATTCCCCAGCAACAATCAACACAGGACATACCAATCAGCCCCCCAGCAACAATCAACACAGGGCATAACAATCAGCTCCCCAGCAACAAAGGACATACCAATCAGCTCCCCAGCAACAATCAACACAGGGCATTCCAATCTGCCTCCCAGCAACAATCAACACAGGACATACCAATCAGCTCCGAATTATAAATCAACACAGGGCATTCCAATCTGCCTCCCAGCAACAATCAACACAGGGCATACCAATCAGCTCCCCAGCAACAATCAACACAGGGCATACCAATCAGCTCCCCAGCAACAATCAACACATGGCATACCAATCAGCTTCCAGCAACAATCAACACAGGACATACCAATCAGCTCCCAAGCAACAATCATCACAGGGCATACCAATCAGTTTCCCAGCAACAATCAACACAGGACATACCAATCAGCTCCCCAGCAACAATCAACACAGGACATACCAATCAGCCCTCCAGCAACAATCAACACAGGACATACCAATCAGCTCCCCAGCCACAATCAACACAGGGCATACCAATCAGCCTCCCAGCAACACAGGACATACCAATCAGCCCTCCAGCAACAATCAACACAGGGCATACCAATCAGCTCCCCAGCAACAATCAACACAGGGCACACCAATCAGCCGCCAGCAACAATCAATACAGGGCATACCAATCAGCTCCCCAGCAACACAGGACATACCAATCAGCACCCCAGCAACACAGGACATACCAATCAGCTCCCCAGCAACAATAAACACAGGACATACCAATCAGCTCACCAACAACAATAAACACAGGACATACCAATCAGCTACCCAGCAACAATCAACACAGGACCTACAAAATCAGCTTCCCAGCAACACCCCTCACAGGGCATACCAATCAGCTCTCCAGCAACATACCAATCAGCTCCCCAGCAGCAATCAACACAGGGCATACCAATCAGCTCCCCAGCAACAATCAACACAGGACATACCAATCAGCTCCCCAGCAACAATCAACACAGGACATGCCAATCAGCTCCCCATTAA
This sequence comes from Salmo salar, assembly GCF_965601325.2. Classification (NCBI taxonomy): domain Eukaryota; kingdom Metazoa; phylum Chordata; class Actinopteri; order Salmoniformes; family Salmonidae; genus Salmo; species Salmo salar. The sequence goes on from NC_138305.1 coordinate 17,143,084, forward strand.
CAATCAAAACAGGACATACCAATCAGCTCCCCAGCAACAATCAACACAGGGCATACCAATCAGCTCCCCAGCAACAATCAACACAGGACATACCAATCAGCCCCCCAGCAACAATCAACACAGGGCATACCAATCAGCCCCCCAGCAACACAGGACATACCAATCAGCTCCCCAGCAACACAGGACATACCAATCAGCTCCCCAGCAACAATAAACACAGGACATACCAATCAGCTCCCCAACAACAATAAACACAGGACATACCAATCAGCTACCCAGCAACAATCAACACAGGACCTACAAAATCAGCTTCCCAGCAACACCCCTCACAGGGCATACCAATCAGCTCTCCAGCAACATACCAATCAGCTCCCCAGCAGCAATCAACACAGGGCATACCAATCAGCTCCCCAGCAACAATCAACACAGGACATACCAATCAGCTCCCCAGCAACAATCAACACAGGACATGCCAATCAGCTCCCCATTAACAATCAAAACAGGACATACCAATCAGCTCCCCAGCAACAATCAACACAGGGCATACCAATCAGCTCCCCAGCAACAATCAACACAGGACATACCAATCAGCCCCCCAGCAACAATCAACACAGGGCATACCAATCAGCCCCCCAGCAACACAGGACATACCAATCAGCTCCCCAGCAACACAGGACATACCAATCAGCTCCCCAGCAACACAGGGCATACCAATCAGCTCCCCATCAACCATCAACACAGGGCATACCAATCAGCACCCCAGCAACAATCAACACAGGACATACCAATCAGCTCCCCAGCAACAATCAACACAGGACATACCAATCAGCTCCCCAGCAACACCCCACACAGGGCATACCAATCAGCTCCCCAGCAACAATCAACACAGGACATACCAATCAGCTCCCCAGCAACACCCCACACAGGACATACCAATCAGTTCCCCAGCAACAATCAACACAGGACATACCAATCAGCCCCCCAGCAACAATCAACACAGGGCATTACAATCAACTCCCCAGCAACAAAGGACATACCAATCAGCTCCCCAGCAACAATCAACACAGGACATACCAATCAGCTCCGAATTAAAAATCAACACAGGGCATTCCAATCTGCCTCCCAGCAACAATCAACACAGGGCATACCAATCAGCTCCCCAGCAACAATCAACACAGGGCATACCAATCAGCTCCCCAGCAACAATCAACACATGGCATACCAATCAGCTTCCAGCAACAATCAACACAGGACATACCAATCAGCTCCCAAGCAACAATCATCACAGGGCATACCAATCAGCTCCCCAGCAACAATCAACACAGGACATACCAATCAGCTCCCCAGCAACAATCAACACAGGACATACCAATCAGCCCTCCAGCAACAATCAACACAGGACATACCAATCAGCTCCCCAGCCACAATCAACACAGGGCATACCAATCAGCCTCCCAGCAACACAGGACATACCAATCAGCCCTCCAGCAACAATCAACACAGGACATACCAATCAGCTCCCCAGCAACAATAAACACAGGGCATACCAATCAGCCCCCAACAACAATAAACACAGGACATACCAATCAGCTACCCAGCAACAATCAACACAGGACCTACCAATCAGCTTCCCAGCAACACCCCTCACAGGGCATACCAATCAGCTCCCCAGCAACATACCAATCAGCTCCCCAGCAGCAATCAACACAGGGCATACCAATCAGCTGCCCAGCAACAATCAACACAGGACATACCAATCAGCTCTCCAGCAAAAATCAACACAGGACATGCCAATCAGCTCCCCATTAACAATCAACACAGGACATACCAATCAGCCCCCCAGCAACAATCAACACAGGGCATACCAATCAGCTACCCAGCAACACCCCACACAGGGCATACCAATCAGCCCCCCAGCAACAATCAACACAGGGCATACCAATCAGCCCCCCAGCAACACAGGACATACCAAACAGCTCCCCAGCAACACAGGACATACCAATCAGCTCCCCAGCAACACAGGGCATACCAATCAGATCCCCATCAACCATCAACACAGGGCATACCAATCAGCACCCCAGCAACAATCAACACAGGACATACCAATCAGCTCCCCAGCAACAATCAACACAGGACATACCAATCAGCTCCCCAGCAACACCCCACACAGGGCATACCAATCAGCTCCCCAGCAACAATCAGCACAGGACATACCAATCAGCTCCCCAGCAACAATCAACACAGGACATACCAATCAGCTCCCCAGCAACACCCCACACAGGACATACCAATCAGTTCCCCAGCAACAATCAACACAGGGCATACAAATCAGCTCCCCAGCAACACAGGACATACCAATCAGCTTCCCAGCAACAATCAACACAGGACATACCAATCAGCCCCCCAGCAACAATCAAAACAGGACATACCAATCAGCCCCCCAGCAAGAATCAACACAGGGCATACCAATCAGCCCCCCAGCAACAATCAACACAGGGCATACCAATAAGCTTCCCAGCAACAATCAACACAGGGCATACCAATCAGCTCCCCAGCAACAATCAAAACAGGACATACCAATCAGCTCCCCAGCAACAATCAACACAGGACATACCAATCAGCCTCCCAGCAACACAGGACATACCAATCAGCTCCCCAGTAACAATCCAGACATGACATACCAATCAGTTCCCCAGCAACACCCCACACAGGGCATACCAATCAGCTCCCCAGCAACAATCAACACAGGACATACCAATCAGCTCCCCAGCAACAATCAACACAGGGCATACCAATCAGCAACCCAGCAACACAGGACGTACCAATCAGCTACCCAGCAACAATCAACACAGGACATACCAATCACTTCCCCAGCAACACCCCACACAGGGCATACCAATCAGCTCCCTAGCAACAATCAACACAGGGCATACCAATCAGCTTCCCAGCAACAATCAACACAGGGCATACCAATCAGCTCCCCAGCAACACAGGACATACCAATCAGGACCCCAGCAACAATCAACACAAGACATACAAATCAGCTCCTCAGCAACAATCAACACAGGGCATACCAATCAGCGACCCAGCAACACAGGACATACCAATCAGCTTCCCAGCAACAATCAACACAGGGCATACCAATCAGCTCCATAGCAACACAGGACATACCAATCAGCTCCCCAGCAACAATCAACACAAGACATACCAATCAGCTCCCCAGCAACAATCAAAACAGGACATACCAATCAGCCCCCCAGCAAGAATCAACACAGGGCATACCAATCAGCCCCCCAGCAACAATCAACACAGGGCATACTAATAAGCTTCCCAGCAACAATCAACACAGGGCATACCAATCAGCTCCCCAGCAACAATCAACACAGGACATACCAATCAGCTCCCCAGCAACAATCAACACAGGACATACCAATCAGCCTCCCAGCAACACAGGACATACCAATCAGCTCGCCAGTAACAATCAACACATGACATACCAATCAGTTCCCCAGCAACACCCCACACAGGGCATACCAATCAGCACCCCAGCAACAATCAACACAGGACATACCAATCAGCTCCCAAGCAACAATCAACACAGGGCATACCAATCAGCAACCCAGCAACACAGGACGTACCAATCAGCTACTCAGCAACAATCAACACAGGACATACCAATCAGTTCCCCAGCAACACCCCACACAGGGCATACCAATCAGCTCCCCAGCAACAATCAACACAGGACATACCAATCAGCTCCCCAGCAACAATCAACACAGGGCATACCAATCAGCTACCCAGCAACACAGGACATACCAATCAGCCTCCCAGCAACAATCAACACAGGACATACCAATCAGTTCCCCAGCAACAATCAACACAGGGTATACCAATCAGCCCCCCAGCAACAATCAACACAGGGCATACCATCAGCTTCCCAGCAACAATCAACACAGGGCATACCAATCAGCTCCCCAGCAACACAGGACATACCAATCAGGACCCCAGCAACAATCAACACAAGACATACAAATCAGCTCCTCAGCAACAATCAACACAGGGCATACCAATCAGCGACCCAGCAACACAGGACATACCAATCAGCTTCCCAGCAACAATCAACACAGGGCATACCAATCAGCTCTATAGCAACACAGGACATACCAATCAGCTCCCCAGCAACAATCAACACAAGACATACCAATCAGCTCCCCAGCAACAATCAACACAGGACATACCAATCAGCTCCCCAGCAACAATCAACACAGGACATACCAATCAGCACCCCAGCAACAATCAACACAGGACATACCAATCAGCTCCCCAGCAACAATCAACACAGGACATACCAATCAGCTCCCCAGTAACACCCCACACAGGACATACCAATCAGCTCCCCAGCAACAATAAACACAGGACAAACCAATCAGCCCCCCAGCAACAATAAACACAGGACATACCAACCAGCTCCCCAGCAACAATCAACACAGGACATTCCAATCAGCTCCCCAGCAACACAGGACATACCAATCAGCTCCCTATCAACAATCAACACAGGACATACCAATCAGCCCCCCAGCAACAATCAACACAGGGCATAACAATCAGCTCCCCAGCAACAAAAGACATACCAATCAGCTCCCCAGCAACAATCAACACAGGGCATTCCAATCTGCCTCCCAGCAACAATCAACACAGGACATACCAATCAGCTCCGAATTAAAAATCAACACAGGGCATTCCAATCTGCCTCCCAGCAACAATCAACACAGGGCATACCAATCAGCTCCCCAGCAACAATCAACACAGGGCATACCATTCAGCTCCCCAGCAACAATCAACACATGGCATACCAATCAGCTTCCAGCAACAATCAACACAGGACATACCAATCAGCTCCCAAGCAACAATCATCACAGGGCATACCAATCAGCTACCCAGCAACAATCAACACAGGACATACCAATCTGCTCCCCAGCAACAATCAACACAGGACATACCAATCAGCCCTCCAGCAACAATCAACACAGGACATACCAATCAGCTCCCCAGCCACAATCAACACAGGGCATACCAATCAGCCCCCCAGCAACACAGGACATACCAATCAGCCCTCCAGCAACAATCAACACAGGGCATACCAATCAGCTCCCCAGCAACAATCAACACAGGGCATACCAATCAGCCCCCAGCAACAATCAATACAGGGCATACCAATCAGCTTCCCAGCAACACCCCTCACAGGGCATACCAATCAGCTCCCCAGCAACATACCAATCAGCTCCCCAGCAGCAATCAACACAGGGCATACCAATCAGCTCCCCAGCAACAATCAACACAGGACATACCAATCAGCTCCCCATCAACAATCAACACAGGACATGCCAATCAGCTCCCCATTAACAATCAACACAGGACATACCAATCAGCACCCCAGCAACAATCAACACAGGGCATACCAATCAGCTCCCCAGCAACAATCAACACAGGACATACCAATCAGCCCCCCAGAAACAATCAACACAGGGCATACCAATCAGCCCCCCAGCAACACAGGACATACCAATCAGCTCCCCGGCAACACAGGGCATACCAATCAGCTCCCCATCAACCATCAACACAGGGCATACCAATCAGCACCCCAGCAACAATCAACACAGGACATACCAATCAGCTCCCCAGCAACAATCAACACAGGACATACCAATCAGCACCCCAGCAACACCCCACACAGGACATACCAATCAGCTCCCCAGCAACAATCAACACAGGACATACCAATCAGCTCCCCAGCAACAATCAACACAGGACATACCAATCAGCACCCCAGCAACACCCCACACAGGACATACCAATCAGTGCCCCAGCAACAATCAACACAGGGCATACAAATCAGCTCCCCAGCAACACAGGACATACCAATCAGCCTCCCAGCAACAATCAACACAGGACATACCAATCAGACCCCCAGCAACAATCAAAACAGGACATACCAATCAGCCCCCCAGCAACAATCAACACAGGGCATACCAATCAGCGCCCCAGCAACAATCAACACAGGACATACCAATCAGCTCCCCAGCAACAATCAACACAGGACATACCAATCAGTACCCCAGCAACACCCCACACAGGGCATACCAATCAGCTGCCCAGTAACAATCAACACAGGACATACCAATCAGCTGCCCAGCAACAATCAACACAGGGCATACCAATCAGCAACCCAGCAACACAGGACGTACCAATCAGCTACCCAGCAACAATCAACACAGGACATACCAATCAGTTTCCCAGCAACACCCCACACAGGGCATACCAATCAGCCCCCCAGCAACAATCAACACAGGACATACCAATCAGCTCCCCAGCAACAATCAACACAGGGCATACCAATCAGCTACCCAGCAACACAGGACATACCAATCAGCTCCCCAGCAATAATCAACACAGGACATACCAATCAGTGCCCCAGCAACAATCAACACAGGGCATACCAATCAGCTCCCCAGCAACAATCAACACAGGACATACCAATCAGCCCCCCAGCAACAATCAACACAGGGCATACCAATCAGCCCCCCAGCAACACAGGACATACCAATCAGCTCCCCAGCAACACAGGACATACCAATCAGCTCCCCAGCAACACAGGGCATACCAATCAGCTCCCCATCAACCATCAACACAGGGCATACCAATCAGCACCCCAGCAACAATCAACACAGGACATACCAATCAGCCCTCCAGCAACAATCAACACAGGACATACCAATCAGCTCCCCAGCAACACCCCACACAGGGCATACCAATCAGCTCCCCAGCAACAATCAACACAGGACATACCAATCAGCTCCCCAGCAACAATCAACACAGGACCTACCAATCAGCTTCCCAGCAACACCCCTCACAGGGCATACCAATCAGCTCCCCAGCAACATACCAATCAGCTCCCCAGCAGCAATCAACACAGGGCATACCAATCAGCTCCCCAGCAACAATCAACACAGGACATACCAATCAGCTCCCCTGCAACAATCAACACAGGACATACCAATCAGCCCCACAGCAACAATCAACACAGGGCATACCAATCAGCCCCCCAGCAACACAGGACATACCAATCAGCTCCCCAGCAACACAGGACATACCAATCAGCTCCCCAGCAACACAGGGCATACCAATCAGCTCCCCATCAACCATCAACACAGGGCATACCAATCAGCACCCCAGCAACAATCAACACAGGACATACCAATCAGCTCCCCAGCAACAATCAACACAGGACATACCAATCAGCTCTCCAGCAACACCCCACACAGGGCATACCAATCAGCTCCCCAGCAACAATCAACACAGGACATACCAATCAGCTCCCCAGCAACAATCAACACAGGACATACCAATCAGCTCCCCAGCAACACAGGACATACCAATCAGCTTCCCAGCAACAATCAACACAGGACATACCAATCAGCCCCCCAGCAACAATCAAAACAGGACATACCAATCAGCCCCCCAGCAAGAATCAACACAGGGCATACCAATCAGCCCCCCAGCAACAATCAACACAGGGCATACCAATAAGCTTCCCAGCAACAATCAACACAGGGCATACCAATCAGCTCCCCAGCAACAATCAACACAGGACATACCAATCAGCTCCCCAGCAACAATCAACACAGGACATACCAATCAGCCTCCCAGCAACACAGGACATACCAATCAGCTCCCCAGTAACAATCAACACATGACATACCAATCAGTTCCCCAGCAACTCCCCACACAGGGCATACCAATCAGCTCCCCAGCAACAATCAACACAGGACATACAAATCAGCTCCCCAGCAACAATCAACACAGGGCATACCAATCAGCTACCCAGCAACACAGGACATACCAATCAGCTCCCCAGCAACAATCAACACAGGACATACCAATCAGTTCCCCAGCAACAATCAACACAGGGCATACCAATCAGCTCCCCAGCAACAATCAACACGGGGCATACCAATCAGCTTCCCAGCAACAATCAACACAGGGCATACCAATCAGCTCCCCAGCAACACAGGACATACCAATCAGCTCCCCAGCAACAATCAACACAGGACATACCAATCAGCTCCCCAGCAACACAGGACATACCAATCAGCTCCCCAGCAACAATCAACACAGGACATACCAATCAGCTCCCCAGCAACACCCCACACAGGGCATACCAATCAGCTCCCCAGCAACAATCAACACAGGACATACCAATCAGCTCCCCAGCAACAATCAACACAGGGCATACCAATCAGCTACCCAGCAACAAAGGACATACCAATCAGCTCCCCAGAAACAATCAACACAGGACATACCAATCAGTTCCCCAGCAACAACCAACACAGGGCATACCAATCAGCCCCCCAGCAACAATCAACACAGGGCATACCAATCAGCTTCCCAGCAACAATCAACACAGGGCATACCAATCAGCGACCCAGCAACACAGGACATACCAATCAGCTCCCCAGCAACAATCAACACAGGACATACCAATCAGTACCCCAGCAACAATCAACACGGGGCATACCAATCAGCTCCCCAGCAACAATCAACACAGGGCATACCAATCAGCTTCCCAGCAACAATCAACACAGGGCATACCAATCAGCTCCATAGCATCACAGGACATACCAATCAGCTCCCCAGCAACAATCAACACAAGACATACCAATCAGCTCCCCAGCAACAATCAACACAGGACATACCAATCAGCCCCCCAACAACAATCAACACAGGACATACCAATCAGCTCCCCAGCAACAATCAACACAGGACATACCAATCAGCTCCCCAGCAACAATCAACACAGGACATACCAATCAGCTCCCCAGTAACACCCCACACAGGACATACCAATCAGCTCCCCAGCAACAATAAACACAGGACAAACCAATCAGCCCCCCAGCAACAATAAACACAGGACATACCAACGCGCTCCCCAGCAACAATCAACACAGGACATACCATTCAGCCCCCCAGCAACAATCAACACAGGGCATACCAATCAGTTCCCCAGCAACAATCAACACAGGACATACCAATCAGCCCCCCAGCAACAATCAACACAGGGCATAACAATCAGCTCCCCAGCAACAAAGGACATACCAATCAGCTCCCCAGCAACAATCAACACAGGGCATTCCAATCTGCCCCCCAGCAACAATCAACACAGGACATACCAATCAGCTCCCCAGCAACAATCAACACAGGGCATACCAATCAGCTCCCCAGCAACAATCAACATATGGCATACTAATCAGCTTCCAGCAACAATCAACACAGGACATACCAATCAGCTCCCAAGCAACAATCATCACAGGGCATACCAATCAGCTCCCCAGCAACAATCAACACAGGGCATACCAATCAGCTTCCCAGCAACACAATACATACCAATCAGCTCCCCAGCAACAATCAACACAGGACATTCCAATCAGCTCCCCAGCAACAATCAACACTGGGCATATCAATCAGCCCCCCAGCAACAATCAACACAGGACATACCAATCAGCTCCCCAGCAACTCAGGACATACCAATAAGCTCCTCAGCAACAATCAAGACAGGACATACCAATCAGCCCCCCAGCAACACAGGACATACCAATCAGTGCCCCAGCAACACCCCACACAGGACATACCAATCAGCTCCCCAGCAACAATCAACACAGGGCAAACCAACCAGTCCCCAGCAACAATCAACACAGGGCATACCAATCAGCTCCCCAGCAACAATCAACACAGGACATAACAATGAGCCCCCCAAGCAACAATCAACACAGGGCATACCAATCAGCCCACCAGCAACAAAGGACATACCAATCAGCTCCCCAGCAACAATCAACAGAGGGCATATCAATCAGCTCCCCAGCAACACAGGACATACCAATCAGCTCCCAGCAACACCGCACACAGGACATACCAATCATCCCCCCAGCAACAATCAACACAGGACATACCAATCAGCCCCCCAGCAACAATCAACACAGGACATACCAATCAGCTCCCCAGCAACAATCAACACAGGGCATACCAATCTGCTCCCCAGCAACAATCAACACAGGACATACCAATCAGCTCACCAACAACAATCAACACAGGACATAACAATCAGCTTCCCAGCAACAATCAACACAGGACATACCAATCAGCTTCCCAGCAACAATCAACACAGGACATACCAATCAGACCCCCAGCAACAATCAACACAGGGCATACCAATCAGCTCCCCAGCAACACAGGACATACCAATCAGCACCCCAGCAACAATCAACAAAGGGCATACCAATCAGCTTCCCAGCAACAATCAACACAGGACATACCAATCAGCACCCAAGCAACAATCAACACAGGGCATACCAATCAGCTCCCCAGCAACAATCAACACAGGGCATACCAATCAGCTCCCCAGCAACACAAGACATACCAATCAGCTCCCCAGCTACAATCAACACAGGACATTCCAATCAGCTCCCACAGCAAAAATCAACACAGGGCATATCAATCAGCCCCCCAGCAACAATCAACACAGGACATACCAATCAGTTCCCCAGCAACACCCCACACAGGGCATACCAATCAGCCCCCCAGCAACAATCAACACAGGGCATTCCAATCAGCTCCCCAGCAACAATCAACACAGGACATACCAATCAGCAACCCAGCAACACCCCACACAGGGCATACCAATCAGCTCCCCAGCCACAATCAACACAGGGCATAACAATCAGCACCCCAGCAACACAGGACATACCAATCAGCTCTCCAGCAACAATCAACACAGGGCATACCATTCAGCGCCCCAGCAACACATGACATACCAATCAGCTCCCCAGCAACAATCAACACAGGACATACCAATCAGCTCCCCAGCAACAATCAACACAGGACATACCAATCAGCTCCCCAGCAACAATCAACACAGGACACACCAATCAGCCCTCCAGCAACAATCAACACAGGACATACCAATCAGCTCCCCAGCCACAATCAACACAGGGCATACCAATCAGCCTCCCAGCAACACAGGACATACCAATCAGCTCTCCAGCAACAATCAACACAGGGCATACCAATCAGCTCCCCAGCAACAATCAACACAGGGCATACCAATCAGCTCCCCAGCAACACAATACATACCAATCAGCACCCCAGCAACACAGGACATACCAATCAGCTCCCCAGCAACAATCAACACAGGACATACCAATCAGCTCCCCAGTAACACCCCACACAGGACATACCAATCAGCTCCCCAGCAACAATAAACACAGGACAAACCAATCAGCCCCCCAGCAACAATAAACACAGGACATACCAACCAGCTCCCCAGCAACAATCAACACAGGACATACCAATCAGCCCCCCAGCAACAATCAACACAGGGCATACCAATCAGTTGCCCAGCAACAATCAACACAGGACATACCAATCAGCCCCCCAGCAACAATCAACACAGGGCATAACAATCAGATCCCCAGCAACAAAGGACATACCAATCAGCTCCCCAGCAACAATCAACACAGGGCATTCCAATCTGCCTCCCAGCAACAATCAACACAGGACATACCAATCAGCTCCGAAATAAAAATCAACACAGGGCATTCCAATCTGCCTCCCAGCAACAATCAACACAGGGCATACCAATCAGCTCCCCAGCAACAATCAACACAGGGCATACCAATCAGCTCCCCAGCAACAATCAACACATGGCATACCAATCAGCTTCCAGCAACAATCAACACAGGACATACCAATCAGCTCCCAAGCAACAATCATCACAGGGCATACCAATCAGCTCCCCAGCAACAATCAACACAGGGCATACCAATCAGCTCCCCAGCAACACAATACATACCAATCATCCCCCCAGCAACAATCAACACAGGACATACCAATCAGCCCCCCAGCAACAATCAACACAGGACATACCAATCAGCTCCCCAGCAACAATCAACACAGGGCATACCAATCTGCTCCCCAGCAACAATCAACACAGGACATACCAATCAGCTCACCAACAACAATCAACACAGGACATAACAATCAGCTTCCCAGCAACAATCAACACAGGACATACCAATCAGCTTCCCAGCAACAATCAACACAGGACATACCAATCAGACCCCCAGCAACAATCAACACAGGGCATACCAATCAGCTCCCCAGCAACACAGGACATACCAATCAGCCCCCCAGCAACAATCAACAAAGGGCATACCAATCAGCTTCCCAGCAACAATCAACACAGGACATTCCAATCAGCACCCAAGCAACAATCAACACAGGGCATACCAATCAGCTCCCCAGCAACAATCAACACAGGGCATACCAATCAGCTCCCACAGCAAAAATCAACACAGGGCATATCAATCAGCTCCCCAGCAACAATCAACACAGGACATACCAATCAGTTCCCCAGCAACACCCCACACAGGGCATACCAATCAGCACCCCAGCAACAATCAACACAGGGCATTCCAATCAGCTCCCCAGCAACAATCAACACAGGACATACCAATCAGCAACCCAGCAACAATCAACGCAGGGCATACCAATCAGCTCCCCAGCCACAATCAACACAGGGCATAACAATCAGCACCCCAGCAACACAGGACATACCAATCAGCTCTCAAGCAACAATCAACACAGGGCATACCATTCAGCTCCCCAGCAACACATGACATACCAATCAGCTCCCCAGCAACAATCAACACAGGACATACCAATCAGCTCCCCAGCAACAATCAACACAGGACATACCAATCAGCTCCGCAGCAACAATCAACACAGGACACACCAATCAGCCCTCCAGCAACAATCAACACAGGACATACCAATCAGCTCCCCAGCCACAATCAACACAGGGCATACCAATCAGCCTCCCAGCAACACAGGACATACCAATCAGCTCTCCAGCAACAATCAACACAGGGCATACCAATCAGCTCCCCAGCAACAATCAACACAGGGCATACCAATCAGCTCCCCAGCAACACAATACATACCAATCAGCACCCCAGCAACACAGGACATACCAATCAGCTCCCCAGCAACAATCAACACAGGACATACCAATCAGCTCCCCAGTAACACCCCACACAGGACATACCAATCAGCTCCCCAGCAACAATAAACACAGGACAAACCAATCAGCCCCCCAGCAACAATAAACACAGGACATACCAACCAGCTCCCCAGCAACAATCAACACAGGACATACCAATCAGCCCCCCAGCAACAATCAACACAGGGCATACCAATCAGTTCCCCAGCAACAATCAACACAGGACATACCAATCAGCCCCCCAGCAACAATCAACACAGGGCATAACAATCAGATCCCCAGCAACAAAGGACATACCAATCAGCTCCCCAGCAACAATCAACACAGGGCATTCCAATCTGCCTCCCAGCAACAATCAACACAGGACATACCAATCAGCTCCGAAATAAAAATCAACACAGGGCATTCCAATCTGCCTCCCAGCAACAATCAACACAGGGCATACCAATCAGCTCCCCAGCAACAATCAACACAGGGCATACCAATCAGCTCCCCAGCAACAATCAACACATGGCATACCAATCAGCTTCCAGCAACAATCAACACAGGACATACCAATCAGCTCCCAAGCAACAATCATCACAGGGCATACCAATCAGCTCCCCAGCAACAATCAACACAGGGCATACCAATCAGCTCCCCAGCAACACAATACATACCAATCAGCTCCCCAGCAACAATCAACACAGGACATTCCAATCAGCTCCCCAGCAACAATCAACACAGGGCATATCAATCAGCTCCCCAGCAACAATCAACACAGGACATACCAATCAGCTTCCCAGCAACAATCAACACAGGACACACCAATCAGCCCTCCAGCAACAATCAACACAGGACATACCAATCAGCTCCCCAGCCACAATCAACACAGGGCATACCAATCAGCCTCCCAGCAACACAGGACATACCAATCAGCTCTCCAGCAACAATCAACACAGGGCATACCAATCAGCTCCCCAGCAACAATCAACACAGGGCATACCAATCAGCCCCCAGCAACAATCAATACAGGGCATACCAATCAGCTCCCCAGCCACACAGGACATACCAATCAGCACCCCAGCAACACAGGACATACCAATCAGCTCCCCAGCAACAATCAACACAGGACATACCAATCAGCACCCCAGCAACAATCAACACAGGACATACCAATCAGCTCCCCAGCAACAATCAACACAGGACATACCAATCAGCTCCCCAGTAACACGCCACACAGGACATACCAATCAGCTCCCCAGCAACAATAAACACAGGGCAAACCAATCAGCCCCCCAGCAACAATAAACACAGGACATACCAACCAGCTCCCCAGCAACAATCAACACAGGACATACCAATCAGCCCCCCAGCAACAATCAACACAGGGCATACCAATCAGTTCCCCAGCAACAATCAACACAGGACATACCAATCAGCCCCCCAGCAACAATCAACACAGGGCATAACAATCAGCTCCCCAGCAACAAAGGACATACCAATCAGCTCCCCAGCAACAATCAACACAGGGCATTCCAATCTGCCTCCCAGCAACAATCAACACAGGACATACCAATCAGCTCCGAATTAAAAATCAACACAGGGCATTCCAATCTGCCTCCCAGCAACAATCAACACAGGGCATACCAATCAGCTCCCCAGCAACAATCAACACAGGGCATACCAATCAGCTCCCCAGCAACAATCAACACATGGCATACCAATCAGCTTCCAGCAACAATCAACACAGGACATACCAATCAGCTCCCAAGCAACAATCATCACAGGGCATACCAATCAGCCCCCCAGCAACAATCAACACAGGGCATACCAATCAGCTCCCCAGCAATACAATACATACCAATCAGCTCCCCAGCAACAATCAACACAGGACATTCCAATCAGCTCCCCAGCAACAATCAACACAGGGCATATCAATCAGCTCCCCAGCAACAATCAACACAGGACATACCAATCAGCTCCCCAGCAACTCAGGACATACCAATAAGCTCCTCAGCAAAAATCAAGACAGGACATACCAATCAGCCCCCCAGCAACACAGGACATACCAATCAGTGCCCCAGCAACACCCCACACAGGACATACCAATCAGCTCCCCAGCAACAATCAACACAGGGCAAACCAACCAGTCCCCAGCAACAATCAACACAGGGCATACCAATCAGCTCCCCAGCAACAATCAACACAGGACATAACAATGAGCCCCCCAAGCAACAATCAACACAGGGCATACCAATTAGCCCACCAGCAACAAAGGACATACCAATCAGCTCCCCAGCAACAATCAACAGAGGGCATATCAATCAGCTCCCCAGCAACACAGGACATACCAATCAGCTCCCAGCCACACCGCACACAGGACATACCAATCAGCCCCCCAGCAACAATTAACACAGGACATACCAATCAGCCCCCCAGCAACAATCAACACAGGACATACCAATCAGCTCCCCAGCAACAATCAACACAGGGCATACCAATCTGCTCCCCAGCAACAATCAACAGAGGACATACCAATCAGCTCACCAACAACAATCAACACAGGACATACCAATCAGCTCCCCAGCAACAATCAACACAGGACATACCAATCAGCTTCCCAGCAACAATCAACACAGGACATACCAATCAGACCCCCAGCAACAATCAACACAGGGCATACCAATCAGATCCCCAGCAACACAGGACATACCAATCAGCTCCCCAGCAACAATCAACAAAGGGCATAACAATCAGCTTCCCAGCAACAATCAACACAGGACATACCAATCAGCACCCAATCAACAATCAACACAGGGCACACCAATCAGCTCCACAGCAACAATCAACACAGGGCATACCAATCAGCTCCCCAGGAACACAAGACATACCAATCAGCTCCCCAGCTACAATCAACACAGGGCATACCAATTAGCCCACCAGCAACAAAGGACATACCAATCAGCTCCCCAGCAACAATCAACAGAGGGCATATCAATCAGCTCCCCAGCAACACAGGACATACCAATCAGCTCCCAGCCACACCGCACACAGGACATACCAATCAGCCCCCCAGCAACAATTAACACAGGACATACCAATCAGCCCCCCAGCAACAATCAACACAGGACATACCAATCAGCTCCCCAGCAACAATCAACACAGGGCATACCAATCTGCTCCCCAGCAACAATCAACAGAGGACATACCAATCAGCTCACCAACAACAATCAACACAGGACATACCAATCAGCTCCCCAGCAACAATCAACACAGGACATACCAATCAGCTTCCCAGCAACAATCAACACAGGACATACCAATCAGACCCCCAGCAACAATCAACACAGGGCATACCAATCAGCTCCCCAGCAACACAGGACATACCAATCAGCTCCCCAGCAACAATCAACAAAGGGCATAACAATCAGCTTCCCAGCAACAATCAAAACAGGACATACCAATCAGCACCCAATCAACAATCAACACAGGGCACACCAATCAGCTCCACAGCAACAATCAACACAGGGCATATCAATCAGCTCCCCAGCAACAATCAACACAGGACATACCAATCAGTGCCCCAGCAACACCCCACACAGGGCATACCAATCAGCCCCCCAGCAACAATCAACACAGGGCATTCCAATCAGCTCCCCAGCAACAATCAACACAGGACATACCAATCAGCAACCCAGCAACACCCCACACAGGGCATACCAATCAGCTCCCCAGCAACAATCAACACAGGGCATACCAATCAGCTCCTCAGCAACAATCAACACAGGACATACCAATCAGCTCCCCAGCAACAATCAACGCAGGGCATACCAATCAGCTCCCCAGCCACAATCAAAACAGGGCATAACAATCAGCACCCCAGCAACACAGGACATACCAATCAGCTCTCCAGCAACAATCAACACAGGGCATACCTTTCAGCTCCCCAGCAACACAGGACATACCAATCAGCTCCCCAGCAACAATCAACACAGGACATACCAATCAGCTCCCCAGCAACAATCAACACAGGACATACCAATCAGCCCTCCAGCAACAATCAACACAGGACATACCAATCAGCTCCCCAGCCACAATCAACACAGGGCATACCAATCAGCCTCCCAGCAACACAGGACATACCAATCAGCTCTCCAGCAACAATCAACACAGGGCATACCAATCAGCTCCCCAGCAACAATCAACACAGGGCATACCAATCAGCCCCCAGCAACAATCAATACAGGGCATACCAATCAGCTCCCCAGCAACACAGGACATACCAATCAGCACCCCAGCAACACAGGACATACCAATCAGCTCCCCAGCAACAATAAACACAGGACATACCAATCAGCTCCCCAACAACAATAAACACAGGACATACCAGTCAGCTACCCAGCAACAATCAACACAGGACCTACCAATCAGCTTCCCAGCAACACCCCTCACAGGGCATACCAATCAGCTCCCCAGCAACATACCAATCAGCTCCCCAGCAGCAATCAACACAGGGCATACCAATCAGCTCCCCAGCAACAATCAACACAGGACATACCAATCAGCTCCCCAGCAACAATCAACACAGGACATGCCAATCAGCTCCCCATTAACAATCAACACAGGACATACCAATCAGCTCCCCAGCAACAATCAACACAGGGCATACCAATCAGCTCCCCAGCAACAATCAACACAGGACATACCAATCAGCCCCCCAGCAACAATCAACACAGGGCATACCAATCAGCCCCCCAGCAACACAGGACATACCAATCAGCTCCCCAGCAACACAGGACATACCAATCAGCTCCCCAGCAACACAGGGCATACCAATCAGCTCCCCAGCAACAATCAACAAAGGGCATAACAATCAGCTTCCCAGCAACAATCAACACAGGACATACCAATCAGCACCCAATCAACAATCAACACAGGGCACACCAATCAGCTCCACAGCAACAATCAACACAGGGCATACCAATCAGCTCCCCAGGAACACAAGACATACCAATCAGCTCCCCAGCTACAATCAACACAGGGCATACCAATTAGCCCACCAGCAACAAAGGACATACCAATCAGCTCCCCAGCAACAATCAACAGAGGGCATATCAATCAGCTCCCCAGCAACACAGGACATACCAATCAGCTCCCAGCCACACCGCACACAGGACATACCAATCAGCCCCCCAGCAACAATTAACACAGGACATACCAATCAGCCCCCCAGCAACAATCAACACAGGACATACCAATCAGCTCCCCAGCAACAATCAACACAGGGCATACCAATCTGCTCCCCAGCAACAATCAACAGAGGACATACCAATCAGCTCACCAACAACAATCAACACAGGACATACCAATCAGCTCCCCAGCAACAATCAACACAGGACATACCAATCAGCTTCCCAGCAACAATCAACACAGGACATACCAATCAGACCCCCAGCAACAATCAACACAGGGCATACCAATCAGCTCCCCAGCAACACAGGACATACCAATCAGCTCCCCAGCAACAATCAACAAAGGGCATAACAATCAGCTTCCCAGCAACAATCAAAACAGGACATACCAATCAGCACCCAATCAACAATCAACACAGGGCACACCAATCAGCTCCACAGCAACAATCAACACAGGGCATATCAATCAGCTCCCCAGCAACAATCAACACAGGACATACCAATCAGTGCCCCAGCAACACCCCACACAGGGCATACCAATCAGCCCCCCAGCAACAATCAACACAGGGCATTCCAATCAGCTCCCCAGCAACAATCAACACAGGACATACCAATCAGCAACCCAGCAACACCCCACACAGGGCATACCAATCAGCTCCCCAGCAACAATCAACACAGGGCATACCAATCAGCTCCTCAGCAACAATCAACACAGGACATACCAATCAGCTCCCCAGCAACAATCAACGCAGGGCATACCAATCAGCTCCCCAGCCACAATCAAAACAGGGCATAACAATCAGCACCCCAGCAACACAGGACATACCAATCAGCTCTCCAGCAACAATCAACACAGGGCATACCTTTCAGCTCCCCAGCAACACAGGACATACCAATCAGCTCCCCAGCAACAATCAACACAGGACATACCAATCAGCTCCCCAGCAACAATCAACACAGGACATACCAATCAGCCCTCCAGCAACAATCAACACAGGACATACCAATCAGCTCCCCAGCCACAATCAACACAGGGCATACCAATCAGCCTCCCAGCAACACAGGACATACCAATCAGCTCTCCAGCAACAATCAACACAGGGCATACCAATCAGCTCCCCAGCAACAATCAACACAGGGCATACCAATCAGCCCCCAGCAACAATCAATACAGGGCATACCAATCAGCTCCCCAGCAACACAGGACATACCAATCAGCACCCCAGCAACACAGGACATACCAATCAGCTCCCCAGCAACAATAAACACAGGACATACCAATCAGCTCCCCAACAACAATAAACACAGGACATACCAGTCAGCTACCCAGCAACAATCAA
This sequence comes from Salmo salar, assembly GCF_965601325.2. Lineage (NCBI taxonomy): Eukaryota > Metazoa > Chordata > Actinopteri > Salmoniformes > Salmonidae > Salmo > Salmo salar. The sequence goes on from NC_138305.1 coordinate 17,162,709, forward strand.
CACAGGACCTACCAATCAGCTTCCCAGCAACACCCCTCACAGGGCATACCAATCAGCTCCCCAGCAACATACCAATCAGCTCCCCAGCAGCAATCAACACAGGGCATACCAATCAGCTCCCCAGCAACAATCAACACAGGACATACCAATCAGCTCCCCAGCAACAATCAACACAGGACATGCCAATCAGCTCCCCATTAACAATCAACACAGGACATACCAATCAGCTCCCCAGCAACAATCAACACAGGGCATACCAATCAGCTCCCCAGCAACAATCAACACAGGACATACCAATCAGCCCCCCAGCAACAATCAACACAGGGCATACCAATCAGCCCCCCAGCAACACAGGACATACCAATCAGCTCCCCAGCAACACAGGACATACCAATCAGCTCCCCAGCAACACAGGGCATACCAATCAGCTCCCCATCAACCATCAACACAGGGCATACCAATCAGCACCCCAGCAACAATCAACACATGACATACCAATCAGCTCCCCAGCAACAATCAACACAGGACATACCAATCAGCTCCTCAGCAACACCCCACACAGGGCATACCAATCAGCTCCCCAGCAACAATCAACACAAGACATACCAATCAGCTCCCCAGCAACAATCAACACAGGACATACCAATCAGCTCCCCAGCAACACCCCACACAGGACATACCAATCAGTTTCCCAGCAACAATCAACACAGGGCATACAAATCAGCTCCCCAGCAACACAGTACATACCAATCAGCCCCCCAGCAACAATCAACACAGGACATACCAATCAGCCCCCCAGCAACAATCAAAACAGGACATACCAATCAGCCCCCCAGCAACAATCAACACAGGGCATACCAATCAGCCCCCCAGCAACAATCAACACAGGGCATACCAATAAGCCTCCCAGCAACAATCAACACAGGGCATACCAATCAGCTCCCCAGCAACAATCAACACAGGACATACCAATCAGCTCCCCAGCAACAATCAACAGAAGACATACCAATCAGCCTCCCAGCAACACAGGACATACCAATCAGCTCCCCAGTAACAATCAACACATGACATACCAATCAGCTCCCCAGCAACACCCCACACAGGGCATACCAATCAGCTCCCCAGCAACAATCAACACAGGACATAGCAATCAGCTACCCAGCAACAATCAACACAGGGCATACCAATCAGCAACCCAGCAACACAGGACGTACCAATCAGCTACCCAGCAACAATCAACACAGGACATACCAATCAGCTCCCCCGCAACACCCCACACAGGGCATACCAATCAGCTCCCCAGCAACAATCAACACAGGACATACCAATCAGCTCCCCAGCAACAATCAACACAGAGCATACCAATCAGTTACCCAGCAACACAGGACATACCAATCAGCTCCCCAGCAACAATCAACACAGGACATACCAATCAGTTTCCCCAGCAACAATCAACACAGGGCATACCAATCAGCTCCCCAGCAACAATCAACACAGGGCATACCAATCAGCTTCCCAGCAACAATCAACACAGGGCATACCAATGAGCTCTGCAGCAACACAGGACATACCAATCAGGACCCCAGCAACAATCAACACAAGACATACCAATCAGCTCCCCAGCAACAATCAACACAGGACATACCAATCAGCTCCCCAGCAACAATCAACACAGGACATACCAATCAGCTCCCCAGCAACAATCAACACAGGACATACCAATCAGCACCCAGCAACAATCAACACAGGACATACCAATCAGCTCCCCAGCAACAATCAACACAGGACATACCAATCAGCTCCCCAGTAACACCCCACACAGGACATACCAATCAGCTCCCCAGCAACAATAAACACAGGACAAACCAATCAGCCCCCCAGCAACAATAAACACAGGACATACCAACCAGCTCCCCAGCAACAATCAACACAGGACATACCAATCAGTGCCCCAGCAACACCCCACACAGGGCATACCAATCAGCTCCCCAGCAACAATCAACACAGGACATAGCAATCAGCTCCCCAGCAACAATCAACACAGGGCATACCAATCAGCAACCCAGCAACACAGGACGTACCAATCAGCTACCCAGCAACAATCAACACAGGACATACCAATCAGTTCCCCAGCAACACCCCACACAGGGCATACCAATCAGCTCCCCAGCAACAATCAACACAGGACATACCAATCAGCTACCCAGCAACAATCAACACAGGACATACCAATCAGTGCCCCAGCAACAATCAACACAGGGCATACCAATCAGCTCCCCAGCAACAATCAACACAGGGCATACCAATCAGCTGCACAGCAACAATCAACACAGGGCATACCAATCAGCTCTCCAGCAACACAGGACATACCAATCAGGACCCCAGCAACAATCAACACAAGACATACAAATCAGCTCCTCAGCAACAATCAACACAGGACATACCAATCAGCTCCCCAACAACAATCAACACAGGACATACCAATCAGCTCCCCAGCAACAATCAACACAGGACATACCAATCAGCTCCCCAGCAACAATCAACACAGAGCATACCAATCAGCTACCCAGCAACACAGGACATACCAATCAGCTCCCCAGCAACAATCAACACAGGACATACCAATCAGTTCCCCAGCAACAATCAACACAGGGCATACCAATCAGCTCCCCAGCAACAATCAACACAGGGCATACCAATCAGCTTCCCAGCAACAATCAACACAGGGCATACCAATCAGCTCTCCAGCAACACAGGACATACCAATCAGGACCCCAGCAACAATCAACACAAGACATACAAATCAGCTCCTCAGCAACAATCAACACAGGACATACCAATCAGCTCCCCAACAACAATCAACACAGGACATACCAATCAGCTCCCCAGCAACAATCAACACAGGACATACCAATCAGCTCCCCAGCAACAATCAACACAGGACATACCAATCAGCTCCCGAAGACAATCAACACAGGACATACCAATCAGCGCCCAGCAACAATCAACACAGGACATACCAATCAGCTCCCCAGCAACAATCAACACAGGACATACCAATCAGCTCCCCAGTAACACCCCACACAGGACATACCAATCAGCTCCCCAGCAACAATAAACACAGGACATACCAATCACCTCCCCAGCAACAATAAACACAGGACATACCAACCAGCGCCCCAGCAACAATCAACACAGGACATACCAATCAGTGCCCCAGCAACACCCCACACAGGGCATACCAGTCAGCTCCCCAGCAACAATCAACACAGGACATACCAATCAGCTCCCCAGCAACAATCAACACAGGACATACCAATCAGCCTCCCAGCAACACAGGACATACCAATCAGCTCCCCAGTAACAATCAACACATTACATACCAATCAGCTCTCCAGCAACACCCCACACAGGGCATACCAATCAGCTCCCCAGCAACAATCAACACAGGACATAGCAATCAGCTCCCCAGCAACAATCAACACAGGGCATACCAATCAGCAACCCAGCAACACAGGACGTACCAATCAGCTACCCAGCAACAATCAACACAGGACATACCAATCAGTTCCCCAGCAACACCCCACACAGGGCATACCAATCAGCCCCCCAGCAACAATCAACACAGGACATACCAATCAGCATCCCCAGCAACAATCAACACAGAGCATACCAATCAGCTACCCAGCAACACAGGACATACCAATCAGCTCCCCAGCAACAATCAACACAGGACATACCAATCAGTTCCCCAGCAACAATCAACACAGGGCATACCAATCAGCTCCCCAGCAACAATCAACACAGGGCATACCAATCAGCTTCCCAGCAACAATCAACACAGGGCATACCAATCAGCTCCCCAGCAACAATCAACACAGGGCATACCAATCAGCTTCCCAGCAACAATCAACACAGGACATACCAATCAGCCCCCCAGCAACAATGAAAACAGGACATACCAATCAGCCCCCCAGCAACAATCAACACAGGGCATACCAATCAGCCCCCCAGCAACAATCAACACAGGGCATACCAATAAGCCTCCCAGCAACAATCAACACAGGGCATACCAATCAGCTCCCCAGCAACAATCAACACAGGACATACCAATCAGCTCCCAAGCAACAATCAACACAGGACATACCAATCAGCCGCCCAGCAACACAGGACATACCAATCAGCTCCCCAGTAACAATCAACACATGACATACCAATCAGCTCCCCAGCAACACCCCACACAGGGCATACCAATCAGCTCGCCAGCAACAATCAACACAGGACATAGCAATCAGCTACCCAGCAACAATCAACACAGGGCATACCAATCAGCAACCCAGCAACACAGGACGTACCAATCAGCTACCCAGCAACAATCAACACAGGACATACCAATCAGCTCCCCCGCAACACCCCACACAGGGCATACCAATCAGCTCCCCAGCAACAATCAACACAGGACATACCAATCAGCTCCCCAGCAACAATCAACACAGAGCATACCAATCAGCTACCCAGCAACACAGGACATACCAATCAGCTCCCCAGCAACAATCAACACAGGACATACCAATCAGTTTCCCCAGCAACAATCAACACAGGGCATACCAATCAGCTCCCCAGCAACAATCAACACAGGGCATACCAATCAGCTTCCCAGCAACAATCAACACAGGGCATACCAATCAGCTCTGCAGCAACACAGGACATACCAATCAGGACCCCAGCAACAATCAACACAAGACATACCAATCAGCTCCCCAGCAACAATCAACACAGGACATACCAATCAGCTCCCCAGCAACAATCAACACAGGACATACCAATCAGCTCCCCAGCAACAATCAACACAGGACATACCAATCAGCACCCAGCAACAATCAACACAGGACATACCAATCAGCTCCCCAGCAACAATCAACACAGGACATACCAATCAGCTCCCCAGTAACACCCCACACAGGACATACCAATCAGCTCCCCAGCAACAATAAACACAGGACAAACCAATCAGCCCCCCAGCAACAATAAACACAGGACATACCAACCAGCTCCCCAGCAACAATCAACACAGGACATACCAATCAGTGCCCCAGCAACACCCCACACAGGGCATACCAATCAGCTCCCCAGCAACAATCAACACAGGACATACCAATCAGCTCCCCAGCAACAATCAACACAGGACATACCAATCAGCCTCCCAGCAACACAGGACATACCAATCAGCTCCCCAGTAACAATCAACACATGACATACCAATCAGCTCCCCAGCAACACCCCACACAGGGCATACCAATCAGCTCCCCAGCAACAATCAACACAGGACATAGCAATCAGCTCCCCAGCAACAATCAACACAGGGCATACCAATCAGCAACCCAGCAACACAGGACGTACCAATCAGCTACCCAGCAACAATCAACACAGGACATACCAATCAGTTCCCCAGCAACACCCCACACAGGGCATACCAATCAGCTCCCCAGCAACAATCAACACAGGACATACCAATCAGCTACCCAGCAACAATCAACACAGAGCATACCAATCAGCTACCCAGCAACACAGGACATACCAATCAGCTCCCCAGCAACAATCAACACAGGACATACCAATCAGTGCCCCAGCAACAATCAACACAGGGCATACCAATCAGCTCCCCAGCAACAATCAACACAGGGCATACCAATCAGCTGCACAGCAACAATCAACACAGGGCATACCAATCAGCTCTCCAGCAACACAGGACATACCAATCAGGACCCCAGCAACAATCAACACAAGACATACAAATCAGCTCCTCAGCAACAATCAACACAGGACATACCAATCAGCTCCCCAACAACAATCAACACAGGACATACCAATCAGCTCCCCAGCAACAATCAACACAGGACATACCAATCAGCTCCCCAGCAACAATCAACACAGAGCATACCAATCAGCTACCCAGCAACACAGGACATACCAATCAGCTCCCCAGCAACAATCAACACAGGACATACCAATCAGTTCCCCAGCAACAATCAACACAGGGCATACCAATCAGCTCCCCAGCAACAATCAACACAGGGCATACCAATCAGCTTCCCAGCAACAATCAACACAGGGCATACCAATCAGCTCTCCAGCAACACAGGACATACCAATCAGGACCCCAGCAACAATCAACACAAGACATACAAATCAGCTCCTCAGCAACAATCAACACAGGACATACCAATCAGCTCCCCAACAACAATCAACACAGGACATACCAATCAGCTCCCCAGCAACAATCAACACAGGACATACCAATCAGCTCCCCAGCAACAATCAACACAGGACATACCAATCAGCTCCCGAAGACAATCAACACAGGACATACCAATCAGCGCCCAGCAACAATCAACACAGGACATACCAATCAGCTCCCCAGCAACAATCAACACAGGACATACCAATCAGCTCCCCAGTAACACCCCACACAGGACATACCAATCAGCTCCCCAGCAACAATAAACACAGGACATACCAATCACCTCCCCAGCAACAATAAACACAGGACATACCAACCAGCTCCCCAGCAACAATCAACACAGGACATACCAATCAGTGCCCCAGCAACACCCCACACAGGGCATACCAGTCAGCTCCCCAGCAACAATCAACACAGGACATACCAATCAGCTCCCCAGCAACAATCAACACAGGACATACCAATCAGCCTCCCAGCAACACAGGACATACCAATCAGCTCCCCAGTAACAATCAACACATTACATACCAATCAGCTCCCCAGCAACACCCCACACAGGGCATACCAATCAGCTCCCCAGCAACAATCAACACATGACATAGCAATCAGCTCCCCAGCAACAATCAACACAGGGCATACCAATCAGCAAACCAGCAACACAGGACGTACCAATCAGCTACCCAGCAACAATCAACACAGGACATACCAATCAGTTCCCCAGCAACACCCCACACAGGGCATACCAATCAGCCCCCCAGCAACAATCAACACAGGACATACCAATCAGCATATCCAGCAACAATCAACACAGAGCATACCAATCAGCTACCCAGCAACACAGGACATACCAATCAGCTCCCCAGCAACAATCAACACAGGACATACCAATCAGTTCCCCAGCAACAATCAACACAGGGCATACCAATCAGCTCCCCAGCAACAATCAACACAGGGCATACCAATCAGCTTCCCAGCAACAATCAACACAGGGCATACCAATCAGCTCCCCAGCAACAATCAACACAGGGCATACCAATCAGCTTCCCAGCAACAATCAACACAGGACATACCAATCAGCTCCCGCAGCAACAATCAAAACAGGACATACCAATCAGCCCCCCAGCAACAATCAACACAGGGCATACCAATCAGCCCCCCAGCAACAATCAACACAGGGCATACCAATAAGCCTCCCAGCAACAATCAACACAGGGCATACCAATCAGCTCCCCAGCAACAATCAACACAGGACATACCAATCAGCTCCCCAGCAACAATCAACACAGGACATACCAATCAGCCTCCCAGCAACACAGGACATACCAATCAGCTCCCCAGTAACAATCAACACATGACATACCAATCAGCTCCCCAGCAACACCCCACACAGGGCATACCAATCAGCTCCCCAGCAACAATCAACACAGGACATAGCAATCAGCTACCCAGCAACAATCAACACAGGGCATACCAATCAGCAACCCAGCAACACAGGACGTACCAATCAGCTACCCAGCAACAATCAACACAGGACATACCAATCAGCTCCCCCGCAACACCCCACACAGGGCATACCAATCAGCTCCCCAGCAACAATCAACACAGGACATACCAATCAGCTCCCCAGCAACAATCAACACAGAGCATACCAATCAGCTACCCAGCAACACAGGACATACCAATCAGCTCCCCAGCAACAATCAACACAGGACATACCAATCAGTTTCCCCAGCAACAATCAACACAGGGCATACCAATCAGCTCCCCAGCAACAATCAACACAGGGCATACCAATCAGCTTCCCAGCAACAATCAACACAGGGCATACCAATCAGCTCTGCAGCAACACAGGACATACCAATCAGGACCCCAGCAACAATCAACACAAGACATACCAATCAGCTCCCCAGCAACAATCAACACAGGACATACCAATCAGCTCCCCAGCAACAATCAACACAGGACATACCAATCAGCTCCCCAGCAACAATCAACACAGGACATACCAATCAGCACCCAGCAACAATCAACACAGGACATACCAATCAGCTCCCCAGCAACAATCAACACAGGACATACCAATCAGCTCCCCAGTAACACCCCACACAGGACATACCAATCAGCTCCCCAGCAACAATAAACACAGGACAAACCAATCAGCCCCCCAGCAACAATAAACACAGGACATACCAACCAGCTCCCCAGCAACAATCAACACAGGACATACCAATCAGTGCCCCAGCAACACCCCACACAGGGCATACCAATCAGCTCCCCAGCAACAATCAACACAGGACATACCAATCAGCTCCCCAGCAACAATCAACACAGGACATACCAATCAGCCTCCCAGCAACACAGGACATACCAATCAGCTCCCCAGTAACAATCAACACATGACATACCAATCAGCTCCCCAGCAACACCCCACACAGGGCATACCAATCAGCTCCCCAGCAACAATCAACACAGGACATAGCAATCAGCTCCCCAGCAACAATCAACACAGGGCATACCAATCAGCAACCCAGCAACACAGGACGTACCAATCAGCTACCCAGCAACAATCAACACAGGACATACCAATCAGTTCCCCAGCAACACCCCACACAGGGCATACCAATCAGCTCCCCAGCAACAATCAACACAGGACATACCAATCAGCTACCCAGCAACAATCAACACAGAGCATACCAATCAGCTACCCAGCAACACAGGACATACCAATCAGCTCCCCAGCAACAATCAACACAGGACATACCAATCAGTGCCCCAGCAACAATCAACACAGGGCATACCAATCAGCTCCCCAGCAACAATCAACACAGGGCATACCAATCAGCTGCACAGCAACAATCAACACAGGGCATACCAATCAGCTCTCCAGCAACACAGGACATACCAATCAGGACCCCAGCAACAATCAACACAAGACATACAAATCAGCTCCTCAGCAACAATCAACACAGGACATACCAATCAGCTCCCCAACAACAATCAACACAGGACATACCAATCAGCTCCCCAGCAACAATCAACACAGGACATACCAATCAGCTCCCCAGCAACAATCAACACAGAGCATACCAATCAGCTACCCAGCAACACAGGACATACCAATCAGCTCCCCAGCAACAATCAACACAGGACATACCAATCAGTTCCCCAGCAACAATCAACACAGGGCATACCAATCAGCTCCCCAGCAACAATCAACACAGGGCATACCAATCAGCTTCCCAGCAACAATCAACACAGGGCATACCAATCAGCTCTCCAGCAACACAGGACATACCAATCAGGACCCCAGCAACAATCAACACAAGACATACAAATCAGCTCCTCAGCAACAATCAACACAGGACATACCAATCAGCTCCCCAACAACAATCAACACAGGACATACCAATCAGCTCCCCAGCAACAATCAACACAGGACATACCAATCAGCTCCCCAGCAACAATCAACACAGGACATACCAATCAGCTCCCGAAGACAATCAACACAGGACATACCAATCAGCGCCCAGCAACAATCAACACAGGACATACCAATCAGCTCCCCAGCAACAATCAACACAGGACATACCAATCAGCTCCCCAGTAACACCCCACACAGGACATACCAATCAGCTCCCCAGCAACAATAAACACAGGACATACCAATCACCTCCCCAGCAACAATAAACACAGGACATACCAACCAGCTCCCCAGCAACAATCAACACAGGACATACCAATCAGTGCCCCAGCAACACCCCACACAGGGCATACCAGTCAGCTCCCCAGCAACAATCAACACAGGACATACCAATCAGCTCCCCAGCAACAATCAACACAGGACATACCAATCAGCCTCCCAGCAACACAGGACATACCAATCAGCTCCCCAGTAACAATCAACACATTACATACCAATCAGCTCCCCAGCAACACCCCACACAGGGCATACCAATCAGCTCCCCAGCAACAATCAACACAGGACATAGCAATCAGCTCCCCAGCAACAATCAACACAGGGCATACCAATCAGCAACCCAGCAACACAGGACGTACCAATCAGCTACCCAGCAACAATCAACACAGGACATACCAATCAGTTCCCCAGCAACACCCCACACAGGGCATACCAATCAGCCCCCCAGCAACAATCAACACAGGACATACCAATCAGCATCCCCAGCAACAATCAACACAGAGCATACCAATCAGCTACCCAGCAACACAGGACATACCAATCAGCTCCCCAGCAACAATCAACACAGGACATACCAATCAGTTCCCCAGCAACAATCAACACAGGGCATACCAATCAGCTCCCCAGCAACAATCAACACAGGGCATACCAATCAGCTTCCCAGCAACAATCAACACAGGGCATACCAATCAGCTCTCCAGCAACACAGGACATACCAATCAGGACCCTAGCAACAATCAACACAAGACATACAAATCAGCTCCTCAGCAACAATCAACACAGGACATACCAATCAGCTCCCCAACAACAATCAACACAGGACATACCAATCAGCTCCCCAGCAACAATCAACACAGGACATACCAATCAGCTCCCCAGCAACAATCAACACAGGACATACCAATCAGCTCCCCAGCAACAATCAACACAGGACATACCAATCAGCGCCCAGCAACAATCAACACAGGACATACCAATCAGCTCCCCAGCAACAATCAACACAGGACATACCAATCAGCTCCCCAGCAACACCCCACACAGGACATACCAATCAGCTCCCCAGCAACAATAAACACAGGACAAACCAATCACCTCCCCAGCAACAATAAACACAGGACATACCAACCAGCTCCCCAGCAACAATCAACACAGGACATACCAATCAGTGCCCCAGCAACACCCCACACAGGGCATACCAATCAGCTCCCCAGCAACAATCAACACAGGACATACCAATCAGCTCCCCAGCAACAATCAACACAGGGCATACCAATCAGCTACCCAGCAACACAGTACATACCAATCAGCTCCCCAGCAACAATCAACACAGGACATACCAATCAGTTCCCCAGCAACAATCAACACAGGGCATACCAATCAGCTCCCCAGCAACAATCAACACAGGGCATACCAATCAGCTTCCCAGCAACAATCAACACAGGGCATACCAATCAGCTCCCCAGCAACAAAGGACATACCAATCAGCTCCCCAGCAACAATCAACACAAGACATACCAATCAGCTCCCCAGCAACAATCAACACAGGACATACCAATCAGCTCCCCAGCAACAATCAGCACAGGACATACCAATCAGCACCCCAGCAACAATCAACACAGGACATACCAATCAGCTCCCCAGCATCAATCAACACAGGACATAGCAATCAGCTCCCCAGCAACAATCAACACAGGACATACCAATCAGCACCCCAGCAACAATCAACACAGGACATACCAATCAGGTCCCCAGCAACAATCAACACAGGACATACCAATCAGCTCCCCAGTAACACCCCACACAGGACATACCAATCAGCTCCCCAGCAACAATAAACACAGGACAAACCAATCAGCTCCCCAGCAACAATAAACACAGGACATAACAACCAGCTCCCCAGCAACAATCAACACAGGACATTCCAATCAGCTCCCCAGCAACACAGGACATACCAATCAGCTCCCCATCAACAATCAACACAAGACATACCAATCAGCCCCCCAGCAACAATCAACACAGGGCATACCAATCAGCTCCCCAGCAACAATCAACACAGGACATACCAATCAGCCCCCCAGCAACAATCAACACAGGGCATACCAATCAGCTCCCCAGCAACAATCAACACAGGACATACCAATCAGCTCCCCAGCAACACCCCACACAGGACATACCAATCAGCTCCCCAGCAACAATAAACACAGGACAAACCAATCACCTCCCCAGCAACAATAAACACAGGACATACCAACCAGCTCCCCAGCAACAATCAACACAGGACATACCAATCAGTGCCCCAGCAACACCCCACACAGGGCATACCAATCAGCTCCCCAGCAACAATCAACACAGGACATACCAATCAGCTCCCCAGCAACAATCAACACAGGGCATACCAATCAGCTACCCAGCAACACAGTACATACCAATCAGCTCCCCAGCAACAATCAACACAGGACATACCAATCAGTTCCCCAGCAACAATCAACACAGGGCATACCAATCAGCTCCCCAGCAACAATCAACACAGGGCATACCAATCAGCTTCCCAGCAACAATCAACACAGGGCATACCAATCAGCTCCCCAGCAACAAAGGACATACCAATCAGCTCCCCAGCAACAATCAACACAAGACATACCAATCAGCTCCCCAGCAACAATCAACACAGGACATACCAATCAGCTCCCCAGCAACAATCAGCACAGGACATACCAATCAGCACCCCAGCAACAATCAACACAGGACATACCAATCAGCTCCCCAGCATCAATCAACACAGGACATAGCAATCAGCTCCCCAGCAACAATCAACACAGGACATACCAATCAGCACCCCAGCAACAATCAACACAGGACATACCAATCAGGTCCCCAGCAACAATCAACACAGGACATACCAATCAGCTCCCCAGTAACACCCCACACAGGACATACCAATCAGCTCCCCAGCAACAATAAACACAGGACAAACCAATCAGCTCCCCAGCAACAATAAACACAGGACATAACAACCAGCTCCCCAGCAACAATCAACACAGGACATTCCAATCAGCTCCCCAGCAACACAGGACATACCAATCAGCTCCCCATCAACAATCAACACAAGACATACCAATCAGCCCCCCAGCAACAATCAACACAGGGCATACCAATCAGCTCCCCAGCAACAATCAACACAGGACATACCAATCAGCCCCCCAGCAACAATCAACACAGGGCATACCAATCAGCTCCCCAGCAACAAAGGACATACCAATCAGCTCCCCAGCAACAATCAACACAGGGCATTCCAATCTGCCTCCCAGCAACAATCAACACAGGACATACCAATCAGCTCCCCATTAAAAATCAACACAGGGCATTCCAATCTGCGACCCAGCAACAATCAACACAGGGCATACCAATCAGCTCCCCAGCAACAATCAACACAGGGCATACCAATCAGCTCCCCAGCAACAATCAACACAGGACATACCAATCAGCTTCCCAGCAACAATCAACACAGGGCATACAAATCTGCGACCCAGCAACAATCAACACAGGACATACCAATCAGCTCCCCAGCAACTCAGGACATACCAATCAGCTCCCCAGCAACAATCAACACAGGACATACCAATCAGCTTCCCAGCAACAATCAACACAGGGCATATCAATCAGCTCCCCAGCAACAATCAACACAGGACATACCAATCAGCTCCCCAGCAACTCAGGACATACCAATAAGCTCCCCAGCAACAATCAAGACAGGACATACCAATCAGCCCCCAGCAACACAGGACATACCAATCAGCGCCCCAGCAACACCCCACACAGGACATACCAATCAGCTCCCCAGCAACAATCAACACAGGGCAAACCAACCAGCTCCCCAAGCAACAATCAACACAAGGCATACCAATCAGCCCACCAGCAACAAAGGACATACCAATCAGCTCCCCAGCAACAATCAACAGAGGGCATATCAATCAGCCCCCCAGCAACACAGGACATACCAATCAGCTCCCCAGCAACACCGCACACAGGACATACCAATCAGCCCCCCAGAAACAATCAACACAGCACATACCAATCAGCCCCCCAGCAACAATCAACACAGGACATACCAATCAGCTCCCCAGCAACAATCAACACAGGGCATACCAATCTGCTCCCCAGCAACAATCAACACAGGACATACCAATCAGCTCACCAGCAACAATCAACACAGGACATACCAATCAGCTCCCCAGCAACAATCAACACAGGACATACCAATCAGCTTCCCAGCAACAATCAACACAGGACATACCAATCAGCCCCCCAGCAACAATCAACACAGGGCATACCAATCAGCTTCCCCAGCAACACAGGACATACCAATCAGCTCCCCAGCAACAATCAACACAGGGCATACCAATCAGCTCCCCAGCAACAATCAACACAGGACATAGCAATCAGCACCCAAGCAACAATCAACACAGGGCATACCAATCAGCTCCCCAGCAACAATCAACACAGGGCATACCAATCAGCTCCCCAGCAACACAAGACATACCAATCAGCTCCCCAGCAACAATCAACACAGGACATTCCAATCAGCTCCCACAGCAACAATCAACACAGGGCATATCAATCAGCTCCCCAGCAACAATCAACACAGGACATACCAATCAGTTTCCCAGCAACACCCCACACAGGGCATACCAATCAGCTCCCCAGCAACAATCAACACAGGGCATTCCAATCAGCTCCCGAGCAACAATCAACACAGGACATACCAATCAGCACCCCAGCAACACCCCACACAGGGCATACCAATCAGCTCCCCAGCAACAATCAACACAGGGCATACCAATCAGCCCCCAGCAACAATCAATACAGGGCATACCAATCAGCTCCCCAGCAACACAGGACATACCAATCAGCACCCCAGCAACAATAAACACAGGACATACCAATCAGCTCACCAACAACAATAAACACAGGACATACCAATCAGCTCCCCAGCAACAATCAACACAGGACCTACCAATCAGCTTCCCAGCAACACACCTCACAGGGCATACCAATCAGCTCCCCAGCAACATACCAATCAGCTCCCCAGCAACAATCAACACAGGACATACCAATCAGCACCACAGCAACAATCAACACAGGACATACCAATCAGGTCCCCAGCAACAATCAACACAGGACATACCAATCAGCTCCCCAGTAACACCCCACACAGGACATACCAATCAGCTCCCCAGCAACAATAAACACAGGACAAACCAATCAGCTCCCCAGCAACAATAAACACAGGACATAACAACCAGCTCCCCAGCAACAATCAACACAGGACATTCCAATCAGCTCCCCAGCAACACAGGACATACCAATCAGCTCCCCATCAACAATCAACACAAGACATACCAATCAGCCCCCCAGCAACAATCAACACAGGGCATACCAATCAGCTCCCCAGCAACAATCAACACAGGACATACCAATCAGCCCCCCAGCAACAATCAACACAGGGCATACCAATCAGCTCCCCAGCAACAAAGGACATACCAATCAGCTCCCCAGCAACAATCAACACAGGGCATTCCAATCTGCCTCCCAGCAACAATCAACACAGGACATACCAATCAGCTCCCCATTAAAAATCAACACAGGGCATTCCAATCTGCGACCCAGCAACAATCAACACAGGGCATACCAATCAGCTCCCCAGCAACAATCAACACAGGGCATACCAATCAGCTTCCCAGCAACAATCAACACAGGGCATACCAATCAGCTCCCCAGCAACAAAGGACATACCAATCAGCTCCCCAGCAACAATCAACACAAGACATACCAATCAGCTCCCCAGCAACAATCAACACAGGACATACCAATCAGCTCCCCAGCAACAATCAGCACAGGACATACCAATCAGCACCCCAGCAACAATCAACACAGGACATACCAATCAGCTCCCCAGCATCAATCAACACAGGACATAGCAATCAGCTCCCCAGCAACAATCAACACAGGACATACCAATCAGCACCCCAGCAACAATCAACACAGGACATACCAATCAGGTCCCCAGCAACAATCAACACAGGACATACCAATCAGCTCCCCAGTAACACCCCACACAGGACATACCAATCAGCTCCCCAGCAACAATAAACACAGGACAAACCAATCAGCTCCCCAGCAACAATAAACACAGGACATAACAACCAGCTCCCCAGCAACAATCAACACAGGACATTCCAATCAGCTCCCCAGCAACACAGGACATACCAATCAGCTCCCCATCAACAATCAACACAAGACATACCAATCAGCCCCCCAGCAACAATCAACACAGGGCATACCAATCAGCTCCCCAGCAACAATCAACACAGGACATACCAATCAGCCCCCCAGCAACAATCAACACAGGGCATACCAATCAGCTCCCCAGCAACAAAGGACATACCAATCAGCTCCCCAGCAACAATCAACACAGGGCATTCCAATCTGCCTCCCAGCAACAATCAACACAGGACATACCAATCAGCTCCCCATTAAAAATCAACACAGGGCATTCCAATCTGCGACCCAGCAACAATCAACACAGGGCATACCAATCAGCTCCCCAGCAACAATCAACACAGGGCATACCAATCAGCTCCCCAGCAACAATCAACACAGGACATACCAATCAGCTTCCCAGCAACAATCAACACAGGGCATACAAATCTGCGACCCAGCAACAATCAACACAGGACATACCAATCAGCTCCCCAGCAACTCAGGACATACCAATCAGCTCCCCAGCAACAATCAACACAGGACATACCAATCAGCTTCCCAGCAACAATCAACACAGGGCATATCAATCAGCTCCCCAGCAACAATCAACACAGGACATACCAATCAGCTCCCCAGCAACTCAGGACATACCAATAAGCTCCCCAGCAACAATCAAGACAGGACATACCAATCAGCCCCCAGCAACACAGGACATACCAATCAGCGCCCCAGCAACACCCCACACAGGACATACCAATCAGCTCCCCAGCAACAATCAACACAGGGCAAACCAACCAGCTCCCCAAGCAACAATCAACACAAGGCATACCAATCAGCCCACCAGCAACAAAGGACATACCAATCAGCTCCCCAGCAACAATCAACAGAGGGCATATCAATCAGCCCCCCAGCAACACAGGACATACCAATCAGCTCCCCAGCAACACCGCACACAGGACATACCAATCAGCCCCCCAGAAACAATCAACACAGCACATACCAATCAGCCCCCCAGCAACAATCAACACAGGACATACCAATCAGCTCCCCAGCAACAATCAACACAGGGCATACCAATCTGCTCCCCAGCAACAATCAACACAGGACATACCAATCAGCTCACCAGCAACAATCAACACAGGACATACCAATCAGCTCCCCAGCAACAATCAACACAGGACATACCAATCAGCTTCCCAGCAACAATCAACACAGGACATACCAATCAGCCCCCCAGCAACAATCAACACAGGGCATACCAATCAGCTTCCCCAGCAACACAGGACATACCAATCAGCTCCCCAGCAACAATCAACACAGGGCATACCAATCAGCTCCCCAGCAACAATCAACACAGGACATAGCAATCAGCACCCAAGCAACAATCAACACAGGGCATACCAATCAGCTCCCCAGCAACAATCAACACAGGGCATACCAATCAGCTCCCCAGCAACACAAGACATACCAATCAGCTCCCCAGCAACAATCAACACAGGACATTCCAATCAGCTCCCACAGCAACAATCAACACAGGGCATATCAATCAGCTCCCCAGCAACAATCAACACAGGACATACCAATCAGTTTCCCAGCAACACCCCACACAGGGCATACCAATCAGCTCCCCAGCAACAATCAACACAGGGCATTCCAATCAGCTCCCGAGCAACAATCAACACAGGACATACCAATCAGCACCCCAGCAACACCCCACACAGGGCATACCAATCAGCTCCCCAGCAACAATCAACACAGGGCATACCAATCAGCCCCCAGCAACAATCAATACAGGGCATACCAATCAGCTCCCCAGCAACACAGGACATACCAATCAGCACCCCAGCAACAATAAACACAGGACATACCAATCAGCTCACCAACAACAATAAACACAGGACATACCAATCAGCTCCCCAGCAACAATCAACACAGGACCTACCAATCAGCTTCCCAGCAACACACCTCACAGGGCATACCAATCAGCTCCCCAGCAACATACCAATCAGCTCCCCAGCAACAATCAACACAGGACATACCAATCAGCACCACAGCAACAATCAACACAGGACATACCAATCAGGTCCCCAGCAACAATCAACACAGGACATACCAATCAGCTCCCCAGTAACACCCCACACAGGACATACCAATCAGCTCCCCAGCAACAATAAACACAGGACAAACCAATCAGCTCCCCAGCAACAATAAACACAGGACATAACAACCAGCTCCCCAGCAACAATCAACACAGGACATTCCAATCAGCTCCCCAGCAACACAGGACATACCAATCAGCTCCCCATCAACAATCAACACAAGACATACCAATCAGCCCCCCAGCAACAATCAACACAGGGCATACCAATCAGCTCCCCAGCAACAATCAACACAGGACATACCAATCAGCCCCCCAGCAACAATCAACACAGGGCATACCAATCAGCTCCCCAGCAACAAAGGACATACCAATCAGCTCCCCAGCAACAATCAACACAGGGCATTCCAATCTGCCTCCCAGCAACAATCAACACAGGACATACCAATCAGCTCCCCATTAAAAATCAACACAGGGCATTCCAATCTGCGACCCAGCAACAATCAACACAGGGCATACCAATCAGCTCCCCAGCAACAATCAACACAGGGCATACCAATCAGCTCCCCAGCAACAATCAACACAGGACATACCAATCAGCTTCCCAGCAACAATCAACACAGGGCATACAAATCTGCTCCCCAGCAACAATCAACACAAGACATACCAATCAGCCACACAGCAACAATCAAAACAGGACATACCAATCAGCTTCCCAGCAACAATCAACACAGGACATACCAATTAGCCCCCCAGCAACAATCAACACAGGGCATACCAATCAGCTCCCCAGCAACACAGGACATACCAATCAGCTCCCCAGCAACAATCAACACAGGGCATACCAATCAGCTTCCAGCAACAATCAACACAGGGCATATCAATCAGCTCCCCAGCAACAATCAACACAGGACATACCAATCAGCTCCCCAGCAACTCAGGACATACCAATAAGCTCCCCAGCAACAATCAAGACAGGACATACCAATCAGCCCCCAGCAACACAGGACATACCAATCAGCGCCCCAGCAACACCCCACACAGGACATACCAATCAGCTCCCCAGCAACAATCAACACAGGGCAAACCAACCAGCTCCCCAAGCAACAATCAACACAAGGCATACCAATCAGCCCACCAGCAACAAAGGACATACCAATCAGCTCCCCAGCAACAATCAACAGAGGGCATATCAATCAGCCCCCCAGCAACACAGGACATACCAATCAGCTCCCCAGCAACACCGCACACAGGACATACCAATCAGCCCCCCAGAAACAATCAACACAGCACATACCAATCAGCCCCCCAGCAACAATCAACACAGGACATACCAATCAGCTCCCCAGCAACAATCAACACAGGGCATACCAATCTGCTCCCCAGCAACAATCAACACAGGACATACCAATCAGCTCACCAGCAACAATCAACACAGGACATACCAATCAGCTCCCCAGCAACAATCAACACAGGACATACCAATCAGCTTCCCAGCAACAATCAACACAGGACATACCAATCAGCCCCCCAGCAACAATCAACACAGGGCATACCAATCAGCTTCCCCAGCAACACAGGACATACCAATCAGCTCCCCAGCAACAATCAACACAGGGCATACCAATCAGCTCCCCAGCAACAATCAACACAGGACATACCAATCAGCACCCAAGCAACAATCAACACAGGGCATACCAATCAGCTCCCCAGCAACAATCAACACAGGGCATACCAATCAGCTCCCCAGCAACACAAGACATACCAATCAGCTCCCCAGCAACAATCAACACAGGACATTCCAATCAGCTCCCACAGCAACAATCAACACAGGGCATATCAATCAGCACCCCAGCAACAATCAACACAGGACATTCCAATCAGCTCCCACAGCAACAATCAACACAGGGCATATCAATCAGCTCCCCAGCAACAATCAACACAGGACATACCAATCAGTTCCCCAGCAACACCCCACACAGGGCATACCAATCAGCTCCCCAGCAACAATCAACACAGGGCATTCCAATCAGCTCCCGAGCAACAATCAACACAGGACATACCAATCAGCATCCCAGCAACACCCCACACAGGGCATACCAATCAGCTCCCCAGCAACAATCAACACAGGGCATACCAATCAGCTCCCCAGCAACTCAGGACATACCAATAAGCTCCCCAGCAACAATCAAGACAGGACATACCAATCAGCCCCCAGCAACACAGGACATACCAATCAGCGCCCCAGCAACACCCCACACAGGACATACCAATCAGCTCCCCAGCAACAATCAACACAGGGCAAACCAACCAGCTCCCCAAGCAACAATCAACACAAGGCATACCAATCAGCCCACCAGCAACAAAGGACATACCAATCAGCTCCCCAGCAACAATCAACAGAGGGCATATCAATCAGCCCCCCAGCAACACAGGACATACCAATCAGCTCCCCAGCAACACCGCACACAGGACATACCAATCAGCCCCCCAGAAACAATCAACACAGCACATACCAATCAGCCCCCCAGCAACAATCAACACAGGACATACCAATCAGCTCCCCAGCAACAATCAACACAGGGCATACCAATCTGCTCCCCAGCAACAATCAACACAGGACATACCAATCAGCTCACCAGCAACAATCAACACAGGACATACCAATCAGCTCCCCAGCAACAATCAACACAGGACATACCAATCAGCTTCCCAGCAATCAATCAACACAGGACATACCAATCAGCCCCCCAGCAACAATCAACACAGGGCATACCAATCAGCTTCCCCAGCAACACAGGACATACCAATCAGCTCCCCAGCAACAATCAACACAGGGCATACCAATCAGCTCCCCAGCAACAATCAACACAGGACATAGCAATCAGCACCCAAGCAACAATCAACACAGGGCATACCAATCAGCTCCCCAGCAACAATCAACACAGGGCATACCAATCAGCTCCCCAGCAACACAAGACATACCAATCAGCTCCCCAGCAACAATCAACACAGGACATTCCAATCAGCTCCCACAGCAACAATCAACACAGGGCATATCAATCAGCTCCCCAGCAACAATCAACACAGGACATACCAATCAGTTTCCCAGCAACACCCCACACAGGGCATACCAATCAGCTCCCCAGCAACAATCAACACAGGGCATTCCAATCAGCTCCCGAGCAACAATCAACACAGGACATACCAATCAGCACCCCAGCAACACCCCACACAGGGCATACCAATCAGCTCCCCAGCAACAATCAACACAGGGCATACCAATCAGCCCCCAGCAACAATCAATACAGGGCATACCAATCAGCTCCCCAGCAACACAGGACATACCAATCAGCACCCCAGCAACAATAAACACAGGACATACCAATCAGCTCACCAACAACAATAAACACAGGACATACCAATCAGCTCCCCAGCAACAATCAACACAGGACCTACCAATCAGCTTCCCAGCAACACACCTCACAGGGCATACCAATCAGCTCCCCAGCAACATACCAATCAGCTCCCCAGCAACAATCAACACAGGACATACCAATCAGCACCACAGCAACAATCAACACAGGACATACCAATCAGGTCCCCAGCAACAATCAACACAGGACATACCAATCAGCTCCCCAGTAACACCCCACACAGGACATACCAATCAGCTCCCCAGCAACAATAAACACAGGACAAACCAATCAGCTCCCCAGCAACAATAAACACAGGACATAACAACCAGCTCCCCAGCAACAATCAACACAGGACATTCCAATCAGCTCCCCAGCAACACAGGACATACCAATCAGCTCCCCATCAACAATCAACACAAGACATACCAATCAGCCCCCCAGCAACAATCAACACAGGGCATACCAATCAGCTCCCCAGCAACAATCAACACAGGACATACCAATCAGCCCCCCAGCAACAATCAACACAGGGCATACCAATCAGCTCCCCAGCAACAAAGGACATACCAATCAGCTCCCCAGCAACAATCAACACAGGGCATTCCAATCTGCCTCCCAGCAACAATCAACACAGGACATACCAATCAGCTCCCCATTAAAAATCAACACAGGGCATTCCAATCTGCGACCCAGCAACAATCAACACAGGGCATACCAATCAGCTCCCCAGCAACAATCAACACAGGGCATACCAATCAGCTCCCCAGCAACAATCAACACAGGACATACCAATCAGCTTCCCAGCAACAATCAACACAGGGCATACAAATCTGCTCCCCAGCAACAATCAACACAAGACATACCAATCAGCCACACAGCAACAATCAAAACAGGACATACCAATCAGCTTCCCAGCAACAATCAACACAGGACATACCAATTAGCCCCCCAGCAACAATCAACACAGGGCATACCAATCAGCTCCCCAGCAACACAGGACATACCAATCAGCTCCCCAGCAACAATCAACACAGGGCATACCAATCAGCTTCCAGCAACAATCAACACAGGGCATATCAATCAGCTCCCCAGCAACAATCAACACAGGACATACCAATCAGCTCCCCAGCAACTCAGGACATACCAATAAGCTCCCCAGCAACAATCAAGACAGGACATACCAATCAGCCCCCAGCAACACAGGACATACCAATCAGCCCCCCAGCAACACCCCACACAGGACATACCAATCAGCTCCCCAGCAACAATCAACACAGGGCAAACCAACCAGCTCCCCAAGCAACAATCAACACAAGGCATACCAATCAGCCCACCAGCAACAAAGGACATACCAATCAGCTCCCCAGCAACAATCAACAGAGGGCATATCAATCAGCCCCCCAGCAACACAGGACATACCAATCAGCTCCCCAGCAACACCGCACACAGGACATACCAATCAGCCCCCCAGAAACAATCAACACAGCACATACCAATCAGCCCCCCAGCAACAATCAACACAGGACATACCAATCAGCTCCCCAGCAACAATCAACACAGGGCATACCAATCTGCTCCCCAGCAACAATCAACACAGGACATACCAATCAGCTCACCAGCAACAATCAACACAGGACATACCAATCAGCTCCCCAGCAACAATCAACACAGGGCATACCAATCAGCTCCCCAGCAACACAAGACATACCAATCAGCTCCCCAGCAACAATCAACACAGGACATTCCAATCAGCTCCCACAGCAACAATCAACACAGGGCATATCAATCAGCTCCCCAGCAACAATCAACACAGGACATTCCAATCAGCTCCCACAGCAACAATCAACACAGGGCATATCAATCAGCTCCCCAGCAACAATCAACACAGGACATACCAATCAGTTCCCCAGCAACACCCCACACAGGGCATACCAATCAGCTCCCCAGCAACAATCAACACAGGGCATTCCAATCAGCTCCCGTGCAACAATCAACACAGGACATACCAATCAGCACCCCAGCAACACCCCACACAGGGCATACCAATCAGCTCCCCAGCAACAATCAACACAGGGCATACCAATCAGCCCCCAGCAACAATCAATACAGGGCATACCAATCAGCTCCCCAGCAACACAGGACATACCAATCAGCACCCCAGCAACAATAAACACAGGACATACCAATCAGCTCACCAACAACAATAAACACAGGACATACCAATCAGCTCCCCAGCAACAATCAACACAGGACCTACCAATCAGCTTCCCAGCAACACACCTCACAGGGCATACCAATCAGCTCCCCAGCAACATACCAATCAGCTCCCCAGCAACAATCAACACAGGGCATACCAATCAGCTCCCCAGCAACAATCAACACAGGACATACCAATCAGCTCCCAAGCAACAATCAACACAAGGCATACCAATCAGCTCCCCAGCAACAATCAACACAGGGCATACCAATCAGCTCCCCAGCAACAATCAACACAGGACATACCAATCAGCTTCCCAGCAACACCCCTCACAGGGCATACCAATCAGCTCCCCAGCAACATACCAATCAGCTCCCCAGCAACAATCAACACAGGGCATACCAATCAGCTCCCCAGCAACAATCAACACAGGACATACCAATCAGCTCCCAAGCAACAATCAACACAGGGCATACCAATCAGCTCCCCAGCAACAATCAACACAGGGCATACCAATCAGCTCCCCAGCAACAATCAACACAGGACATACCAATCAGCTCCCCAGCAACTCAGGACATACCAATAAGCTCCCCAGCAACAATCAAGACAGGACATACCAGTCAGCTTCCCAGCAACAATCAACACAGGGCATACCAATCTGCTCCCCAGCAACAATCAACACAAGACATACCAATCAGCTCCCCAGCAACAATCAAAACAGGACATACCAATCAGCTCCCTGCAACAATCAACACAGGACATACCAATTAGCCCCCCAGCAACAATCAACACAGGGCATACCGATCAGCTCCCCAGCAACACAGGACCTACCAATCAGCTTCCCAGCAACACCCCTCACAGGGCATACCAATCAGCTCCCCAGCAACATACCAATCAGCTCCCCAGCAACAATCAACACAGGGCATACCAATCAGCTCCCCAGCAACAATCAACACAGGACATACCAATCAGCTTCCAAGCAACAATCAACACAGGGCAAACCAATCAGCTCCCCAGCAACAATCAACACAGGGCATACCAATCAGCTCCCCAGCAACAATCAACACAGGACATACCAATCAGCTTCCCAGCAACACCCCTCACAGGGCATACCAATCAGCTCCCCAGCAACATACCAATCAGCTCCCCAGCAACAATCAACACAGGACATACCAATCAGCCTCCCAGCAACTCAGGACATACCAATAAGCTCCCCAGCAACAATCAAGACAGGACATACCAGTCAGCTTCCCAGCAACAATCAACACAGTGCATACCAATCTGCTCCCCAGCAACAATCAACACAAGACATACCAATCAGCTCCCCAGCAACAATCAACACAGGACATACCAATCAGCTCCCCAGCAACACAGGACATACCAATCAGCTCCCCAGCAACAATCAACACAGGACATACCAATCAGCACCCAAGCAACAATCAACACAGGACATACCAATCAGCTCCCCAGCAACAATCAACACAGGACATACCAATCAGCTCCCCAGCAACAATCAACACAGGACATACCAATCAGCTCCCCAGCAACACAGGACATACCAATCAGCTCCCCAGCAACAATCAACACAGGACATACCAATCAGCACCCCAGCAACACCCCACACAGGGCATACCAATCAGCTCCCCAGCAACAATCAACACAGGACATAGCAATCAGCTCCCCAGCAACAATCAACACAGGGCATACCAATCAGCAACCCAGCAACACAGGACGTACCAATCAGCTCCCCAGCAACAATCAACACAGGACATACCAATCAGTTCCCCAGCAACAATCAACACAGGGCATACCAATCACATCCCCAGCAACAATCAACACAGGGCATACCAATCAGCTTCCCAGCAACAATCAACACAGGGCATACCAATCTGCTCCCCAGCAACACAGGACATACCAATCAGCTCCCCAGCAACAACCAACACAAGACATACCAATCAGCTCCCCAGCAACAATCAACACAGGACATACCAATCAGCCCCCCAGCAACAATCAACAAAGGACATACCAATCAGCTCTCCAGCAACAATCAACACAGGACATACCAATCAGCTCCCCAGCAACAATCAACACAGGACATACCAATCAGCTCCCCAGCAACAATCAACACAGGACATACCAATCAGCACCCCAGCAACAATCAACACAGGACATACCAATCAGCTCCCCAGCAACAATCAACACAGGACATACCAATCAGCTCCCCAGCAACAATCAACACAGGACATACCAATCAGCTCCCCAGCAACAATCAACACAGGACATACCAATCAGCACCCCAGCAACAATCAACACAGGACATACCAATCAGCTACCCAGCAACAATCAACACAGGACATTCCAATCAGCTGCCACCAACACAGGACATACCAATCAGCTCCCCATCAACAATCAACACAGGACATACCAATCAGCTCCCCAGCAACAATCAACACAGGGCATACCAATCAGCTCCCCAGCAACAATCAACACAGGACATACCAATCAGTTCCCCAGCAACAATCAACACAGGGCACACCAATCAGCTCCCCAGCAACAAAGGACATACCAATCAGCTCCCCAGCAACAATCAACACAGGGCATACCAATCAGCCCTCCAGCAACAATCAACATAGGACATACCAATCAGCTTCCCAGCAACAATCAACACAGGGCATACCAATCTGCTCCTCCAGCAACACTCAACACAGGGCATACCAATCAGCTCCCCAGCAACAATCAACACAGGACATACCAATCAGCCCCCCAAGCAACAATCAACACAGGGCATACCAATCAGCCTCCCAGCAACAATCAACACAGGACATACCAATCAGTTCCCCAGCAACAATCAACACAGGGCATACCAATCAGCTCCCCAGCAACAATCAACACAGGACATACCAATCAGCTTCCCAGCAACACCCCTCACAGGGCATACCAATCAGCTCCCCAGCAACATACCAATCAGCTCCCCAGCAACAATCAACACAGGGCATACCAATCAGCTCCCCAGCAACAATCAACACAGGACATACCAATCAGCTCCCAAGCAACAATCAACACAGGGCATACCAATCAGCTCCCCAGCAACAATCAACACAGGGCATACCAATCAGCTCCCCAGCAACAATCAACACAGGACATACCAATCAGCTCCCCAGCAACTCAGGACATACCAATAAGCTCCCCAGCAACAATCAAGACAGGAAATACCAGTCAGCTTCCCAGCAACAATCAACACAGGGCATACCAATCTGCTCCCCAGCAACAATCAACACAAGACATACCAATCAGCTCCCCAGCAACAATCAAAACAGGACATACCAATCAGCTCCCTGCAACAATCAACACAGGACATACCAATTAGCCCCCCAGCAACAATCAACACAGGGCATACCGATCAGCTCCCCAGCAACACAGGACCTACCAATCAGCTTCCCAGCAACACCCCTCACAGGGCATACCAATCAGCTCCCCAGCAACATACCAATCAGCTCCCCAGCAACAATCAACACAGGGCATACCAATCAGCTCCCCAGCAACAATCAACACAGGACATACCAATCAGCTTCCAAGCAACAATCAACACAGGGCAAACCAATCAGCTCCCCAGCAACAATCAACACAGGGCATACCAATCAGCTCCCCAGCAACAATCAACACAGGACATACCAATCAGCTTCCCAGCAACACCCCTCACAGGGCATACCAATCAGCTCCCCAGCAACATACCAATCAGCTCCCCAGCAACAATCAACACAGGACATACCAATCAGCCTCCCAGCAACTCAGGACATACCAATATGCTCCCCAGCAACAATCAAGACAGGACATACCAGTCAGCTTCCCAGCAACAATCAACACAGTGCATACCAATCTGCTCCCCAGCAACAATCAACACAAGACATACCAATCAGCTCCCCAGCAACAATCAACACAGGACATACCAATCAGCTCCCCAGCAACACAGGACATACCAATCAGCTCCCCAGCAACAATCAACACAGGACATACCAATCAGCACCCAAGCAACAATCAACACAGGACATACCAATCAGCTCCCCAGCAACAATCAACACAGGACATACCAATCAGCTCCCCAGCAACAATCAACACAGGACATACCAATCAGCTCCCCAGCAACACAGGACATACCAATCAGCTCCCCAGCAACAATCAACACAGGACATACCAATCAGCACCCCAGCAACACCCCACACAGGGCATACCAATCAGCTCCCCAGCAACAATCAACACAGGACATAGCAATCAGCTCCCCAGCAACAATCAACACAGGGCATACCAATCAGCAACCCAGCAACACAGGACGTACCAATCAGCTCCCCAGCAACAATCAACACAGGACATACCAATCAGTTCCCCAGCAACAATCAACACAGGGCATACCAATCACATCCCCAGCAACAATCAACACAGGGCATACCAATCAGCTTCCCAGCAACAATCAACACAGGGCATACCAATCTGCTCCCCAGCAACACAGGACATACCAATCAGCTCCCCAGCAACAACCAACACAAGACATACCAATCAGCTCCCCAGCAACAATCAACACAGGACATACCAATCAGCCCCCCAGCAACACTCAACACAGGACATACCAATCAGCTCCCCAGCAACAATCAACACAGGACATACCAATCAGCTCCCCAGCAACAATCAACACAGGACATACCAATCAGCACCCCAGCAACAATCAACACAGGACATACCAATCAGCTCCCCAGCAACAATCAACACAGGACATACCAATCAGCTCCCCAGCAACTCAGGACATACCAATAAGCTCCCCAGCAACAATCAAGACAGGACATACCAGTCAGCTTCCCAGCAACAATCAACACAGGGCATACCAATCTGCTCCCCAGCAACAATCAACACAAGACATACCAATCAGCTCCCCAGCAACAATCAAAACAGGACATACCAATCAGCTCCCTGCAACAATCAACACAGGACATACCAATTAGCCCCCCAGCAACAATCAACACAGGGCATACCGATCAGCTCCCCAGCAACACAGGACCTACCAATCAGCTTCCCAGCAACACCCCTCACAGGGCATACCAATCAGCTCCCCAGCAACATACCAATCAGCTCCCCAGCAACAATCAACACAGGGCATACCAATCAGCTCCCCAGCAACAATCAACACAGGACATACCAATCAGCTTCCAAGCAACAATCAACACAGGGCAAACCAATCAGCTCCCCAGCAACAATCAACACAGGGCATACCAATCAGCTCCCCAGCAACAATCAACACAGGACATACCAATCAGCTTCCCAGCAACACCCCTCACAGGGCATACCAATCAGCTCCCCAGCAACATACCAATCAGCTCCCCAGCAACAATCAACACAGGACATACCAATCAGCCTCCCAGCAACTCAGGACATACCAATAAGCTCCCCAGCAACAATCAAGACAGGACATACCAGTCAGCTTCCCAGCAACAATCAACACAGTGCATACCAATCTGCTCCCCAGCAACAATCAACACAAGACATACCAATCAGCTCCCCAGCAACACAGGACATACCAATCAGCTCCCCAGCAACAATCAACACAGGACATACCAATCAGCACCCAAGCAACAATCAACACAGGACATACCAATCAGCTCCCCAGCAACAATCAACACAGGACATACCAATCAGCTCCCCAGCAACAATCAACACAGGACATACCAATCAGCTCCCCAGCAACACAGGACATACCAATCAGCTCCCCAGCAACAATCAACACAGGACATACCAATCAGCACCCCAGCAACACCCCACACAGGGCATACCAATCAGCTCCCCAGCAACAATCAACACAGGACATAGCAATCAGCTCCCCAGCAACAATCAACACAGGGCATACCAATCAGCTCCCCAGCAACAATCAACACAGGACATACCAATCAGCTCCCCAGCAACAATCAACAAAGGACATACCAATCAGCTCTCCAGCAACAATCAACACAGGACATACCAATCAGCTCCCCAGCAACAATCAACACAGGACATACCAATCAGCTCCCCAGCAACAATCAACACAGGACATACCAATCAGCACCCCAGCAACAATCAACACAGGACATACCAATCAGCTCCCCAGCAACAATCAACACAGGACATACCAATCAGCTCCCCAGCAACAATCAACACAGGACATACCAATCAGCTCCCCAGCAACAATCAACACAGGACATACCAATCAGCACCCCAGCAACAATCAACACAGGACATACCAATCAGCTACCCAGCAACAATCAACACAGGACATTCCAATCAGCTGCCACCAACACAGGACATACCAATCAGCTCCCCATCAACAATCAACACAGGACATACCAATCAGCTCCCCAGCAACAATCAACACAGGGCATACCAATCAGCTCCCCAGCAACAATCAACACAGGACATACCAATCAGTTCCCCAGCAACAATCAACACAGGGCACACCAATCAGCTCCCCAGCAACAAAGGACATACCAATCAGCTCCCCAGCAACAATCAACACAGGGCATACCAATCAGCCCTCCAGCAACAATCAACATAGGACATACCAATCAGCTTCCCAGCAACAATCAACACAGGGCATACCAATCTGCTCCTCCAGCAACACTCAACACAGGGCATACCAATCAGCTCCCCAGCAACAATCAACACAGGACATACCAATCAGCCCCCCAAGCAACAATCAACACAGGGCATACCAATCAGCCTCCCAGCAACAATCAACACAGGACATACCAATCAGTTCCCCAGCAACAATCAACACAGGGCATACCAATCAGCTCCCCAGCAACAATCAACACAGGACATACCAATCAGCTTCCCAGCAACACCCCTCACAGGGCATACCAATCAGCTCCCCAGCAACATACCAATCAGCTCCCCAGCAACAATCAACACAGGGCATACCAATCAGCTCCCCAGCAACAATCAACACAGGACATACCAATCAGCTCCCAAGCAACAATCAACACAGGGCATACCAATCAGCTCCCCAGCAACAATCAACACAGGGCATACCAATCAGCTCCCCAGCAACAATCAACACAGGACATACCAATCAGCTCCCCAGCAACTCAGGACATACCAATAAGCTCCCCAGCAACAATCAAGACAGGACATACCAGTCAGCTTCCCAGCAACAATCAACACAGGGCATACCAATCTGCTCCCCAGCAACAATCAACACAAGACATACCAATCAGCTCCCCAGCAACAATCAAAACAGGACATACCAATCAGCTCCCTGCAACAATCAACACAGGACATACCAATTAGCCCCCCAGCAACAATCAACACAGGGCATACCGATCAGCTCCCCAGCAACACAGGACCTACCAATCAGCTTCCCAGCAACACCCCTCACAGGGCATACCAATCAGCTCCCCAGCAACATACCAATCAGCTCCCCAGCAACAATCAACACAGGGCATACCAATCAGCTCCCCAGCAACAATCAACACAGGACATACCAATCAGCTTCCAAGCAACAATCAACACAGGGCAAACCAATCAGCTCCCCAGCAACAATCAACACAGGGCATACCAATCAGCTCCCCAGCAACAATCAACACAGGACATACCAATCAGCTTCCCAGCAACACCCCTCACAGGGCATACCAATCAGCTCCCCAGCAACATACCAATCAGCTCCCCAGCAACAATCAACACAGGACATACCAATCAGCCTCCCAGCAACTCAGGACATACCAATATGCTCCCCAGCAACAATCAAGACAGGACATACCAGTCAGCTTCCCAGCAACAATCAACACAGTGCATACCAATCTGCTCCCCAGCAACAATCAACACAAGACATACCAATCAGCTCCCCAGCAACAATCAACACAGGACATACCAATCAGCTCCCCAGCAACACAGGACATACCAATCAGCTCCCCAGCAACAATCAACACAGGACATACCAATCAGCACCCAAGCAACAATCAACACAGGACATACCAATCAGCTCCCCAGCAACAATCAACACAGGACATACCAATCAGCTCCCCAGCAACAATCAACACAGGACATACCAATCAGCTCCCCAGCAACACAGGACATACCAATCAGCTCCCCAGCAACAATCAACACAGGACATACCAATCAGCACCCCAGCAACACCCCACACAGGGCATACCAATCAGCTCCCCAGCAACAATCAACACAGGACATAGCAATCAGCTCCCCAGCAACAATCAACACAGGGCATACCAATCAGCAACCCAGCAACACAGGACGTACCAATCAGCTCCCCAGCAACAATCAACACAGGGCATACCAATCAGCTCCCCAGCAACAATCAACACAGGACATACCAATCAGCTTCCCAGCAACACCCCTCACAGGGCATACCAATCAGCTCCCCAGCAACATACCAATCAGCTCCCCAGCAACAATCAACACAGGACATACCAATCAGCCTCCCAGCAACTCAGGACATACCAATAAGCTCCCCAGCAACAATCAAGACAGGACATACCAGTCAGCTTCCCAGCAACAATCAACACAGTGCATACCAATCTGCTCCCCAGCAACAATCAACACAAGACATACCAATCAGCTCCCCAGCAACACAGGACATACCAATCAGCTCCCCAGCAACAATCAACACAGGACATACCAATCAGCACCCAAGCAACAATCAACACAGGACATACCAATCAGCTCCCCAGCAACAATCAACACAGGACATACCAATCAGCTCCCCAGCAACAATCAACACAGGACATACCAATCAGCTCCCCAGCAACACAGGACATACCAATCAGCTCCCCAGCAACAATCAACACAGGACATACCAATCAGCACCCCAGCAACACCCCACACAGGGCATACCAATCAGCTCCCCAGCAACAATCAACACAGGACATAGCAATCAGCTCCCCAGCAACAATCAACACAGGGCATACCAATCAGCTCCCCAGCAACAATCAACACAGGACATACCAATCAGCTCCCCAGCAACAATCAACAAAGGACATACCAATCAGCTCTCCAGCAACAATCAACACAGGACATACCAATCAGCTCCCCAGCAACAATCAACACAGGACATACCAATCAGCTCCCCAGCAACAATCAACACAGGACATACCAATCAGCACCCCAGCAACAATCAACACAGGACATACCAATCAGCTCCCCAGCAACAATCAACACAGGACATACCAATCAGCTCCCCAGCAACAATCAACACAGGACATACCAATCAGCTCCCCAGCAACAATCAACACAGGACATACCAATCAGCACCCCAGCAACAATCAACACAGGACATACCAATCAGCTACCCAGCAACAATCAACACAGGACATTCCAATCAGCTGCCACCAACACAGGACATACCAATCAGCTCCCCATCAACAATCAACACAGGACATACCAATCAGCTCCCCAGCAACAATCAACACAGGGCATACCAATCAGCTCCCCAGCAACAATCAACACAGGACATACCAATCAGTTCCCCAGCAACAATCAACACAGGGCACACCAATCAGCTCCCCAGCAACAAAGGACATACCAATCAGCTCCCCAGCAACAATCAACACAGGGCATACCAATCAGCCCTCCAGCAACAATCAACATAGGACATACCAATCAGCTTCCCAGCAACAATCAACACAGGGCATACCAATCTGCTCCTCCAGCAACACTCAACACAGGGCATACCAATCAGCTCCCCAGCAACAATCAACACAGGACATACCAATCAGCCCCCCAAGCAACAATCAACACAGGGCATACCAATCAGCCTCCCAGCAACAATCAACACAGGACATACCAATCAGTTCCCCAGCAACAATCAACACAGGGCATACCAATCAGCTCCCCAGCAACAATCAACACAGGACATACCAATCAGCTTCCCAGCAACACCCCTCACAGGGCATACCAATCAGCTCCCCAGCAACATACCAATCAGCTCCCCAGCAACAATCAACACAGGGCATACCAATCAGCTCCCCAGCAACAATCAACACAGGACATACCAATCAGCTCCCAAGCAACAATCAACACAGGGCATACCAATCAGCTCCCCAGCAACAATCAACACAGGGCATACCAATCAGCTCCCCAGCAACAATCAACACAGGACATACCAATCAGCTCCCCAGCAACTCAGGACATACCAATAAGCTCCCCAGCAACAATCAAGACAGGACATACCAGTCAGCTTCCCAGCAACAATCAACACAGGGCATACCAATCTGCTCCCCAGCAACAATCAACACAAGACATACCAATCAGCTCCCCAGCAACAATCAAAACAGGACATACCAATCAGCTCCCTGCAACAATCAACACAGGACATACCAATTAGCCCCCCAGCAACAATCAACACAGGGCATACCGATCAGCTCCCCAGCAACACAGGACCTACCAATCAGCTTCCCAGCAACACCCCTCACAGGGCATACCAATCAGCTCCCCAGCAACATACCAATCAGCTCCCCAGCAACAATCAACACAGGGCATACCAATCAGCTCCCCAGCAACAATCAACACAGGACATACCAATCAGCTTCCAAGCAACAATCAACACAGGGCAAACCAATCAGCTCCCCAGCAACAATCAACACAGGGCATACCAATCAGCTCCCCAGCAACAATCAACACAGGACATACCAATCAGCTTCCCAGCAACACCCCTCACAGGGCATACCAATCAGCTCCCCAGCAACATACCAATCAGCTCCCCAGCAACAATCAACACAGGACATACCAATCAGCCTCCCAGCAACTCAGGACATACCAATATGCTCCCCAGCAACAATCAAGACAGGACATACCAGTCAGCTTCCCAGCAACAATCAACACAGTGCATACCAATCTGCTCCCCAGCAACAATCAACACAAGACATACCAATCAGCTCCCCAGCAACAATCAACACAGGACATACCAATCAGCTCCCCAGCAACACAGGACATACCAATCAGCTCCCCAGCAACAATCAACACAGGACATACCAATCAGCACCCAAGCAACAATCAACACAGGACATACCAATCAGCTCCCCAGCAACAATCAACACAGGACATACCAATCAGCTCCCCAGCAACAATCAACACAGGACATACCAATCAGCTCCCCAGCAACACAGGACATACCAATCAGCTCCCCAGCAACAATCAACACAGGACATACCAATCAGCACCCCAGCAACACCCCACACAGGGCATACCAATCAGCTCCCCAGCAACAATCAACACAGGACATAGCAATCAGCTCCCCAGCAACAATCAACACAGGGCATACCAATCAGCAACCCAGCAACACAGGACGTACCAATCAGCTCCCCAGCAACAATCAACACAGGACATACCAATCAGTTCCCCAGCAACAATCAACACAGGGCATACCAATCACATCCCCAGCAACAATCAACACAGGGCATACCAATCAGCTTCCCAGCAACAATCAACACAGGGCATACCAATCTGCTCCCCAGCAACACAGGACATACCAATCAGCTCCCCAGCAACAACCAACACAAGACATACCAATCAGCTCCCCAGCAACAATCAACACAGGACATACCAATCAGCCCCCCAGCAACACTCAACACAGGACATACCAATCAGCTCCCCAGCAACAATCAACACAGGACATACCAATCAGCTCCCCAGCAACAATCAACACAGGACATACCAATCAGCACCCCAGCAACAATCAACACAGGACATACCAATCAGCTCCCCAGCAACAATCAACACAGGACATACCAATCAGCTCCCCAGCAACTCAGGACATACCAATAAGCTCCCCAGCAACAATCAAGACAGGACATACCAGTCAGCTTCCCAGCAACAATCAACACAGGGCATACCAATCTGCTCCCCAGCAACAATCAACACAAGACATACCAATCAGCTCCCCAGCAACAATCAAAACAGGACATACCAATCAGCTCCCTGCAACAATCAACACAGGACATACCAATTAGCCCCCCAGCAACAATCAACACAGGGCATACCGATCAGCTCCCCAGCAACACAGGACCTACCAATCAGCTTCCCAGCAACACCCCTCACAGGGCATACCAATCAGCTCCCCAGCAACATACCAATCAGCTCCCCAGCAACAATCAACACAGGGCATACCAATCAGCTCCCCAGCAACAATCAACACAGGACATACCAATCAGCTTCCAAGCAACAATCAACACAGGGCAAACCAATCAGCTCCCCAGCAACAATCAACACAGGGCATACCAATCAGCTCCCCAGCAACAATCAACACAGGACATACCAATCAGCTTCCCAGCAACACCCCTCACAGGGCATACCAATCAGCTCCCCAGCAACATACCAATCAGCTCCCCAGCAACAATCAACACAGGACATACCAATCAGCCTCCCAGCAACTCAGGACATACCAATAAGCTCCCCAGCAACAATCAAGACAGGACATACCAGTCAGCTTCCCAGCAACAATCAACA
Organism: Salmo salar; assembly: GCF_965601325.2. Lineage (NCBI taxonomy): Eukaryota > Metazoa > Chordata > Actinopteri > Salmoniformes > Salmonidae > Salmo > Salmo salar. The sequence continues at coordinate 17,199,096 of NC_138305.1, forward strand.
CAGTGCATACCAATCTGCTCCCCAGCAACAATCAACACAAGACATACCAATCAGCTCCCCAGCAACACAGGACATACCAATCAGCTCCCCAGCAACAATCAACACAGGACATACCAATCAGCACCCAAGCAACAATCAACACAGGACATACCAATCAGCTCCCCAGCAACAATCAACACAGGACATACCAATCAGCTCCCCAGCAACAATCAACACAGGACATACCAATCAGCTCCCCAGCAACACAGGACATACCAATCAGCTCCCCAGCAACAATCAACACAGGACATACCAATCAGCACCCCAGCAACACCCCACACAGGGCATACCAATCAGCTCCCCAGCAACAATCAACACAGGACATAGCAATCAGCTCCCCAGCAACAATCAACACAGGGCATACCAATCAGCAACCCAGCAACACAGGACGTACCAATCAGCTCCCCAGCAACAATCAACACAGGACATACCAATCAGTTCCCCAGCAACAATCAACACAGGGCATACCAATCACATCCCCAGCAACAATCAACACAGGGCATACCAATCAGCTTCCCAGCAACAATCAACACAGGGCATACCAATCTGCTCCCCAGCAACACAGGACATACCAATCAGCTCCCCAGCAACAACCAACACAAGACATACCAATCAGCTCCCCAGCAACAATCAACACAGGACATACCAATCAGCCCCCCAGCAACACTCAACACAGGACATACCAATCAGCTCCACCGCAACAATCAACACAGGACATACCAATCAGCTCCCCAGCAACAATCAACAAAGGACATACCAATCAGCTCTCCAGCAACAATCAACACAGGACATACCAATCAGCTCCCCAGCAACAATCAACACAGGACATACCAATCAGCTCCCCAGCAACAATCAACACAGGACATACCAATCAGCACCCCAGCAACAATCAACACAGGACATACCAATCAGCTCCCCAGCAACAATCAACACAGGACATACCAATCAGGTCCCCAGCAACAATCAACACAGGACATACCAATCAGCTCCCCAGCAACAATCAACACAGGACATACCAATCAGCACCCCAGCAACAATCAACACAGGACATACCAATCAGCTACCCAGCAACAATCAACACAGGACATTCCAATCAGCTGCCACCAACAGAGGACATACCAATCAGCTCCCCATCAACAATCAACACAGGACATACCAATCAGCTCCCCAGCAACAATCAACACAGGGCATACCAATCAGCTCCCCAGCAACAATCAACACAGGACATACCAATCAGTTCCCCAGCAACAATCAACACAGGGCACACCAATCAGCTCCCCAGCAACAAAGGACATACCAATCAGCTCCCCAGCAACAATCAACACAGGGCATACCAATCAGCCCTCCAACAACAATCAACATAGGACATACCAATCAGCTTCCCAGCAACAATCAACACAGGGCATACCAATCTGCTCCTCCAGCAACACTCAACACAGGGCATACCAATCAGCTCCCCAGCAACAATCAACACAGGACATACCAATCAGCCCCCCAAGCAACAATCAACACAGGGCATACCAATCAGCCTCCCAGCAACAATCAACACAGGACATACCAATCAGTTCCCCAGCAACAATCAACACAGGGCATACCAATCACCTCCCCAGCAACAATCAACACAGGGCATACCAATCAGCTTCCCAGCAACAATCAACACAGGGCATACCAATCTGCTCCCCAGCAACACAGGACATACCAATCAGCTCCCCAGCAATAACCAACACAAGACATACCAATCAGCTCCCCAGCAACAATCAACACAGGACATACCAATCAGCCCCCCAGCAACACTCAACACAGGACATACCAATCAGCTCCACCGCAACAATCAACACAGGACATACCAATCAGCTCCCCAGCAACAATCAACAAAGGACATACCAATCAGCTCTCCAGCAACAATCAACACAGGACATACCAATCAGCTCCCCAGCAACAATCAACACAGGACATACCAATCAGCTACCCAGCAACAATCAACACAGGACATACCAATCAGCACCCCAGCAACAATCAACACAGGACATACCAATCAGCTCCCCAGCAACAATAAACACAGGACAAACCAATCAGCTCCCCAGCAACAATAAACACAGGACATACCAACCAGCTCCCCAGCAGCAATCAACACAGGACATTCCAATCAGCTGCCACCAACACAGGACATACCAATCAGCTCCCCATCAACAATCAACACAGGACATACCAATCAGCTCCCCAGCAACAATCAACACAGGGCATACCAATCAGCTCCCCAGCAACAATCAACACAGGACATACCAATCAGTTCCCCAGCAACAATCAACACAGGGCACACCAATCAGCTCCCCAGCAACAAAGGACATACCAATCAGCTCCCCAGCAACAATCAACACAGGGCATACCAGTCAGCCCTCCAGCAACAATCAACATAGGACATTCCAATCAGCTCCCAGCAACAATCAACACAGGGCATACCAATCTGCTCCTCCAGCAACAATCAACACAGGGCATACCAATCAGCTTCCCAGCAACAATCAACACAGGACATACCAATCAGCCCCCCAAGCAACAATCAACACAGGGCATACCAATCAGCCTCCCAGCAACAATCAACAGCTCCACCGCAACAATCAACACAGGACATACCAATCAGCTCCCCAGCAACAATCAACAAAGGACATACCAATCAGCTCTCCAGCAACAATCAACACAGGACATACCAATCAGCTCCCCAGCAACAATCAACACAGGACATACCAATCAGCTACCCAGCAACAATCAACACAGGACATACCAATCAGCACCCCAGCAACAATCAACACAGGACATACCAATCAGCTCCCCAGCAACAATAAACACAGGACATACCAACCAGCTCCCCAGCAGCAATCAACACAGGACATTCCAATCAGCTGCCACCAACACAGGACATACCAATCAGCTCCCCATCAACAATCAACACAGGACATACCAATCAGCTCCCCAGCAACAATCAACACAGGGCATACCAATCAGCTCCCCAGCAACAATCAACACAGGACATACCAATCAGTTCCCCAGCAACAATCAACACAGGGCACACCAATCAGCTCCCCAGCAACAAAGGACATACCAATCAGCTCCCCAGCAACAATCAACACAGGGCATACCAGTCAGCCCTCCAGCAACAATCAACATAGGACATTCCAATCAGCTCCCAGCAACAATCAACACAGGGCATACCAATCTGCTCCTCCAGCAACAATCAACACAGGGCATACCAATCAGCTTCCCAGCAACAATCAACACAGGACATACCAATCAGCCCCCCAAGCAACAATCAACACAGGGCATACCAATCAGCCTCCCAGCAACAATCAACACAGAACATACCAATCAGCCCCCCAAGCAACAATCAACACAGGGCATACCAATCAGCCCACCAGCAACAAAGGACATACCAATCTGCTCCCCAGCAACAATCAACACAGGGCATATCAATCAGCGCCCCAGCAACAAAGGACATACAAATCAGCTCCCCAGCAACACCGCACACAGGACATACCAATCAGCCCCCCAGCAACAATAAACACAGGACATACCAATCAGCTCCCCAGCAACAATCAACAAAGGACATACCAATCAGCTCCCCAGCAACAATCAACCCAGGACATACCAATCAGCTCCCCAGCAACACCCCTCACTGGGCATACCAATCAGTTCCCCAGCAACATACCAATCAGCTCCCCAGCAACAATCAACACAGGACATACCAATCAGCTCCCCAACAACAATCAACACAGGGCATACCAATCAGCTCCCCAGCAACATTCAACACAGGACATACCAATCAGCGCCCCAGCAACAATCAACACAGGGCATACCAATCAGCTCCCCAGCAACAATCAACACAGGACATACCAATCAGCTTCCCAGCAACAATCAACACAGGACATACCAATCAGCCCCCCAGCAACACAGGACATACCAATCAGCTCCCCAGCAACACAGGACATACCAATCAGCCTCCCAGCAACACAGGGCATACCAATCAGCTCCTCATCAACCATCAACACAGGGCATACCAATCAGCTCCCCAGCAACAATCAACACAGGATATACCAATTAGCCCCCCAGCAACAATCAACACAGGGCATACCAATCAGCTCCCCAGCAACAATCAACACAGGGCATACCAATCTGCTCCCCAGCAACAATCAACACAGGACATACCAATCAGCTCCCCAGCAACAATCAACACAGGGCATACCAATCAGCTCCCCAGCAACAATCAACACAGGACATACCAATCAGCTTCCCAGCAACAATCAACACAGGATATACCAATTAGCCCCCCAGCAACAATCAACACAGGGCATACCAATCAGCTCCCCAGCAACACAGGACATACCAATCAGCACCCCAGCAACAATCAACACAGGGCATACCAATCAGCTCCCCAGCAACAATCAACACAGGGCATACCAATCAGTCCCCAGCAACAATCAACACAGGACATACCAATCAGCTCCCCAGCAACTCAGGACATACCAATAAGCTCCCCAGCAACAATCAAGACAGGACATACCAATCAGCTTCCCAGCAACAATAAACACAGGACATACCAATCAGCTCCCCAGCAACAATCAACAAAGGACATACCAATCAGCTCCCCAGCAACAATCAACCCAGGACATACCAATCAGCTCCCCAGCAACACCCCTCACTGGGCATACCAATCAGTTCCCCAGCAACATACCAATCAGCTCCCCAGCAACAATCAACACAGGACATACCAATCAGCTCCCCAACAACAATCAACACAGGGCATACCAATCAGCTCCCCAGCAACATTCAACACAGGACATACCAATCAGCGCCCCAGCAACAATCAACACAGGGCATACCAATCAGCTCCCCAGCAACAATCAACACAGGACATACCAATCAGCCCCCCAGCAACACAGGACATACCAATCAGCTCCCCAGCAACACAGGACATACCAATCAGCTCCCCAGCAACACAGGACATACCAATCAGCCTCCCAGCAACACAGGGCATACCAATCAGCTCCTCATCAACCATCAACACAGGGCATACCAATCAGCTCCCCAGCAACAATCAACACAGGACATACCAATCAGCTCCCCAGCAACAATCAACACAGGACATACCAATCAGTTCCCCAGCAACACCCCACACAGGGCATACCAATCAGCTCCCCAGCAACAATCAACACAGGACATACCAATCAGCTCCCCAGCAACACCCCACACAGGCCATACCAATCAGCTCCCCAGCAACAATCAACACAGGACATACCAATCAGCTCCCCAGCAACACCCCACACCAGGGCATACCAATCAGTTCCCAGCAACAATCAACACAGGACATACCAATCAGCTCCCCAGCAACACCCCACACAGGACATACCAATCAGTTCCCCAGCAACAATCAACACAGGGGATACCATTCAGGTCCCCAGCAACAATCAACACAGGGCATACCAATCAGTTCCCCAGCAACAATCAACACAGGGCATACAAATCAGCTCCACAGCAACACAGGACATACCAATCAGCTCCCCAGCAACAATCAACACAGGACATACCAATCCGCCCCCCAGCAACAATCAAAACAGGACATACCAATCAGCCCCCCAGCAACAATCAACACAAGACATACCAATCAGCTCCCCAGCAACAATCAACACAGGACATACCAATCAGCTCCCCAGCAACACTCAACACAGGACATACCAATCAGCTCCCCAGCAACAATCAACACAGGACATACCAATCAGCTCCCCAGCAACAATCAACACAGGACATACCAATCAGCTCCCCAGCAACAATCAACACAGGACATACCAATCAGCTCCCCAGCAACAATCAACACAGGACATACCAATCAGCTCCCCAGCAACAAAGGACATACCAATCAGCTCCCCAGCAACAATCAACACAGGGCATTCCAATCTGCATCCCAGCAACAATCAACACAGGACATACCAATCAGCTCCCCAGCAACAATCAACACAGGGCATTCCAATCTGCCTCACAGCAACAATCAACACAGGACATACCAATCAGCTCCCCAGCAACAATCAACACAGGGCATACCAATCAGCTCCCCAGCAACAATCAACACAGATCATACCAATCAGCTACCCAGCAACAATCAACACAGGGCATACCAATCTCCTCCCCAGCAACAATCAACACAAGACATACCAATCAGCTTCCCAGCAACAATCAAAACAGGACATACCAATCAGCTTCCCAGCAACAATCAACACAGGACATACCAATTAGCCCCCCAGCAACAATCAACACAGGGCATACCAATCAGCTCCCCAGAAACACAGGACATACCAATCAGCCCCCAGCAACAATCAACACAGGGCATACCAATCAGCTTCCAGCAACAATAAACACAGGACATACCAATCAGCTCTCAAGCAACAATCAACACAGGGCATACCAATCAGCTCCCCAGCAACAATCAACACAGGGCATACCAATCAGCTCCCCAGCAACAATCAACACAGGACATACCAATCAGCTCCCCAGCAACTCAGGACATACCAATAAGCTCCCCAGCAACAATCAAGACAGGACATACCAATCAGCTTCCCAGCAACAATCAACACAGGACATACCAATTAGCCCCCCAGCAACAATCAACACAGGGCATACCAATCAGCTCCCCAGCAACACAGGACATACCAATCAGCACCCCAGCAACAATCAACACAGGGCATACCAATCAGCTTCCAGCAACAATCAAAACAGGACATACCAATCAGCTCCCAAGCAACAATCAACACAGGACATACCAATCAGCTCCCCAGCAACAATCAACACAGGACATACCAATCAGCTCCCCAGCAACAATCAACACAGGACATACCAATCAGCTCCCCAGCAACACAGGACATACCAATCAGCTCCCCAGCAACAATCAACACAGGACATACCAATCAGCTCCCCAGCAACACCCCACACAGGCCATACCAATCAGCTCCCCAGCAACAATCAACACAGGACATACCAATCAGCTCCCCAGCAACACCCCACACCAGGGCATACCAATCAGCTCCCCAGCAACAATCAACACAGGACATACCAATCAGCTCCCCAGCAACACCCCACACAGGACATACCAATCAGTTCCCCAGCAACAATCAACACAGGGGATACCATTCAGGTCCCCAGCAACAATCAACACAGGGCATACCAATCAGTTCCCCAGCAACAATCAACACAGGGCATACAAATCAGCTCCCCAGCAACACAGGACATACCAATCAGCTCCCCAGCAACAATCAACACAGGACATACCAATCCACCCCCCAGCAACAATCAAAACAGGACATACCAATCAGCTCCCCAGCAACAATCAACACAGGACATACCAATCAGCTCCCCAGCAACAATCAACACAGGACATACCAATCAGCTCCCCAGCAACAATCAACACAGGACATACCAATCAGCTCCCCAGCAACAATCAACACAGGACATACCAATCAGCTCCCCAGCAACAATCAACACAGGACATACCAATCAGCACCCCAGCAACAATCAACACAGGACATACCAATCAGCTCCCCAGCAACAATCAACACAGGACATACCAATCAGCTCCCCAGTAACACCCCACACAGGACATACCAATCAGCCCCCCAGCAACACAGGACATACCAATCAGCTCCCCAGCAACAATCAACACAGGGCATACCAATCAGCTCCCCAGCAACAAAGGACATACCAATCAGCTCCCCAGCAACAATCAACACAGGGCATTCCAATCTGCCTCCCAGCAACAATCAACACAGGACATACCAATCAGCTCCCCAGCAACAATCAACACAGGGCATTCCAATCTGCCTCACAGCAACAATCAAGACAGGACATACCAATCAGCTTCCCAGCAACAATCAACACAGGACATACCAATTAGCCCCCCAGCAACAATCAACACAGGGCATACCAATCAGCTCCCCAGCAACACAGGACATACCAATCAGCACCCCAGCAACAATCAACACAGGGCATACCAATCAGCTTCCAGCAACAATCAAAACAGGACATACCAATCAGCTCCCAAGCAACAATCAACACAGGACATACCAATCAGCTCCCCAGCAACAATCAACACAGGACATACCAATCAGCTCCCCAGCAACAATCAACACAGGACATACCAATCAGCTCCCCAGCAACACAGGACATACCAATCAGCTCCCCAGCAACAATCAACACAGGACATACCAATCAGCTCCCCAGCAACACCCCACACAGGCCATACCAATCAGCTCCCCAGCAACAATCAACACAGGACATACCAATCAGCTCCCCAGCAACACCCCACACCAGGGCATACCAATCAGCTCCCCAGCAACAATCAACACAGGACATACCAATCAGCTCCCCAGCAACACCCCACACAGGACATACCAATCAGTTCCCCAGCAACAATCAACACAGGGGATACCATTCAGGTCCCCAGCAACAATCAACACAGGGCATACCAATCAGTTCCCCAGCAACAATCAACACAGGGCATACAAATCAGCACCCCAGCAACACAGGACATACCAATCAGCTCCCCAGCAACAATCAACACAGGACATACCAATCCACCCCCCAGCAACAATCAACACAAGACATACCAATCAGCTCCCCAGCAACAATCAACACAGGACATACCAATCAGCTCCCCAGCAACACTCAACACAGGACATACCAATCAGCTCCCCAGCAACAATCAACACAGGACATACCAATCAGCTCCCCAGCAACAATCAACACAGGACATACCAATCAGCTCCCCAGCAACAATCAACACAGGACATACCAATCAGCTCCCCAGCAACAATCAACACAGGACATACCAATCAGCTCCCCAGCAACAATCAACACAGGACATACCAATCAGCACCCCAGCAACAATCAACACAGGACATACCAATCAGCTCCCCAGCAACAATCAACACAGGACATACCAATCAGCTCCCCAGTAACACCCCACACAGGACATACCAATCAGCCCCCCAGCAACACAGGACATACCAATCAGCTCCCCATCAACAATCAACACAGGGCATACCAATCAGCTCCCCAGCAACAATCAACACAGGACATACCAATCAGCTCCCCAGCAACAATCAACACAGGGCATACCAATCAGCTCCCCAGCAACAAAGGACATACCAATCAGCTCCCCAGCAACAATCAACACAGGGCATTCCAATCTGCCTCCCAGCAACAATCAACACAGGACATACCAATCAGTTCCCCAGCAACAATCAACACAGGGCATTCCAATCTGCCTCACAGCAACAATCAACACAGGACATACCAATCAGCTCCCCAGCAACAATCAACACAGGGCATACCAATCAGCTCCCCAGCAACAATCAACACAGATCATACCAATCAGCTACCCAGCAACAATCAACACAGGGCATACAAATCTCCTCCCCAGCAACAATCAACACAAGACATACCAATCAGCTTCCCAGCAACAATCAACACAGGACATACCAATTAGCCCCCCAGCAACAATCAACACAGGGCATACCAATCAGCTCCCCAGCAACACAGGACATACGAATCAGCCCCCAGCAACAATCAACACAGGGCATACCAATCAGCTTCCAGCAACAATAAACACAGGACATACCAATCAGCTCCCAAGCAACAATCAACACAGGGCATACCAATCAGCTCCCCAGCAACAATCAACACAGGGCATACCAATCAGCTCCCCAGCAACAATCAACACAGGACATAACAATCAGCTCCCCAGCAACTCAGGACATACCAATAAGCTCCCCAGCAACAATCAAGACAGGACATACCAATCAGCTTCCCAGCAACAATCAACACAGGACATACCAATTAGCCCCCCAGCAACAATCAACACAGGGCATACCAATCAGCTCCCCAGCAACACAGGACATACCAATCAGCACCCCAGCAACAATCAACACAGGGCATACCAATCAGCTTCCAGCAACAATCAAAACAGGACATACCAATCAGCTCCGAAGCAACAATCAACACAGGACATACCAATCAGCTCCACAGCAACAATCAACACAGGACATACCAATCAGCTCCCCAGCAACAATCAACACAGGACATACCAATCAGCTCCCCAGCAACACAGGACATACCAATCAGCTCCCCAGCAACAATCAACACAGGACATACCAATCAGCTCCCCAGCAACACCCCACACAGGGCATACCAATCAGCTCCCCAGCAACAATCAACACAGGGCATACCAATCAGCAACCCAGCAACACAGGACGTACCAATCAGCCCCCAGCAACAATCAACACAGGACATACCAATCAGTTCCCCAGCAACAATCAACACAGGGCATACCAATCACCTACCCAGCAACAATCAACACAGGGCATACCAATCAGCTTCCCAGCAACAATCAACACAGGGCATACCAATCTGCTCCCCAGCAACACAGGACATACCAATCAGCTCCCCAGCAACAATCAACACAGGACATACCAATCAGCCCCCCAGCAACACTCAACACAGGACATACCAATCAGCTCCCCAGCAACAATCAACACAGGACATACCAATCAGCTCTCCAGCAACAATCAACCTAGGACATACCAATCAGCTCCCCAGCAACAATCAACACAGGACATACCAATCAGCTCCCCAGCAACAATCAACACAGGACATACCAATCAGCACCCCAGCAACAATCAACACAGGAAATACCAATCAGCTCCCCAGCAACAATCAACACAGGACATACCAATCAGCTCCCCAGTAACACCCCACACAGGACAAACCAATCAGCCCCCCAGCAACACTAAACACAGGACATACCAACCAGCCTCCCAGCAACAATCAACACAGGACATTCCAAGCAGCTCCCCAGCAACACAGGACATACCAATCAGCTCCCCATCAACAATCAACACAGGACATACCAATCAGCTCCCCAGCAACAATCAACACAGGGCATACCAATCAGCTCCCCAGCAACAATCAACACAGGACATACCAATCAGCTCCCCAGCAACAATCAACACAGGGCATACCAATCAGCTCCCCAGCAACAAAGGACATACCAATCAGCTCCCCAGCAACCATCAACACAGGGCATTCCAATCTGCCTCCCAGCAACAATCAACACAGGACATACCAATCAGCTCCCCAGCAACAATCAACACAGGGCATTCCAATTTGCCTCCCAGCAACAATCAACACAGGGCATACCAATCAGCTCCCCAGCAACACAGGACATACCAATCAGCACCCCAGCAACAATCAACACAGGGCATACCAATCAGCTTCCAGCAACAATCAACACAGGACATACCAATCAGCTCCCAAGCAACAATCAACACAGGGGATACCATTCAGGTCCCCAGCAACAATCAACACAGGGCATACCAATCAGTTCCCCAGCAACAATCAACACAGGGCATACAAATCAGCCCCCCAGCAACACAGGACATACCAATCAGCTCCCCAGCAACAATCAACACAGGACATACCAATCCGCCCCCCAGCAACAATCAAAACAGGACATACCAATCAGCCCCCCAGCAACAATCAACACAAGACATACCAATCAGCTCCCCAGCAACAATCAACACAGGACATACCAATCAGCTCCCCAGCAACACTCAACACAGGACATACCAATCAGCTCCCCAGCAACAATCAACACAGGACATACCAATCAGCTCCCCAGCAACAATCAACACAGGACATACCAATCAGCTCCCCAGCAACAATCAACACAGGACATACCAATCAGCTCCCCAGCAACAATCAACACAGGACATACCAATCAGCTCCCCAGCAACAATCAACACAGGACATACCAATCAGCACCCCAGCAACAATCAACACAGGACATACCAATCAGCTCCCCAGCAACAATCAACACAGGACATACCAATCAGCTCCCCAGTAACACCCCACACAGGACATACCAATCAGCCCCCCAGCAACACAGGACATACCAATCAGCTCCCCATCAACAATCAACACAGGGCATACCAATCAGCTCCCCAGCAACAATCAACACAGGACATACCAATCAGCTCCCCAGCAACAATCAACACAGGGCATACCAATCAGCTCCCCAGCAACAAAGGACATACCAATCAGCTCCCCAGCAACAATCAACACAGGGCATTCCAATCTGCCTCCCAGCAACAATCAACACAGGACATACCAATCAGCTCCCCAGCAACAATCAACACAGGGCATACCAATCAGCTCCCCAGCAACAATCAACACATATCATACCAATCAGCTACCCAGCAACAATCAACACAGGGCATACAAATCTCCTCCCCAGCAACAATCAACACAAGACACACCAATCAGCTTCCCAGCAACAATCAAAACAGGACATACCAATCAGCTTCCCAGCAACAATCAACACAGGACATACCAATTAGCCCCCCAGCAACAATCAACACAGGGCATACCAATCAGCTCCCCAGCAACACAGGACATACGAATCAGCCCCCAGCAACAATCAACACAGGGCATACCAATCAGCTTCCAGCAACAATAAACACAGGACATACCAATCAGCTCCCAAGCAACAATCAACACAGGGCATACCAATCAGCTCCCCAGCAACAATCAACACAGGGCATACCAATCAGCTCCCCAGCAACAATCAACACAGGACATACCAATCAGCTCCCCAGCAACTCAGGACATACCAATAAGCTCCCCAGCAACAATCAAGACAGGACATACCAATCAGCTTCCCAGCAACAATCAACACAGGACATACCAATTAGCCCCCCAGCAACAATCAACACAGGGCATACCAATCAGCTCCCCAGCAACACAGGACATACGAATCAGCCCCCAGCAACAATCAACACAGGGCATACCAATCAGCTTCCAGCAACAATCAAAACAGGACATACCAATCAGCTCCGAAGCAACAATCAACACAGGACATACCAATCAGCTCCCCAGCAACACAGGACATACCAATCAGCTCCCCAGCAACAATCAACACAGGACATACCAATCAGCTCCCCAGCAACACCCCACACAGGCCATACCAATCAGCTCCCCAGCAACAATCAACACAGGACATACCAATCAGCTCCCCAGCAACACCCCACACCAGGGCATACCAATCAGCTCCCCAGCAACAATCAACACAGGACATACCAATCAGCTCCCCAGCAACACCCCACACAGGACATACCAATCAGTTCCCCAGCAACAATCAACACAGGGGATACCATTCAGGTCCCCAGCAACAATCAACACAGGGCATACCAATCAGTTCCCCAGCAACAATCAACACAGGGCATACAAATCAGCTCCCCAGCAACACAGGACATACCAATCAGCTCCCCAGCAACAATCAACACAGGACATACCAATCCACCCCCCAGCAACAATCAAAACAGGACATACCAATCAGCTCCCCAGCAACAATCAACACAGGACATACCAATCAGCTCCCCAGCAACAATCAACACAGGACATACCAATCAGCTCCCCAGCAACAATCAACACAGGACATACCAATCAGCTCCCCAGCAACAATCAACACAGGACATACCAATCAGCTCCCCAGCAACAATCAACACAGGACATACCAATCAGCACCCCAGCAACAATCAACACAGGACATACCAATCAGCTCCCCAGCAACAATCAACACAGGACATACCAATCAGCTCCCCAGTAACACCCCACACAGGACATACCAATCAGCCCCCCAGCAACACAGGACATACCAATCAGCTCCCCATCAACAATCAACACAGGGCATACCAATCAGCTCCCCAGCAACAATCAACACAGGACATACCAATCAGCTCCCCAGCAACAATCAACACAGGGCATACCAATCAGCTCCCCAGCAACAAAGGACATACCAATCAGCTCCCCAGCAACAATCAACACAGGGCATTCCAATCTGCCTCCCAGCAACAATCAACACAGGACATACCAATCAGCTCCCCAGCAACAATCAACACAGGGCATTCCAATCTGCCTCACAGCAACAATCAAGACAGGACATACCAATCAGCTTCCCAGCAACAATCAACACAGGACATACCAATTAGCCCCCCAGCAACAATCAACACAGGGCATACCAATCAGCTCCCCAGCAACACAGGACATACCAATCAGCACCCCAGCAACAATCAACACAGGGCATACCAATCAGCTTCCAGCAACAATCAAAACAGGACATACCAATCAGCTCCCAAGCAACAATCAACACAGGACATACCAATCAGCTCCCCAGCAACAATCAACACAGGACATACCAATCAGCTCCCCAGCAACAATCAACACAGGACATACCAATCAGCTCCCCAGCAACACAGGACATACCAATCAGCTCCCCAGCAACAATCAACACAGGACATACCAATCAGCTCCCCAGCAACACCCCACACAGGCCATACCAATCAGCTCCCCAGCAACAATCAACACAGGACATACCAATCAGCTCCCCAGCAACACCCCACACCAGGGCATACCAATCAGCTCCCCAGCAACAATCAACACAGGACATACCAATCAGCTCCCCAGCAACACCCCACACAGGACATACCAATCAGTTCCCCAGCAACAATCAACACAGGGGATACCATTCAGGTCCCCAGCAACAATCAACACAGGGCATACCAATCAGTTCCCCAGCAACAATCAACACAGGGCATACAAATCAGCACCCCAGCAACACAGGACATACCAATCAGCTCCCCAGCAACAATCAACACAGGACATACCAATCCACCCCCCAGCAACAATCAAAACAGGACATACCAATCAGCCCCCCAGCAACAATCAACACAAGACATACCAATCAGCTCCCCAGCAACAATCAACACAGGACATACCAATCAGCTCCCCAGCAACACTCAACACAGGACATACCATCAGCTCCCCAGCAACAATCAACACAGGACATACCAATCAGCTCCCCAGCAACAATCAACACAGGACATACCAATCAGCTCCCCAGCAACAATCAACACAGGACATACCAATCAGCTCCCCAGCAACAATCAACACAGGACATACCAATCAGCTCCCCAGCAACAATCAACACAGGACATACCAATCAGCACCCCAGCAACAATCAACACAGGACATACCAATCAGCTCCCCAGCAACAATCAACACAGGACATACCAATCAGCTCCCCAGTAACACCCCACACAGGACATACCAATCAGCCCCCCAGCAACACAGGACATACCAATCAGCTCCCCATCAACAATCAACACAGGGCATACCAATCAGCTCCCCAGCAACAATCAACACAGGACATACCAATCAGCTCCCCAGCAACAATCAACACAGGGCATACCAATCAGCTCCCCAGCAACAAAGGACATACCAATCAGCTCCCCAGCAACAATCAACACAGGGCATTCCAATCTGCCTCCCAGCAACAATCAACACAGGACATACCAATCAGTTCCCCAGCAACAATCAACACAGGGCATTCCAATCTGCCTCACAGCAACAATCAACACAGGACATACCAATCAGCTCCCCAGCAACAATCAACACAGGGCATACCAATCAGCTCCCCAGCAACAATCAACACAGATCATACCAATCAGCTACCCAGCAACAATCAACACAGGGCATACAAATCTCCTCCCCAGCAACAATCAACACAAGACATACCAATCAGCTTCCCAGCAACAATCAACACAGGACATACCAATTAGCCCCCCAGCAACAATCAACACAGGGCATACCAATCAGCTCCCCAGCAACACAGGACATACGAATCAGCCCCCAGCAACAATCAACACAGGGCATACCAATCAGCTTCCAGCAACAATAAACACAGGACATACCAATCAGCTCCCAAGCAACAATCAACACAGGGCATACCAATCAGCTCCCCAGCAACAATCAACACAGGGCATACCAATCAGCTCCCCAGCAACAATCAACACAGGACATAACAATCAGCTCCCCAGCAACTCAGGACATACCAATAAGCTCCCCAGCAACAATCAAGACAGGACATACCAATCAGCTTCCCAGCAACAATCAACACAGGACATACCAATTAGCCCCCCAGCAACAATCAACACAGGGCATACCAATCAGCTCCCCAGCAACACAGGACATACCAATCAGCACCCCAGCAACAATCAACACAGGGCATACCAATCAGCTTCCAGCAACAATCAAAACAGGACATACCAATCAGCTCCGAAGCAACAATCAACACAGGACATACCAATCAGCTCCACAGCAACAATCAACACAGGACATACCAATCAGCTCCCCAGCAACAATCAACACAGGACATACCAATCAGCTCCCCAGCAACACAGGACATACCAATCAGCTCCCCAGCAACAATCAACACAGGACATACCAATCAGCTCCCCAGCAACACCCCACACAGGGCATACCAATCAGCTCCCCAGCAACAATCAACACAGGACATAGCAATCAGCTCCCCAGCAACAATCAACACAGGGCATACCAATCAGCAACCCAGCAACACAGGACGTACCAATCAGCCCCCAGCAACAATCAACACAGGACATACCAATCAGTTCCCCAGCAACAATCAACACAGGGCATACCAATCACCTACCCAGCAACAATCAACACAGGGCATACCAATCAGCTTCCCAGCAACAATCAACACAGGGCATACCAATCTGCTCCCCAGCAACACAGGACATACCAATCAGCTCCCCAGCAACAATCAACACAGGACATACCAATCAGCCCCCCAGCAACACTCAACACAGGACATACCAATCAGCTCCCCAGCAACAATCAACACAGGACATACCAATCAGCTCTCCAGCAACAATCAACCTAGGACATACCAATCAGCTCCCCAGCAACAATCAACACAGGACATACCAATCAGCTCCCCAGCAACAATCAACACAGGACATACCAATCAGCACCCCAGCAACAATCAACACAGGAAATACCAATCAGCTCCCCAGCAACAATCAACACAGGACATACCAATCAGCTCCCCAGTAACACCCCACACAGGACAAACCAATCAGCCCCCCAGCAACACTAAACACAGGACATACCAACCAGCCTCCCAGCAACAATCAACACAGGACATTCCAAGCAGCTCCCCAGCAACACAGGACATACCAATCAGCTCCCCATCAACAATCAACACAGGACATACCAATCAGCTCCCCAGCAACAATCAACACAGGGCATACCAATCAGCTCCCCAGCAACAATCAACACAGGACATACCAATCAGCTCCCCAGCAACAATCAACACAGGGCATACCAATCAGCTCCCCAGCAACAAAGGACATACCAATCAGCTCCCCAGCAACCATCAACACAGGGCATTCCAATCTGCCTCCCAGCAACAATCAACACAGGACATACCAATCAGCTCCCCAGCAACAATCAACACAGGGCATTCCAATTTGCCTCCCAGCAACAATCAACACAGGGCATACCAATCAGCTCCCCAGCAACACAGGACATACCAATCAGCACCCCAGCAACAATCAACACAGGGCATACCAATCAGCTTCCAGCAACAATCAACACAGGACATACCAATCAGCTCCCAAGCAACAATCAACACAGGGCATACCAATCAGCTCCCCAGCAACAATCAACACAGGGCATACCAATCAGCTCCCCAGCAACAATCAACACAGGACATACCAATCAGCTCCCCAGCAACTCAGGACATACTAATAAGCTCCCCAGCAACAATCAACACAGGACATCAGCTTCCCAGCAACAATCAACACAAGACATACCAATCAGACCCCCAGCAACAATCAAAACAGGACATACCAATCAGCTCCCAAGCAACAATCAACACAGGACATACCAATCAGCTCCCCAGCAACAATCAACACAGGACATACCAATCAGCTCCCCAGCAACAATCAACACAGGACATACCAATCAGCTCCCCAGCAACACAGGACATACCAATCAGCTCCCCAGCAACAATCAACACAGGACATACCAATCAGCTCCCCAGCAACACCCCACACAGGCCATACCAATCAGCTCCCCAGCAACAATCAACACAGGACATACCAATCAGCTCCCCAGCAACACCCCACACCAGGGCATACCAATCAGCTCCCCAGCAACAATCAACACAGGGCATACCAATCAGGTCCCCAGCAACAATCAACACAGGGCATACCAATCAGTTCCCCAGCAACAATCAACACAGGGCATACAAATCAGCCCCCCAGCAACACAGGACATACCAATCAGCTCCCCAGCAACAATCAACACAGGACATACCAATCCGCCCCCCAGCAACAATCAAAACAGGACATACCAATCAGCCCCCCAGCAACAATCAACACAAGACATACCAATCAGCTCCCCAGCAACAATCAACACAGGACATACCAATCAGCTCCCCAGCAACACTCAACACAGGACATACCAATCAGCTCCCCAGCAACAATCAACACAGGACATACCAATCAGCTCCCCAGCAACAATCAACACAGGACATACCAATCAGCTCCCCAGCAACAATCAACACAGGACATACCAATCAGCTCCCCAGCAACAATCAACACAGGACATACCAATCAGCTCCCCAGCAACAATCAACACAGGACATACCAATCAGCACCCCAGCAACAATCAACACAGGACATACCAATCAGCTCCCCAGCAACAATCAACACAGGACATACCAATCAGCTCCCCAGTAACACCCCACACAGGACATACCAATCAGCCCCCCAGCAACACAGGACATACCAATCAGCTCCCCATCAACAATCAACACAGGGCATACCAATCAGCTCCCCAGCAACAATCAACACAGGACATACCAATCAGCTCCCCAGCAACAATCAACACAGGGCATACCAATCAGCTCCCCAGCAACAAAGGACATACCAATCAGCTCCCCAGCAACAATCAACACAGGGCATTCCAATCTGCCTCCCAGCAACAATCAACACAGGACATACCAATCAGCTCCCCAGCAACAATCAACACAGGGCATACCAATCAGCTCCCCAGCAACAATCAACACATATCATACCAATCAGCTACCCAGCAACAATCAACACAGGGCATACAAATCTCCTCCCCAGCAACAATCAACACAAGACACACCAATCAGCTTCCCAGCAACAATCAAAACAGGACATACCAATCAGCTTCCCAGCAACAATCAACACAGGACATACGAATCAGCCCCCAGCAACAATCAACACAGGGCATACCAATCAGCTTCCAGCAACAATAAACACAGGACATACCAATCAGCTCCCAAGCAACAATCAACACAGGGCATACCAATCAGCTCCCCAGCAACAATCAACACAGGGCATACCAATCAGCTCCCCAGCAACAATCAACACAGGACATACCAATCAGCTCCCCAGCAACTCAGGACATACCAATAAGCTCCCCAGCAACAATCAAGACAGGACATACCAATCAGCTTCCCAGCAACAATCAACACAGGACATACCAATTAGCCCCCCAGCAACAATCAACACAGGGCATACCAATCAGCTCCCCAGCAACACAGGACATACGAATCAGCCCCCAGCAACAATCAACACAGGGCATACCAATCAGCTTCCAGCAACAATCAAAACAGGACATACCAATCAGCTCCGAAGCAACAATCAACACAGGACATACCAATCAGCTCCCCAGCAACAATCAACACAGGACATACCAATCAGCTCCCCAGCAACACAGGACATACCAATCAGCTCCCCAGCAACAATCAACACAGGACATACCAATCAGCTCCCCAGCAACACCCCACACAGGGCATACCAATCAGCTCCCCAGCAACAATCAACACAGGACATAGCAATCAGCTCCCCAGCAACAATCAACACAGGGCATACCAATCAGCAACCCAGCAACACAGGACGTACCAATCAGCCCCCAGCAACAATCAACACAGGACATACCAATCAGTTCCCCAGCAACAATCAACACAGGGCATACCAATCACCTACCCAGCAACAATCAACACAGGGTATACCAATCAGCTTCCCAGCAACAATCAACACAGGGCATACCAATCTGCTCCCCAGCAACACAGGACATACCAATCAGCGCCCCAGCAACAATCAACACAGGACATACCAATCAGCCCCCCAGCAACACTCAACACAGGACATACCAATCAGCTCTCCAGCAACAATCAACACAGGACATACCAATCAGCTCTCCAGCAACAATCAACCTAGGACATACCAATCAGCTCCCCAGCAACAATCAACACAGGACATACCAATCATCTCCCCAGCAACAATCAACACAGGACATACCAATCAGCACCCCAGCAACAATCAACACAGGAAATACCAATCAGCTCCCCAGCAACAATCAACACAGGACATACCAATCAGCTCCCCAGTAACACCCCACACAGGACATACCAATCAGCTCCCCAGCAACAATAAACACAGGACAAACCAATCAGCCTCCCAGCAACACTAAACACAGGACATACCAACCAGCCTCCCAGCAACAATCAACACAGGACATTCCAATCAGCTCCCCAGCAACACAGGACATACCAATCAGCTCCCCATCAACAATCAACACAGGACATACCAATCAGCTCCCCAGCAACAATCAACACAGGGCATACCAATCAGCTCCCCAGCAACAATCAACACAGGACATACCAATCAGCTCCCCAGCAACAATCAACACAGGGCATACCAATCAGCTCCCCAGCAACAAAGGACATACCAATCAGCTCCCCAGCAACAATCAACACAGGGCATTCCAATCTGCCTCCCAGCAACAATCAACACAGGACATACCAATCAGCTCCCCAGCAACAATCAACACAGGGCATTCCAATCTGCATCCCAGCAACAATCAACACAGGGCATACCAATCAGCTCCCCAGCAACACAGGACATACCAATCAGCACCCCAGCAACAATCAACACAGGGCATACCAATCAGCTTCCAGCAACAATCAACACAGGACATACCAATCAGCTCCCAAGCAACAATCAACACAGGGCATACCAATCAGCTCCCCAGCAACAATCAACACAGGGCATACCAATCAGCCTCCCAGCAACAATCAACACAGGACATACCAATCAGCTCCCCAGCAACTCAGGACATACTAATGAGCTCCCCAGCAACAATCAACACAGGACATACCAATCAGCTTCCCAGCAACAATCAACACAAGACATACCAATCAGCCCCCCAGCAACAATCAAAACAGGACATAGCAATCAGCCTCCCAGCAACAATCAACACAGGACATACCAATTAGCCCCCAGCAACAATCAACACAGGGCATACCAATCAGCTCCCCAGCAACACAGGACATACCAATCAGCACCCCAGCAACAATCAACACAGGGCATACCAATCAGCTTCCAGCAACAATCAACACAGGACATACCAATCAGCTCCCAAGCAACAATCAACACAGGGCATACCAATCAGCTCCCCAGCAACAATCAACACAGGGCATACCAATCAGCTCCCCAGCAACAATCAACACAGGACATACCAATCAGCTCCCCAGCAACTCAGGACATACCAATAAGCTCCCCAGCAACAATCAAGACAGGACATACCAATCAGCTCCCCAGCAACACAGGACATACCAATCAGCTCCCTAGCAACACCGCACACAGGACATACCAATCAGCTCCCCAGCAACAATCAACACAGGGCATACCAATCTGCTCCCCAGCAACAATCAACACAGGACATACCAATCAGCTCCCCAGCAACAATCAACACAGGGCATACCAATCAGCTCCCCAGCAACAATCAACACAAGACATACCAATCAGCCCCCAGCAACAATCAACACAGGACATACCAATCAGCTCCCCTGCAACAATCATCACAGGGCATACCAATCTGCTCCCCAGCAACAATCAACACAGGACATACCAATCAGCTCCCCAGCAACAATCAACACAGGTCATACCAATCAGCTCCCCAGCAACACAGGGCATACCAATCAGTAGCCCAGCAAAACAGGACATACCAATCAGCCCTCCAGCAACAATAAACACAGGACATACCAATCAGCTCCCAAGCAACAATCAACACAGGGCATACCAATCAGCTCCCCAGCAACAATCAACACAGGGCATACCAATCAGCTCCCCAGCAACAATCAACACAGGACATACCAATCAGCTCCCCAGCAACTCAGGACATACCAATAAGCTCCCCAGCAACAATCAAGACAGGACATACCAATCAGCTCCCCAGCAACACAGGACATACCAATCAGCTTCCCAGCAACACCGCACACAGGACATACCAATCAGCTCCCCAGCAACAATCAACACAGGGCATACCAATCTGCACCCCAGCAACAATCAACACAGGACATACCAATCAGCTCCCCAGCAACAATCAACACAGGGCATACCAATCAGCCTCCCAGCAACAATCAACACAGGACATACCAATCAGTCCCCCAAGCAACAATCAACACAGGGCATACCAATCAGCCCACCAGCAACAAAGGACATACCAATCAGCTCCCCAGCAACAATCAACACAGGGCATATCAATCAGCGCCCCAGCAACAAAGGACATACCAATCAGCTCCCCAGCAACACCGCACACAGGACATACCAATCAGTAGCCCAGCAACACAGGACATACCAATCAGCTCCCCAGCAACAATCAACAAAGGACATACTAATCAGCTCCCCAGCAACAATAAACACAGGACATACCAATCAGCTCCCCAGCAACAATCTACACAGGACATACCAATCAGCTCCCCCGCCACAAATAACACAGGAAATGCCAATCAGCTCCCCAGCAACAATCAACAAAGGACATACCAATCAGCTCCCCAGCAACAATCAACACAGGACATACCAATCAGCTCCCCAGCAACACCCCTCACAGGGCATACCAATCAGCTCCCCAGCAACATACCAATCAGCTCCCCAGCAACAATCAACACAGGACATACCAATCAGCTCCCCAACAACAATCAACACAGGGCATACCAATCAGCTCCCCAGCAACAATCAGCACAGGACATACCAATCAGCTCCCCAGCAACAATCAACACAGGACATACCAATCAGCTGCCCAGCAACAATCAACACAGGGCATACCAATAAGCCTCCCAGCAACACAGGACATACCAATCAGTTCCCCAGCAACAATGAACACAGGGCATACCAATCAACTCCCCAGCAACAATCAACACAGGACATACCAATCAGCTCCCCAGCAACAATCAACACAGGACATACCAATCAGCCTCCCAGCAACAATAAACACAGGGCATACCAATCAGCTCCACAGCACATACCAATCAGCTCCCCAGCAACACAGGACATACCAATCAGCTCTCCAGCAACAATCAACACAGGGCATATCAATCAGCTCCCCAGCAACAATCAACACAGGACATACCAATCAGCTCCCCAGCAACAATCAACACAGGACATACCAATCAGCTCCCCAGCAACAATCAACACAGGGCATACCAATCAGCTCCCCAGCAACAAAGGACATACCAATCAGCTCCCCAGCAACAATCAACACAGGGCATTCCAATCTGCCTCCCAGCAACAATCAACACAGGACATACCAATCAGCTCCCCAGCAACAATCAACACAGGGCATTCCAATCTGCATCCCAGCAACAATCAACACAGGGCATACCAATCAGCTCCCCAGCAACACAGGACATACCAATCAGCACCCCAGCAACAATCAACACAGGGCATACCAATCAGCTTCCAGCAACAATCAACACAGGACATACCAATCAGCTCCCAAGCAACAATCAACACAGGGCATACCAATCAGCTCCCCAGCAACAATCAACACAGGGCATACCAATCAGCTCCCCAGCAACAATCAACACAGGACATACCAATCAGCTCCCCAGCAACTCAGGACATACTAATGAGCTCCCCAGCAACAATCAACACAGGACATACCAATCAGCTTCCCAGCAACAATCAACACAAGACATACCAATCAGCCCCCCAGCAACAATCAAAACAGGACATACCAATCAGCTTCCCAGCAACAATCAACACAGGACATACCAATTAGCCCCCCAGCAACAATCAACACAGGGCATACCAATCAGCTCCCCAGCAACACAGGACATACCAATCAGCACCCCAGCAACAATAAACACAGGGCATACCAATCAGCTTCCAGCAACAATCAACACAGGACATACAAATCAGCTCCCAAGCAACAATCAACACAGGGCATACCAATCAGCTCCCCAGCAACAATCAACACAGGGCATACCAATCAGCTCCCCAGCAACAATCAACACAGGACATACCAATCAGCTCCCCAGCAACTCAGGACATACCAATAAGCTCCCCAGCAACAATCAAGACAGGACATACCAATCAGCTCCCCAGCAACACAGGACATACCAATCAGCTCCCTAGCAACACCGCACACAGGACATACCAATCAGCTCCCCAGCAACAATCAACACAGGGCATACCAATCTGCTCCCCAGCAACAATCAACACAGGACATACCAATCAGCTCCCCAGCAACAATCAACACAGGGCATACCAATCAGCTCCCCAGCAACAATCAACACAAGACATACCAATCAGCTCCCCAGCAACAATCAACACAGGTCATACCAATCAGCTCCCCAGCAACAATCAACACAGGACATACCAATCAGCTCCCCAGCAACAATCAACACAGGACATACCAATCAGCTCCCCAGCAACAATCATCACAGGGCATACCAATCTGCTCCCCAGCAACAATCAACACAGGACATACCAATCAGCTCCCCAGCAACAATCAACACAGGTCATACCAATCAGCTCCCCAGCAACACAGGGCATACCAATCAGTAGCCCAGCAAAACAGGACATACCAATCAGCCCTCCAGCAACAATAAACACAGGACATACCAATAAGCTCCCCAGCAACAATCAAGACAGGACATACCAATCAGCTCCCCAGCAACACAGGACATACCAATCAGCTTCCCAGCAACACCGCACACAGGACATACCAATCAGCTCCCCAGCAACAATCAACACAGGGCATACCAATCTGCTCCCCAGCAACAATCAACACAGGACATACCAATCAGCTTCCCAGCAACAATCAACACAGGGCATACCAATCAGCCTCCCAGCAACAATCAACACAGGACATACCAATCAGTCCCCCAAGCAACAATCAACACAGGGCATACCAATCAGCCCACCAGCAACAAAGGACATACCAATCAGCTCCCCAGCAACAATCAACACAGGGCATATCAATCAGCGCCCCAGCAACAAAGGACATACCAATCAGCTCCCCAGCAACACCGCACACAGGACATACCAATCATTAGCCCAGCAACACAGGACATACCAATCAGCTCCCCAGCAACAATCAACAAAGGACATACTAATCAGCTCCCCAGCAACAATAAACACAGGACATACCAATCAGCTCCCCAGCAACAATCTACACTGGACATACCAATCAGCTCCCCCGCCACAAATAACACAGGAAATACCAATCAGCTCCCCAGCAACAATCAACAAAGGACATACCAATCAGCCCCCCAGCAACAATCAACACAGGACATACCAATCAGCTCCCCAGCAACACCCCTCACAGGGCATACCAATCAGCTCCCCAGCAACATACCAATCAGCTCCCCAGCAACAATCAACACAGGACATACCAATCAGCTCCCCAACAACAATCAACACAGGGCATACCAATCAGCTCCCCAGCAACAATCAGCACAGGACATACCAATCAGCTCCCCAGCAACAATCAACACAGGACATACCAATCAGCTGCCCAGCAACAATCAACACAGGGCATACCAATAAGCCTCCCAGCAACACAGGACATACCAATCAGTTCCCCAGCAACAATGAACACAGGGCATACCAATCAACTCCCCAGCAACAATCAACACAGGACATACCAATCAGCTCCCCAGCAACAATCAACACAGGACATACCAATCAGCCTCCCAGCAACAATAAACACAGGGCATACCAATCAGCTCCACAGCACATACCAATCAGCTCCCCAGCAACACAGGACATACCAATCAGCTCCCCAGCAACAATCAACACAGGGCATATCAATCAGCTCCCCAGCAACAATCAACACAGGACATACCAATCAGCTCCCCAGCAACAATCAACACAGGACATACCAATCAGCTCCCCAGCAACAATCAACACAGGACATACCAATCAGCTCCCCAGCAACAATCAACACAGGACATACCAATCAGCTCCCCAGCAACACCCCTCACAGGGCATACCAATCAGCTCCCTAGCAACATACCAATCAGCTTCCCAGCAACAATCAACACAGGACATACCAATCAGCTCCCCAACAACAATCAACACAGGACATACCAATCAGCTCCCCAGCAACAATCAACACAGGACATACCAATCAGCTCCCCAACAACAATCAACACAGGACACACCAATCAGCTCCCCAGCAACAATCAACACAGGACATACCAATCAGCTCCCCAGCAACAATCAACACAGGACATACCAATCATTCTCCAGCAACAATCAACACAGGGCATACCAATCAGCTCCCCAGCAACAATCAACACAGGACATACCAATCAGCCTCCCAGCAACACCCCACACAGGACATACCAATCAGTTCCCCAGCAACAATAAACACATGACATACCAATCAGCTCTCCAGCAACAATCAACACAGGACATACCAATCAGCTCCCCAGCAACAATCAACACAGGACATACCAATCAGCCTCCCCGCAACACCCCACACAGGGCATACCAATCAGCCTCCCCACAACACCCCACACAGGGCATACCAATCAGTTCCCCAGCAACAATAAACACATGACATACCAATCAGCTCTCCAGCAACAATCAACACAGGACATACCAATCAGCTCCCCAGCAACAATCAACACAGGGCACACCAATCAGCCTCCCAGCAACACTGGACATACCAATCAGCCCTCCAGCAACAATCAACACAGGGCATACCAATCAGCTCCCCAGCAACACAGGACATTCCAATCAGCCTCCCAGCAACACAGGACATACCAATCAGCTCCCCAGCAACAATCAACACAGGACATTCCAATCAGCTCCCCAGCAACACAGGACATACCAATCAGCTCCCCAGCAACAATCAACACAGGACATACCAATCAGCTCCCCAGCAACAATCAACACAGGACATAACAATCAGTCCCCAGCAACAATCAACACAGGACACACTCATCTCTATTCTCTCAGCAATCATCTATCTTCTGAGCAACAGAACACGGGCTTATATTGCTTGAGAAGGAGTTGGTAATGGAAGACAGCTGTGTCCTCTGACGAGAGGGCGGTTTCAGCTCCAATTTGCCATGGAGTTAACCAATCAGCTGCTTGGGGGATTCCAGGAAGCCATGTTCCTGAAACACACACATACAAACAACAACACAGAAACTGGGGAATGTAACAGTGTGTGTGTGTGTGTGTGTGTGTGTGTGTGTGTGTGTGTGTGTGTGTGTGTGTGTGTGTGTGTGTGTGTGTGTGTGTGTGTGTGTGTGTGTGTGTGTGTGTAGCTGTCTGTTGTTCCAGAGGAGTAGCATGAGAGGGTGTGTGTGTGTGTGTGTGTGTGTGTGTGTGTGTGTACCTGTCTGTTGTTCCAGAGGAGTAGCATGAGAGGTGTGTGTGTGTGTGTGTGTGTGTGTGTGTGTGTGTGTGTGTGTGTGTGTGTGTGTGTGTGTGTGTGTGTGTGTGTGTCTGTGTGTGTGTGTGTGTGTGTGTGTGTGTACCCGTCTGTTGTTCCAGAGGAGTAGCATGAGAGGTGTGTCCGGGGGAAGTGGGGTGGGATCGGGGGGCTGGGGGCGGGGCTAGTAAGGGAAAACCCCCCTGATTTGGACAAAATAACATGGGAACATATTGGCATAGCACGAATCATACACATGATTGTAAATACCACCGAAAGTATCTCCGGGCAAATCATATGGCAATTTTCCGATGGCATTTGCCAATTGTAACACCCCAAATTTCCTTTAGATGGCGAGCTCGCTCCACCGTGGATTTTCATACAGCAAATGATACCCAAGTCTACGCCCAAGGGTCAGATTTTGATAAAATTAAAAAAAAATTGAAAACTTATCACCCCTTAAAAAAGTGGCTTCTGGACCGTTTTTCGATTGTTATGTCAATTACACATGTATAAGAGTTGTATGAACATGCTTATGACGTTTTTTATTGACGTCGTTTTTTGGGTTGCTTTTGCTTGTGCACAAGGCATATGTTTTGTGCATTTTGAATATGATTTCATAGGAAAAAAGCGACTTTTTTTTCATTTTTTTTGCAAATGCTTTTTTTTGTCAATTATGAAAGTATTGAATGTGCCAAATCACAGCAAATATCCAATAGATGGCTAGAGCTCTCCGCAGTGAATTTTCATATTGCAAATGTAACACAATTCAAGACCCAAGAGTCAAATTTTGAAAAAATGACATATTTTTTGAAAACTTTTCAACCCCTTAACCTGTTATGGCTAGGGGGCAGTATTTTCACGGCTGGATAAAAAACGTACCCGATTTAATCTGGTTACTACTCCTGCCCAGTAACTAGAATATGCATATAATTATTGGCTTTGGATAGAAAACACTCCAAAGTTTCTAAAACTGTTTGAATGGTGTCTGAAACACATTATTGCCTTTCTCAAGTTGCCGATCAAGGGACTGTGGGCTTAGGCGCATGCCCTGGCCGCCCCCGTCTTTGTGATTTTTCCTCTGTTTGCCGAAAAGGAGATTCCCGGTCGGAATATTATCGCTTTTTTACGAGATAAATTGCATAAAAATTGATTTGAAACAGCGGTTGACATGCTTCGAAGTACGGTAATGGAATATTTAGACATTTTTTGTCACGAATTGCGCCATGCGCGCGACCCTGATTTACCATTTCGGATAGTGTCTGGGACGCACGAACAAAACGCCGCTATTCGGATATAACGATGGATTATTTTGGACCAAACCAACATTTGTTATTGAAGTAGCAGTCCTGGGAGTGCATTCTGACGAAGACAACAAAAGGTAATCAAACTTTTATAATAGTAAATCTGATTTTGGTGAAGGCTAAACTTGCCGGGTGTCTAAATAGCTAGCCGGTGATGGCTGGGCTATGTACTTAGAATATTGCAAAATGTGCTTTCACCAAAAAGCTATTTTAAAATCGGACATATCGAGTGCATAGAGGAGTTCTGTATCTATAATTCTTAAAATAATTGTTATGCTTTTTGTGAACGTTTATCGTGAGTAATTTAGTAAATTGTTAGCAAATTCCCCGGAAGTATGCTAGTTCTGAACGTCACATGCTAATGTAAAAAGCTGTTTTTTTATATAAATATGAACTTGATTGAACAAAACATGCATGTATTGTATAACATAATGTCCTAGGTGTGTCATCTGATGAAGATCATCAAAACTTAGTGCTGCATTTAGCTGTCTTCTGGGTTTTTGTGACATTATATGCTAGCTTGAAAAATGGGTGTCTGATTATTTCTGGCTTGGTACCCTGCTGACATAATCTAATGTTTTGCTTTCGCTGTAAAGCCTTTTTGAAATCGGACAGTGTGGTTAGATAACCTGTTGGGGCTAGGGGGCAGTATGGATAGAAAACACTCTAAAGTTTCTAAAACTGTTTGAATGGTGTCTGTGAGTATAACAGAACTCATATGGCAGGCAAAAACCTGAGAGATTCCTTTACAGGAAGTGGCCTGTCTGACCATTTATTGGCTTTCTTTGACATCTCTTTCCAAAACAAAGGATCTCTGCCGTAACGTGACACTTCCCACGGCTCCCATAGGCTCTCAGAGCCCGGGAAAAAGCTGAATGTCGTCATTCCAGCCCCAGGCTGAAACACATTATCGCCTTTGTCAAGTGGCCGATCAGGAGACAGTGGGCTTAGGCGCGTGCACTGGTCGCCGCCGTCTTTCTTTTTTTCCCTCTATTTACCGAAACGCAGATTCCCGGTCGGAATATTATCGCTTTTTTACGAGATAAATTGCATAAAAATTGATTTTAAACAGCGGTTGACATGCTTCGAAGTATGGTAATGGAATATTTAGAATTCTTTTGTCACGAAATGCGCCATGCTCGTAACCCTGATTTACCATTTCGGATAGTGTCTAGAACGCAAGAACAAAACGCCGCTGTTTGGATATAACGATGGATTATTTGGGACCAAACCAACATTTGTTATTGAAGTAGAAGTCCTGGGAGTGCATTCTGACGAAGAACAGCAAAGGTAATAACATTTTTGTTATAGTAAATATGATTTTGGTGAAGGCTAAACTTGCTGGGTGTCTTTTTAACCCTTCAAAACAGCCCCTATGACACCATTTTAAGGCACTTCTGGTTGACACAGGAATCTGAACATTAGGCTCTTATAGAATATTGAGTTTTAAGTCTTTATGTTAAGAACTGACTTATTTACAGAGGGTTGAACAAGTGTGTGTTGTTTCAGAAAATCACAGAAAATCACAGAAATCTCTCAGAGCTCCGAAACCCGCCTTAACGGACATTTCTGAACACGCTGCAACTGGATATGTAACTTTTTTTTTTAAAACCTCCTATTGTTGAATATCACCAATGTGTCATTGTACAATTTCTCTGAAATGAACATTGGTAAATACATGGTTCCTTTTCTCCTGACACCGTAGGCTCATGTAGTTTGATGTGAAGCGGTCAAATCAGCACTCTATTTTCCTTTGACTTTCCTTTGACTTTCAATCCCAGAAAAATAGCCTTAACTCGAAAAGCGTTGAGGCCTCGACTCCATCCTGTTCGGGGCCAACTGCCCATTATGCCAAACCCACGCAGACCGAGTTTCGTCTTCGAATTCTTTTCCGTTTAGGAGAAAAAGCCGTGTCGTGATTGGTGATATATGTTATGTTTGCAATATGATTCCGTTCGCCCTCCCGTGGAATAATCCGGAACTGCAAAGAAATGACCAAAATGTGAAAATTTTATTAAACGGAAACGGAAGGTCCGAGAGACTCCGTTCGATGACTTCCTGGAAGATCCGGCCCCTGTGAGCGGCCCGACGCCATCCGCGGATTTATCGGACGTAGTCGGACGTCTAGTAAGGGAGCGTACATTTGCAATATGGACTTTCTCACTAACCATACGGCTAGCGTAAATGAGTTCCCTTCATGTATGGACAGGAAGGGGAGGAGTCTCCTTTACAGCATCGAGGAGGAACTGGGGTCTTCTCTCACATACACACACACATAGTGGTTTCAATATAGTCTGAAGGATCAGGTGGGTCAACATAAATACTGGTTGGATTACTGAACAGAGTTTCTGGGACATAAGAGGGACTTTATCGAACAAACTAACATTTACTGTGTACAAGAGTCTTGTTAGTGTAACCATATGAAGATCATCAAAGGTAAGTGATTCATTTTATCGCTATTTATGACTTTAGTTACTCCTCTACTTGGCTGGTAAATGTTTGTATGCTTTTTTCCGTGGGGCGCTGTCCTCAGATAATTGCATGGTCTGCTTTCGCCGTAAAGCCTTTTTGAAATCTGAGACAGCGGCTGGATTAACAAGAAGTTAATCTTTAAACCGATGTATAACACTTGTATATTTTACGAATGCTTATTATGTGTATTTCTGCATTTTGAATTTGGCGCTCTACAATTTCACTGGATGTTGGCCAGGTGGGACGGTAGCATCCCACACCCCCTAGAGAGGTTTTACGCATCTCCAATCCAAAATTAAATCTAGAATCGGCTTCTTATTTCGCAACAAAGCGTCCTACTTTCATGCTGCCAAACATACCCTCGTAAAACTGACTATCCTACCGATCCTTGACTTCAGTGATATAATTTACAAGATAACCTCCAACACTCTACTCAGCAAACTGGATGCAGTCTATCACAGTGCCATCCGTTTTGTCACCAAAGCCCGATATACTACCCACCGCTGCAACCTGTATGCTCCAGTTGGCTGGACCTCTCTTCATATTCATCGCCAAACCCACTGGCTCCAGGTCATCTTAAGTCTCTGCTAGGTAAAGCCCCGCCTTATCTCAGTTCACTGGTCACCATAGCAGCATCCACCCGTAACACGCGCTCCAGCAGGTATATCTCCCTGGTCATCCCCAAAGCCAATTCCTCCTTTGGTCGTCTTTCCTTCCAGTTCTCTGCTGCCAATGACTGGAACGAATTGCAAAAATCCCTGAAACTGGAGTCTTATATCTCCCTCTCGAACTTTAAGCATCAGCTGTCAGAGCAGCTTACAGATCATTGCACCTGTACATAGCCCACCAAACTACCTCATCCCCATATTGTTATTTTTTTTGCACTTTGCACCCCAGTAACTCTACTTGCACATTCATCTTGTGCACATCTACCATTCCAGTGTTTAATTGGTAAATTGTAATTATTTCACCACTATGGCCTATTAATTGCCTTTACCGTCCTAATCTAACTTAATTAGCACACACTGTATATAAACTTTTCTATTGTGTTATTGACTGTACGTTTGTTTATTCCATGTTTAACACTGTTGTTTGTGTCGCAATACGTTGCTTTATCTTGGCTAGGTCGCAGTTGTAAATGAGAAATTGTTCTCAACTGGCCTACCTGGTTCAATAAAGGTGAAATAAAAAAATAAAAATATCTGGTTGTTCAACATAAAGACAATATTCTATAGAGTCTGAGGTATCTGGTAGGTCAACATAAATACTGGTTTCTACAGAGTCTGAAGTATCTGGTAGGTCAACATAAATACTGGTTTCTATAGAGTCTGAGGTATCTGGTAGGTCAACATAAGTACTGGTTTCTGTAGAGTCTGAATTATCTGGTGGGTCAACATAAATACTGGTTTCTATAGAGTCTGAAGTATCTGGTAGGTCAACATAAATACTGGTTTCTACAGAGTCTGAAGTATCTGGAGGGTCAACATAAATACTGGTTTCTACAGAGTCTGAAGTATCCGGTGGGTCAACATAGAGACAATATTCTATAGTATCCTATGGTAATGTCAGTACAGTAGCCTATGGTAACGTCAGTACAGTAACCTATGGTAACGTCAGAACAGTAATCTATGGTAACGTCAGTACAGTAGCCTATGGTAACGTCAGAACAGTAGCCTATGGTAACGTCAGTACAGTAACGTCAGTACAGCAGCCTATGGTAACGTCAGTACAGTAACCTATGGCAACGTCAGTACAGTAGCCTACGGTAACATCAGTACAGTAACCTATGGTAACGTCAGTACAGTAACCTATGGCAATGTCAGTACAGTAGCCTATGGTAACGTCAGTACAGCAGCCTATGGCAACGTCAGTACAGTAGCCTATGGTAACGTCAGTACAGTAGCCTATGGTAACGTCAGTACAGTAACGTCAGTACAGCAGCCTATGGTAATGTCAGTACAGTAGCCTATGGTAACGTCAGTACAGTAACGTCAGTACAGCAGCCTATGGTAACGTCAGTACAGTAGCCTATGGTAACGTCAGTACAGTAACGTCAGCACAGTAACCTATGGCAACGTCAGTACAGCAGCCTATGGTAACGTCAGTACAGTAACCTATGGTAACGTCAGTACAGTAACCTATGGCAACGTCAGTACAGTAACCTATGGCAACGTCAGTACAGTAACCTATGGCAACGTCAGTACAGTAACCTATGGTAACGTCAGTACTGTAACCTATGGTAACGTCAGTACTGTAACCTATGGTAAAGTCAGTACTGTAACCTATGGTAACGTCAGTACAGTAACCTATGGTAACGTCAGTACTGTAACCCATGGTAACGTCAGTACAGTAACCTATGGTAACGTCAGTACAGTAACCTATGGGAACGTCAGTACTGTAACCTAGGCTTCGGAGGCGAGGGCAGGTAGCCTATGGTAACGTCAGTACAGTAACCTATGGTAACGTCAGTACTGTAACCTAGGCTTCGGAGGCGAGGGGCAGGTAGCCTAACACTCACTGGCTCAGATGCTGGAATACACTTCTGAGTGACAGAGAGGGCTTTGCATAGGGGTTTGCATAGGCATTTTGTTGTGTTTTTTTGTGGGACTAGAAAAAAAATCCTGCAATGTAAAAAAAATAATATTATTAAATAATCTGTTTTTGGAAAATGTTGTTCTTTTCCAGTTTTCGATTCTGTTCCCTGAACTGATTCCAACCCCTGATTTCTACTGACTTCTACTACAGACCTGTTTCTACGATAGACCTGTTTCTCCTGACTTCTACTATAGACCTGTTTCTCCTGACTTCTACTACAGACCTGCTTCTACTACAGACCTGTTTCCTGACTTCTACTACAGACCTGTTTCTACTACAGACCTGTTTCTCCTGACTTCTACTACAGACCTGTTTCTACTACAGACCTGTTTCTCCTGACTTCTACTACAGACCTGTTTCTACTACAGACCTGTTTCTCCTGACTTCTACTACAGACCTGTTTCTACTACAGACCTGTTTCTCCTGACTTCTACTACAGACCTGTTTCTACTACAGAGCTGTTTCTCCTGACTTCTACTACAGACCTGTTTCTACTACAGACCTGTTTCTCCTGACTTCTACTACAGACCTGTTTCTACTACAGAGCTGTTTCTCCTGACTTCTACTACAGACCTGTTTCTGACTTGTACTTCACGGTTTCTTCTAACTCTACTACAGAGAAGTATTGATTGCACTCTAGCCAATCTCAAAGTAGCATTCATTGGAAGAAGAGGTTGCAGGGAAATGAGGAGGAGGGATGGGTATAATAGAGGTGGGATAGAGACAATAGAGGAGAGAAGTGATGGACATGGACTCAATAATAGTTTATACACAAACAGCTCCCTCTGCTGGCCACTCTCTCAAACAGAAACCCTTCACAAACACACACGATTCACATATACAGACACGATTCACACACACACGATTCACACACACAGGCACCATCCACACCCACAGACACGATTCACTCAATAATAGTTCATACACAAACAGCTCCCTCTGCTGGCCACTCTCTCAAACAGAAACCATTTACACACACAAATACCATTCACAAACACACAATTCACATACAGTATATACACACACACACACGATTCACACAGACACCATTCACACACAGTGTTGAATGCCAAAAGCTGATCGAGAGACCTCGGTTTATTGTTTTTGTAAAGCTGACAGTGTTTTTACATACTTTTATTTGATTTTGAATCCTGCAGCTCTGTTGAGCTTAGTTTCTGTGAGCGCTGCTGTCTGTCCC
This sequence comes from Salmo salar, assembly GCF_965601325.2. NCBI lineage: Eukaryota > Metazoa > Chordata > Actinopteri > Salmoniformes > Salmonidae > Salmo > Salmo salar. The sequence goes on from NC_138305.1 coordinate 17,234,370, forward strand.
GGGATCCCTCCAGATTCCGTATAAGGGGAGAGACACGGAAGCCCAGCTAGCCTAGCTGGCTCGGAGGTCTCAAATGGAGGCCGCTATTGAACGTTTCCAGCGCTGCTGTCTGTCCCGGGATCCCTCCAGATTCCGTATATGGGGAGAGACGCGGAAGCCCAGCTAGCCTAGCTGGCACGGAGGTCTCAAATGGAGGCCGCTATTGAACGTTTCCAGCGCTGCTGTCTGTCCCAGGATCCCTCCAGATTCCGTATAGGGGGGAGACGACACGGAAGCCCAGCTAGCCTAGCTGGCTCGGAGGTCTTAAATGGAGGTCGCTATTGAACGTTTCCAGCGCTGCAGGAGCTGTGTTTACTTCGCTTTGTTCCAAGACAATGTGGACCGTGTTGACTTTCAATGTAGCACTGCTTGCAAACCTACTGGGGAATCCACGCCCGCCTACGTTTTCTTTTTCATCCACCCCAGTAGCAGGATGGCGCTCTGGTCTGGTGGAAGTGTTGCTGCCGTGTCGGCTCTCCGCAGCCGACTGACCAGTGCTCAGCAGGGTTCCATTCCCGAAGGGGTCTCCCCCTTCCCTGGAGAACGGAGCTGTTCTCGACCCAACCAACCAGCCATGGAGATACGTCATTCGCCGTGGAAGTCGAAGACAGCGTCCTCTGGCAACGTGGGTCTCCTTGGAGATGTTGAGCCTGGACCTGACACAGACCAGAAACAGCTTTGCCACCCTGGATCCAGAGGTTCCAGCACCTTCTTCCTTGGGGGCTTCCCAATCAAGATCAAATCCGGAGGTACCTGCGTCTTCGTCCTCGGTTCTGTCTCCCTCTCCGGTGGCTTCTACCTCGTGTTCAGATCCTCAGAGCTCCCATCCTCACCAGACCGTAAGGCTACCCAGGAGCACGAGTACAGGACATCACAAGGCTGCTTCTGACTGTTCTACCACAGATGCCGGGAGCTGACGCTGTCGTAGTCCATATGGGTCAAACGACATCAGGAGGGCTAGCTCGGAACATCTGAAAATGGATTTTAAAGAACTGACTTAAGCATTAAAAGACTCCAAAAAACGGCAATCATTTCAGGTCCAATACCATCGTTGTGCCGCGGGTGTGAAAGATTCAGCAGACTGCTGGCATTACACATCTGGCTAAAAGATTACTGTAGCTCTGCTGGAGTCACTTTTATAGATAACTTTGGAAACAGAAGATACTCTACAGGAATGACAGAGTCCATCCAAATCATCTTGGCTTCTGGACTTTGTCCACACTAAGTTTAAACAATGACTTATCAATGACCCAATACCAGCTCAGCTAATCCCTATCATTGTGACAATGAGTCATCATAATGCTGCATTAATGTACATTATCCTAGGGGCATTAGGGGCAGACACAATGTAAGTAATTAAATGTATGTCCCTCGAATTGCCCTGAATACCTCTGTTAATCCTATAGCTATTGTATGCAGTAATCATGAGCCTATGAACCAGAGCTACACTGTTAGCACTGAGGCGGTGTGCAATTTTATGAAGGCCACTTTATGCAGCTCACCCTGCACTATCAGCTCCAATGTAAATAACATGAGTAAGTCTACCTCTGATAAGCTTCCCAGTTAAGCATTAAAAACAATCAAGCAACACAGAAAAGTGCAAAAAATTGCCCATATTAACATCTGTATCCTAAGAAACAATGTCCATGAAGTAAATAACTTGCTTGTAACAGATGACATACATATCTGACAACCTCTGAAACTCGCTTAGATAACACATTTGATGATACAGTGGTAGCAATACAAGCATGGCACTTACACAAATGACTGAAGATTGGCTGAGAGAAATTGATGATAAAATGATTGTGGGGGCTGTCTTGTTAGACTTCAGTGCAGCTTTTCTCATTATTGATCATAGTCTGCTGCTGGAAAAACGTATGTGTTATGGCTTAACCTGTTATGGCTAGGGGGCAGTATTTTCACGTCTGGATAAAAAACGTACCCGATTTAATCTGGTTACTACTCCTGCCCAGTAACTAGAATATGCATATAATTATTGGCTTTGGATAGAAAACACTCCAAATGCATGTATTGTGTAACATGATGTCCTAGGATTGTCATCTGATGAAGATCATCAAAGGTTAGTGCTGCATTTAGCTGTCTTCTGGGTTTTTGTGACATTATATGCTAGCTTGAAAAATGGGTGTCTGATTATTTCTGGCTTGGTACTCTGCTGACATAATCTAATGTTTTGCTTTCGCTGTAAAGCCTTTTTGAAATCGGACAGTGTGGTTAGATAAAGGAGAGTCTTGTCTTTAAAATGCTGTGAAATAGTCATATGTTTGAAAAATTGAAGTTTTTGTATTTTTGAGGAATTTGTAATTCGCGCCACGCCTATCATTGGATATTGGAGCAGGTGTTCCGCTAGCGGAACGTCTAGATGTAAGAGGTTTTTAACACCTCCTGCTATATTGTGGATAAAGAGTTACCTGTCTAACAGAACACAGAGGGTGTTCTTTAATGGAAACCTCTCAAACATAATCCATGTGGAAGCAGGAATTTCCCAGGGTAGCTGTTTAGGCCCCTTGCTTTTTCAATCTTTACCAACGACATGCTTTGAGTAAAGCGAGTGTGTCTACGTATGCGGATGACTCAACACTATACACGTTAGCTACTACAGCGACTGAAATGACTGACACAATTCACATATGCAGACACGATTCCCACACACAAACACGATTGAGCCTGTACTGAGGGATAGGCGCTGCATATTAGTGCCGCCAGCTGATGTAAGACAGCATGAAGGAGTGTGTAAGGGTCCATTTCTGGAAAAGGATAAAGAACTGGGTAGCACACAACCCCCCTATCCTCTTCGGTCTTTCCTCCTTAATCTGGAAACTGGTCGAGGAGCGTATCAATTCATCAGCAGGCTCCCCTCTATTACCTACTTCGACAGAGGATGCACAAGAGTATCCTCGCGGCTGGTAGCACGGAATCGTTTTGAATTCCACCACAACCCCTTTGAATCAGCTGTGGTTTTCTGGAAGGAGAAACGCATCCACACATTAAAAACCATTAATCCTTTATTTAGAAAATGTCTTGCACAACTAGCTACATGTGCTTCAATCACTTTACACATTTACAGACCTGCAAACCTTGAAGAATTTTTATGAGTACTACACCCCATGAAGGCGAGCATGAGGCACCCACACTGCTCAATTCATAGGCACCTTTTATATCCTAATAATGATGTTGGCAGAAGACTGCTTCAGCGGAAATAGTATAGGCCAGGGGTATTCAACTCTTACCTCAACTCTTCCCTGCAGGGCGGAATACAGACATCAGGCAGACCATTCCATAGAAATTGAGCTCTATAGGAGAAATCCCTGCCTCCAGCTGTTTGCTTAGATATTCTAGGGACAATAAGGAGGCCTGCATCTTGTGACCGTAGCGCACGTGTAGGTACACTACCGTTCAAAAGTTTGGGCTCACTTAGAAATGTTCTTTTTTGTGAAAGAAAAGCAATTTTTTGGCCCATTAAAATAACATCAACACCAGTCTCAACATCAACAGTGAAGAGGCAACTCCGGGATGCTGGCCTTCTAGGCAGAGTTGCAAAGAAAAAGCCATATCTCAGACTGGTCAATAAAAAGAAAAGATTAAGATGGGCAAAAGAACACAGACACTGGACAGAGATATAGACTGGCCACATGTAGAAGAAGCCATAGAGATCATGAACTGGGTCCTAAGTCTTTGTATGGTGGATAGGCTTTCAATGGAAAAACAGCCTTTCAAAATAATAGTACTTCCTGGATGGATTTTCCTCAGGTTTTCGCCTGCCATATCAGTTCTGTTATACTCACAGACATTATTTTAACAGTTCTGGAAACTTTAGAGGGTTTTCTATCCAAATCTACTAATTATATGCATATCCTAGCTTCTAGGCCTGAGTAACAGGCAGTTTAATTTGGGCACGCTTTTCATCCAAAATTCTGAATGCTGCCCTCTACCTTAGTGAAGTTAAAACGATAAACTAGGATTAGCTAACACAACGTGCCATTGGAAAACAGGAGTGATGGTTGCTGATAACGGGCCTCTGTACACCTATGTAGATATTCCATATTCTGCCGTTTCCAGCTACAATAGTCATTTACAACATTAACAATGTCAACACTGTACTTCTGATCAATTTGATGTTATTTTAATGGACAAAAAATAGTTTTTCTTTAAAAAATAAGGAGATTTCTAAGTGACCCCAAACTTTTGAATGGTAGTGTACCTACACATGCTTACACGTGATTTTTATGTTACGAAGATGGAAAAATGCTGTCCTTGAAATAGTCTTGATATGTTCGTCAAAAGAGAGATCAGGGTCCAGAGTAACACCGAGGTCCTTCACAATTTTATTTGAGACGACTGTACAACCATCAAGATTACTTGTCAGATCCAACAGAAGATCTCTTTTGTTTCGTGAGACAAAACCATCTCAGTTTTGTCCGAGTTTAAAGTAAACAATTTTCCGCCACCCACTTCCTTATGTCTGAAACACAGGCTTCCAGCGAGGGCAATTTTGGGGCTTCACCATGTTTCATCTAAATGTACAGGTGTGTATCGTCCGCATAGCAGTGAAAGTTAACATTATGTTTTCCGAATGACATCACCAAGAGGTAAAATACAGTGGGGAGAACAAGTATTTGATACACTGCTGATTTTGCAGGTTTTCCTACTTACAAAGCATGTAGAGGTCTGTAATTTTTATCATAGGTACACTTCAACTGTGAGAGACGGAATCTAAAACAAAAATCCAGAAAATCACATTGTATGATTTTTAAATAATTAATTTGCATTTTATTGCATGACATAAGTATTTGATCACCTACCAACCAGTAAGAATTCCGGCTCTCACAGACCTGTTAGTTTTTCTTTAAGAAGCCCTCCTGTTCTCCACTCATTACCTGTATTAACTGCACCTGTTTGAACTCGTTACGGCAGTGTATCAAATACTTGGATTTTTGTTTTAGATTCCATCTCTCACAGTTGAAGTGTACCTATGATAAAAATTACAGACCTCTACATGCTTTGTAAGTAGGAAAACCTGCAAAATCGGCAGTGTATCAAATACTTTTTCTCCCCACTGTATATAGTGAAAACAATAGTGGTCCTAAAACTGAACCTTGAGGAACACTGAAACTTACAGTTGATTTGTCAGAGGACAAACCATCCACAGAGACAAACTGATATCTTTCCGACAGATAAGATCTACATCAGGCCAGAACTTGTCCGTGTAGACCAATTTGGGTTTCCAATCTCTCCAAAAGCATGTGGTGATCGATGGTGTCAAAATCAGCACTAAGGTCTAGGAGCACGAGGACAGATGCAGAGCCTCGGTCTGACGCCATTAAAAGGTAATTTACCACCTTCACAAGTGCAGTCAGTGTTATGATTGGGTCTGACAGAGCATGTTAGCTTGGTGCAACCAGCCCGTCATTGGGTTCAACATTGTGTTTTACTGTGAATGAAGTGAAGTGAATGGTGAATGCAGAAATCACGCTGGTTCAAACCAGACTGAAGCGTTTCGTACACATTGCTTGTCTTTAGGAAGGCAGTGAGTTGCTGTGCAACAGCTTTTTCAAAACTTTGTGAGAGGAATGGGAAATTCGATATAGGCTGATAGTTTATATTTTCTGGGTCAAGGTTTGGCTTTTTCAAGAGAGGCTTTATTACTGCCACTTTTAGTGAGTTTGGCTCACATCCGGTGGATAGAGAGCCATTTATTATGTTCAACATAGGCGGGCCAAGCACAGGAAGCAGCTCTTTCAGTAGTTTAGTTGGAATAGGGTCCCGTATGGAGTTTGAAGGTTTAGAGGCCATGATTATTTTCATCATTGTGTCAAGAGATATAGTACTAAAACACTTGAGTGTCTCCCTTGATTCTAGGTCCTGGCAGAGTTGTGCAGACTCAGGACAACGGAGCTTTGGAGGAATACGCAGATTTAAAGAGGAGTCTGTAATTTGCTTTCTAATGATCATGATCTTTTCCTCAAAGAAGTTCATGAATTTATCACTGATGAAGTGAAAGCCATCCTCTCTTGGGGAATGCTGCTTTTTAGTTAGCTTTGCGACAGTATCACAAATACATTTTGGATTGTTCTTATTCTCCTCAATTAAATTGGAAAAACTGTGGCAGTGAGTAGGTACGGAGACATGTTGGACAAACTCAGTGAGGAACGCTGTATACAGCCCGGGAGGCCTGTAAACAGTAGCTATAAAAAGTGATTGAGTAGGCTGCATAGATTTCATGAGTAGAAGCTCAAAAGACGAAAATGTCGGTGTTGTTATTTTTTTTGTAAATTGAAATTTGCTATCGTAAATGTTAGCAACACATCCGCCTTTGCGGGATGCGCGGGGGATATGGTCACTAGTGTAACCAGGAGGTGAGGCCTCATTTAACACAGTAAATTCATCAGGCTTAAGCCATGTTTCAGTCAGGCCAATCACATCAAGATTATGATCAGTGATTAGTTCATTGACTTTAACTGCCTTGGAAGTGAGGGATCTAACATTAAGTAGCCCTATTTTGAGATGTGAGGTATCACGATCTCTTTAATGACAGGAATGGAGGAGGTCTTTATTCCAGTGAGATTGCTAAGGCGAACACGGACATGTTTATTTTTGCCCAACCTCGGTCGAGGCACAGACACGGTCTCAATGGGGATAGCTGAGCTGACTACACTGACTGTGCTAGTGGCAGACTCCACTAAGTTGGCAGCCTGGCCTGCACCCTGCTGCCTGGCCTGCACCCTGGCCTGCACCCTGCTGCCTGGCCTGCACCCTGCTGCCTGGCCTGCACCCTGGCCTGCACCCTGCTGCCTGGCCTGCACCCTATCTCATTGTGGAGTTACAGCCCTGTCTTGTTCATAGATAAGATGAGAGCATTCCTCCAGCTAGGATGGAGTCTGTCACTCCTCAACAGGCCAGGCTTTCTGGCGAGTCCCAGAAAGAGGGCCAATTATTGACAAATGTTATCTTTCGGGAAGGGCAGAAAACAGTTTTCATCCAGCGATTGAGTTGTGAGACTCTGCTGTAGAGCTCATCACTCCCCCTAACTGGGAGGGGGTCAGAGACAATTACTCGATGCTGACACTTCTTTCTAGCTGATTTACACGCTGAAGCTATGTTGCGCTTGGTGACCTCTGACTGTTTCATCCTAACATTGTTGGTGCCGACGTGGATAACAATATCCCTATACTCTCTACACTCGCCAGTTTTAGCTTTAGCCAGCAAACTCTTCAGATTAGCCTTAACGTCGGTAGCCCTGCCCCCTGGTAAACAGTGTATGATCGCTGGATGATTTGTTTTAAGTCTAATACTACGGGTAATGGAGTCGCCAATGACTAGGGTTCGATGTCTCAGACCCTGTAATGGGAGGAGTACGAAGGGATTTATACTACTATCTGTACTTATTGGTGGCACAGAAGCTGTTTCATCCTTTCCTAATAATTGTGTCTGAAGCTGGGCTTGCAGCACGGCTTTCCTCACCATAAGGCGATCGTTCTCCTGTATATTATGAGTACATCGACTGCAAGTAGAAGGCATCATTTTAATGTTACTACTTAGCTTCGGCTGGTGGAGGTCCTGTAGAACCACGTCCAGCTAAAGCGTCCGGGGTGAAAAAGTTGAAAGAAAATTCAAGCAAGGGAAGAAAAAAAAAATATATAAAATGGTAATTAAAAAGTGAAAACCGTAAAGTTGTCAGGTAGCAAAGTAACGTCAGCAACAAAACACACAGCAGCACGTAAACAAGTCTACAAGTTGTTACCGGAGGTGAAAGGTTTTCTAATTTGCCTTGCACTCCTTGCTTTTTGAGTCTCCTTGTTTTTTCTGGTTTAGGAGCACTTTTAATTCCAGAGTTCCAGAGACTGTATCCGCTGCCTCTTCCAGGTCATTGGTGCTGTCCATCACCCAATAAGTGGACTCAAAACAGTCCTGGAGGAATTCACGAGTCCAGCTTTTAATCTCCACCTTCTTAGACTTCTCTCGCTGAAGACTGGGATGAGGTGAACCATGTTATGATCCCAACCCCCAAGATTGGGTAGTGCCTTCAGAGTAGGCGTTCCCAAACTGAAAAAATAAAATAAATGCTAGAATGTGCCAATAGGATCTCACTAGCTCGTGCTTGGCTCCGCCCACCTCCTTGCTTGTTCTGCACTATGGTTTATTTGCTCTGATCGATCTTGGGTTAGTTATCAAAAAAAAGTGTAGAGAATCATTGTACCATCTAAACAGCTGTGAAATATATTTTCCATAACCCAAAATATTGTATTTTCAGCTGTTTGAAGCTGGTGTTCAAAACCGAAAGTAAAAGATGCACATTGAAATAGAAATTGCTCACATAGAACAGATCTACCACTTAGATCTGTCATTCTCATTGAAAGGAAGTCTAACACACACAATCCTATGTGAATTGCATCACTGCCTGGTACAGCAACTGCTCGGCCTCCGACATGAGGGTAGTGCATACGGCCCTGTACATCACCTGGGGCCAAGCTTCCTGCCACCCATGACCTCTATACCAGGCGGTGTCAGAGGAAGGCCCTAAAAATTGTCAAAGACTCCAGCCACCCTAGTCATAGACTGTTCTCTCTGCTACCACACGGCAAGCGGTATCGGAGCGCCAAGTCTAGGTCCAAGAGGCTTCTGAACAGCTTCTACCCCCAAGCCATAAGACTCCTGAACAGCTAATCAATTGGCTACCCAGACTATTTGCATTGCCCCCCCACCCTCTTCTACGCTGCTGCTACTCCGTCATTATCTGTGGATAGTCACTTTAATAACTCTACCTACACGTACATATTAGCTTAATTACCTCTCGTCATTATTGGTAATCAGGCATACAATGTGCCAACTTAAAGCCTATTTCTGCGTATTATAGGGCCGTTTTTCATACCAGTGTACTTTGATCTCAAGTTGCGTGTATTGTACATAAAATACATGCTGCTCAAAACAACTAGGACTTTAGAAATCTGACTTCAGTGCGTTCAATACAACTGGGAACGAGCTCCGACTGGGAAAAACTGTTTTGAACGGTCATCCAACTCGGGAATTCCAAGTCGGAAACTCGGGTATCTTTCTAGAGCTCCAACTTTCCGACCTGAAGATCACTGACTTCATGATCGGAAGTGGTTCCCAATTATTTTGAAAGAAGCATTATTTTGTAAACGTCTGTTTAGCCAAGAGTGGAGGAGAGTCATTTCATTACAAGCGCATTTGATTCAACATTTCCTCTCCTTGATTACCTTTGACCTTTTTTCTTTTCCCCCCAAAGAGGCAAGCAGAGGACAGAGGCAAGCAGAGGACAGAGGCAAGCCAAACCAATTGGGATTCTCCTTCAGCCTGGTGGAACCAGCGTGATCACTGCGTTCACCATTCACAGTAAAACACAATGTTGAACCCAATGAACGGGCTGGTTGCACCAAGCGAACATGCTCTGTCAGACACACTAAGGAGCACGGTAATGAACAGAAACACACCAGCGAGTCCAGTAACTTAAACAAGCTTATTTTTAATGGATCTGCAAAACTGTTTGAATTTTCTTGAGAACGTTCAATCTCCTTCCATACAGCCGAGGGTTCCAACATTACAGAAACAACATATTACAAACGCTTCCAACCCAAACACATCTGCATGCATGAAAATTTAAACCCCCAATAAAGGAAAATAAATCAAAATGTAAAACAATCCCCCATCGTGGAGCAGACATCCTAACAAGCTGTTCTCTGGTTGGAGCAGAAATTCAAACCTTTCTGCTGGGCCTCACTATGGGAGGAGCAAGAAGATTAAACTAATTTTATTGGGTGGATGTGGCTCCGCCCCCGTCTTCCATATAAGGCACAGGACAAAATAAACCCTCAGTTACAAAACTCAAAATGACCAAACACGTCTCAGAAACCCACTAGTGTACAAAATGTTAGTCCTACATTTGTCTTTTTAGTTTTTTTATTTTATTTATTTTCCTGACCGACGGTGAGGGGACCCGGTGGACTCAGGCAAAGATTAAAAAGGTGACTGACTTTTGACTCGTGTTTTGCAACCTTTAAAATAAACAGGAAACATGATCTCGTATTACCAAAACTGATTTTCAGAAAGATGACATCAGACTATGGGGGGTGCAGACCATGAGGAGGGGGGGGTACAGACCATGAGGAGGGGGGGTACAGACCATGAGGAGGGGGGGTACAGACCATGAGGAGGGGGGGTACAGAAGACTGAAGTGGTTTATTGTCAGTGAGAACAGATGGAGATAGAGAGAACAGATAGAGTGTTAGAGAGACTGAGTTAGCGGTTAGAGAGTGTGTGCTTCCGTGCGTTAGTGTGTGTGTGTGAGGGACAGACAGGGTTGTTCTAACTGCAGCACTTGCTCTTCCATCCTGTGACTCCACTCCCACCGCTGATGTCCACGTTTTCACTGTTGGGCTCTTTGACGGGCGTCTGCAAAACACACACACACACTTTATATAGATATATAGATATATATGTGTGTGTGTGTGTGCGCGCACACACAAACAAACATTACATCGACACCATCATTATTACCTTCCTGAGGATGTCTTCTGCTAGCGTGAGGAAAGCCTTCTCGATGCTGATGTTGGCCTTGGCACTCGTCTCAAAAAACCTAATACCATGTTCTCTGGCAATCTGAGAGAGGCGAGAGGGAGAGAGAGGGGGACAGAGGGGCGAGAGAGAGGGGCGAGAGAAAGAAAGAAAGAGAGGGGCGAGAGAGAGAAAGAGAGGGGCGAGAGAGAGAAAGAGAGGGGCGAGAAAGAGAGGGGCGGGAGAGAGAGGGGGCGAGAGAGAGAGGGGCGAGAGTGAGAAAGAGAGGGGCGAGAGATGAAAGGAAAATATTAGAGGGTTGGTCCCAAAATAAGGCAGGTCTCCTGTGAGATAGGAATCAGGTTTCCTTACAACCTTTAACTGTGTGTGTTCTTGTGTTGCACAAGCTCAAGCTAGTGTAATCTACGCCACAGCGTGTATGTATGCATGTGTATACACAGTACCAGTCAAAAGTTGACACCTACTCATTCCAGGGTTCTACATTGTAGAATAATAGTGAAGACATCAAAACTATGAAATAACACATATGGAATCATGTAGTAACCAAACAAAGTGTTAAACAAATCAAAATATATTTTAGATTTTTCAAAGTAGCCACCCTTTGCCTTGACAGCTTTGCATACTCTTGGCATTCTCTCAACCAGCTTCATGGAATTTCAGTCACCTGGAATGCATTTCAATTAACTGGTGTGACTTGTTATTTTGTGGAATTTATTTCCTTCTTAATATGTTTTTCAGTTGTGTTGTGACAGGGTAGGGGTGGTATACAGAAGATATCCCTATTTGGTCAAAGACCAAGTCCATATTATGGCAAGAACAGCTCAATTAAGCAAAGAGAAATGACAGTCCATCATTACTTTAAGACATGAAGGTCAGTCAATCTGGAAAATTTCAAGAACTTTCAAAGTTTCTTCGAATGCAGTCGCAAAAACAAAGCGCTATGATTAAACTGGCTCTCGTGAGAATCGTCACAGGGAAGGAAGACCCAGAGTTACCTCTATTGCAGAGGATAAGTTCATTAGAGTTACCAGCCTCAGAAATTGCAGCCCAAATAAATGCATAAGAGTTCAGGTAACAGACATCTCAACATCAACTGTTCAGAGGAGACTGCATGAATCAGGCTTTCATGGTTGAATTGCTGCAAAGAAACCACTACTAAAAGGACACCAATGAGACTTGCTTGGGCCAAGAAACACGAGCAGTGGACAGATTGGTGGAAATCTGTCTTTTGGTCTGATGAGTCCAAATGTGAGATTTTTGGTTCGAACCGCCGTGTCTTTGTGAGACGTAGAGTAGGTGAACGGATGATCTCCGCATGTGTGGTTCCCACCGTGAAGCAGGAGGAGGAGGTGGGATGGTGCTTTGCAGGTGACAATGTCAATGATTGATGTTGAATTCAAGGCACAGTTAACCAGCATAGCTACCGCAGCATTCTGCAGCGATACGCCATCCCATCTGGTGTGCGCTTAGTGGGACTATAATTTATTTTTCAAAAGGACAATGACCCAACACACCTCCAGGCTGTGTACGGGCTATTTGACCAAGAAGGAGAGTGATGGAGTACTGCATAAGATGACAATCCACAATCCCAACCCAATTGAGAAGGTTTGGGATGAGTTTGTCCGCAGAGTGAAGGGAAAGCAGCCAACAAGTGCTCAGCATATGTGGGAACTCCAATACTGTTGGAAAAGAGAGAATACCAAGAGTGTGCAAAGCTGTCATCAAGGCTAAGGGTGGCTACATTGAAGAATCTATTTCGATTTGTTAAACACTTATTTGGTTACTACATGATTCCATACCTGTTATTTCAGTTTGTCTTCACTATTATTCTACAATGTAGAAAAAATTAAGAAAAACCCTTGAATGAGTAGATGTGTCCATACTTTTGACTGTACTGTATATAGTGCATTCGGAAAGTATTCAGACCCCTTGAATTCTTTCACATTTTGTTACGTTACAGCGTTATTCTAAAATTGATTGTTTTTATTCCTCAATCTACACACAATATCCCATAATAAAGCAAAAAAAGGTTTTTAGAAATGTTAGCTAATTTATAAAAAAAATACACTGACATACAACATTTACATAAGTATTCAGACCCTTTACTTTGTTGAAGTACCAGCGATTACAGCTTCGATTCTTCTTGGGTATGACGCTACAAGCTTGGCACACCTGTATTTGGGGAGTTTCTCCCATTCTCCTCTGCAGATCCTCTCAAGCTCTGTCAGGTTGGATGGGGAGGGTTGCTGCCCAGCCATTTTCAGTACTCTCCGGAGATGGCGATCGGGTTCAAGTCCGGGCTCTGGCTGGGACATTCATGAACATTCAGAGTCTTGTCCCGAAGCCACTCCTGCGTTGTCTTGGCTGTGTGCTTAGGGTCGTTGTCCTGTTGGAAGCTGAACGTTCACCCTAGTCAGGTCCTGAGCGGTTTGGAGCAGGTTCTCTCTACTTTGCTCCGTTCATCTTTCCCTCGATCCTGACTAGTCTCCCAGTCCCTGCAGCTGAAAAACAGCCCCACAGCATTGTGTTGCCGCCACCACCATGTTTCACCATAGGGATGGTGCCAGGTTTCCTCCAGACGTGACACTTGGCATTCAGACCAAAGAGTTCAATCTTTGTTTCATCAAACCAGAGAATCTTGTTTCTCATGGTGTGAGAGTCCTTCAGGTGCCTTTTGTCAAACTCCAAGCGGGCTGTCATGTGCCTTTTACTGAGCAGTGGCTACAGTCTGGCCACTACCATAAAGGCCTGCTTGGTGGAGTGCTGCTGAAATGGGAGAACCTACCAGAAGGACAACCATCTCCACAGGGGAACTCTGGAGCTTTGTCAGAGTGACCATTGGGTTCTTGATCACCGCCCTGACCAAGGCCCTTCTCCCCCGATTGCTCAGACTGGCCGGGCGGCCAGCTCTAGGAAGAGTCTTAGTGGTTCCAAACTTTTTCCATTTAAGAATGATTGGGACCTTCAATGCTGCAGAAATGTTTTGGTACTCTTCCCCAGATCAGTTCCTGTCTCAGAGCCCTTTGCATGATTATCTCCACCTCATGGTTTTTTCTCTGACACACCTGTCAACTGTGGAACCTTATATATAGACAGGTGTGTGCCTTTCCAAATCATGTCCAATAAACTGAATTTACCACAGGTGGACACCAATCAAGATGTACAAACATCAAGTATGATCAATGGAAACAGGATGCATCTGAGCTCAATTTCAAGTCTCATAGCAAAAGGATGAATACTTATGTAAATAAGGAATGTTTTTTCATCTATCAATTTTAAAATAAGGCTGTAATATAACAAAATGTGGAAAAAGTAATGGGGTCTGAATAATTCCTGAATGTACTGTATGTGGCGTGTGGATTGAGTCTCAAGATATCCGGTAGTCGGTAATAACCGGCTTTTGGCCCAAAAAATGTAATATAAGCAGATAAATAAAAATGGACTAATTGTCCGGGAGAAGACATTTCCCATTGTGAAATAATACTTTTTAGCCTCTTCAGTGATGGCAATACCAGTCCATGGAAATACATTTAACCGGTCATGCTTATCGGTCTATAGGTAACTTGTGGAATTAAATTGGCGTGTGAATATATATATATTCCTCATGTTATTTATCATCTTCAGAGACAGAGCATTTTAGAGGAACACTTTTAGGAGCCCAATCGTGTGCTAAAAATATTTTTGGGGCTATGATTAAAAACACCTGCCATTTGTATTTCTCAACTGGTCATTGAAGCTTCCCATTCACCATGAAAATGGAAGGCAGGCTTCATCGGCGTGTCACACACCACTTTGCAATGAGCTGGAGACGGTACGCATTTTGAAAACATGTAGGTAATTAAACATATTGCTACTTAATTGTTTGAAACCTGAGCGTTTTACTTCATTTGAGGCAAGTTTTACCTTCAAAGTAGCCTAGGCAAAAATCACACCATATCCGCTGTCTATTATTTAATAAAGACTATATGCCATTGAAACCAGTAGTCTTATTTAATAAAGACTATATGCCATTGAAACCAGTAGCCAATTTTCTCTCACGTTCTATTGGTTTTCAACTTTGTTTCATTGTGCATCTAGCTACCAGACAATCGTGTTTAGCCTACTGTACATTGCTGCACTAATAATGTTAAGAAATAATACTTGATCAACATTTTAAGCTAAAAGTTCTGATCTGTTGCATCAGACTCATTGCTTTGTTAAGTTATTTTACGTAGCCTAGGCCTATTGGTTGCATGAATTTGGGATCTATTATAGAATAACTTCCCTACTATGGGGACAGTAGATTGTCATAGCTTTATGGATGTGCTGCCTACGAGCCTAGGGGAAGCTTTCCCTTTGTAAATGTAATTAAATTGCCAAAATGATATTGCCTTATAAGCCTACTCCTGTCTATACAAAAATAAAATCCTTGAAGTGGGAAGGCAGCGCTCTGCAAATACCAAAATGATTGTGGAGTTGAAACTGTCAGTGAAAAGTAGAGGCCCAGTCAGGCATATCACAATATTTCAAAATCACAGGAAAACATAGTTTGGAAAGAAAATGGCTTTTGCTGTAAAGGAGACAATGAAAATACTCTAAACCTGTTTTTTAGTCGAGCTAACAACAGTAGGCCTATTGCCCATCTTATTGGCACCAGCGAAGAACTTGTTCTCAACTGGCCTACCTGGTTAAATAAAAATTGTCACCAGCTGAGAGCATCGGCCATGTCCCCGGTTAGGGCGCACTGCATGTGACTGACCGGCTCGATTCAGTCTTATGTAGCAAAATGTGTAATGGTGTTTTTTTTATACATTGGATGAAAGTAGAGAGACTCAGAGCTACAAAATGTTATATCATACACTACAGTTGAGGAACAATTGGAAAGTAATTCTGCTTTGAAAGTTGATAAAGTTGTACCCTCACTTTTGAGAAAATGGCCCTAGAATTTTTGGGACTTACTGGAGAGCTCTTCTTTGTTTACACTTATTCAGCGTCGTTCACACCCTCTTAAGCTTTAGCCTGAGCCATCTCTTTAAGGATTCATATGACTCACTAAAGGCTGGTTTATACCACTGGGTGTTTAATTTAAATCTGGAGTGCCAGAGTGTGTTCTGGGCTTTCGTATACGCAGAGTGTTGTCAGATAAGCCCTTCCGTAAATTCAGAGTGTTTCACTCTGGGAGAGTTCAGACGCTCTGGATGAAAAGTAGGGTTGATCCGAGCGTTATGACTTAACAGCAGTCAAGCACCAAAGTTAACTGGCTAACGTTGGCTAGCTACTTTCAGACACAAATGAGAGAACAGCTCACTCTGACCATTTTACTCTCTCTAGCAGAGCTGGTTAGGCTGTTTTCATATTATCCAGAGTGTTGGTGACTGTAACTGTGCTGCTGGCAAGAATGTAGTTACGCTTTTTTGGCAACGTTTACTGACACCGGCCAAATTCAAAGGGTTTTGAGCGTTCGTAAATTTGTCAGTTATTCTGAATTTACCAGCTACGTCTATCGGCAGTTGTCAGAGTGACAAACATTCTATTGAACTAGTTACTTGCATATTGGAGTCTTTTGAATAGACATCTAGCTAGCTAAACAATGAACCACAATCCCAACTCAATGTTACTACCCTGCATGAATCTGCAAGTAGCTAACCAACCAGGTTCAACGTTAGCTAACAGGCTATAACTAGCAATGCAAATGGCTCTGAGATACAAATAACATTACATCATACATGTAACATTAGCTAGCTAGCCAGCCAGCTAACATTAAATAGCTAGCTAACAGTACACTAACTTGAAATGAAAACTACTTTGATAGAAATTTGAAATGTGTAATATCTGAAAATGTAGCTAGCTAGACTCTCTTGCCAGTATGAATGGATGCTTCTCCCTCTCTGTCATGGATGTCATGGTTGCCTGAGATTGAAGATGTAATCCGGAAACAGGTGTTTTATACAACAGCCTGTGTTCTCTTTTCGACTCCGTCTGCATATTTGCAATCAAACGCCATAATTTTCTCCATCTCCTTAGCTATCATACTCTAATTCCACTGATTTCAAAACTCGGTCCTCCAGAAAGTATTCAGTTCTACTAAGTGATCTCTTTCAAAAAAGCAGTGTTAGAAAGGATTACCTACACATACTGAGCAGCTCATATTATAGACAGAAACATGCTACATGGCAGACCAATCCGAACTCATCTATCAGCATGTGCAGCGCATCCATTATCTCAGCCAATCATGGATAGCGGGAAGGTTCCTGACTTTTTCTGTGGCTAAACCAACTAGGCTTGTAGTTTAACAATTGTATTTGTATTTACAGACGGCATACAAGTCTGTTATTAAAACGCACAAAAGTTGACATGTTCCAGAAGGCATTTCTAGCAAAAAAGTGTATTTTTTATTTTTAAGTTAACGTTCATATGCCTCTCCTGTAAAGTAGTGACGCATGACATAAGCCTAGTGTCCTGAAACCAGTTACATATAATCATGGATAAAAGGTACAGTCATATCCACTCTATCATCAAGTTCAGATGGACAACATATTATATTAGTGTCTCTCCTTCTCATTGGTCTATTATATGGACAACATTGTCTCTCCTTCTCATTGGTCTATTATATGGACAACATATAAACCAGATGATAACTATCCAATCTACTCATCACATTATGATGAGATGATGCATGGAATGCTTTATTATAAATGTGCATTATTGTGAAAATTTGCTTCCCCTAACTGTAACTGTTCATTACTCGTATTGTTGACTGAAGGAAGTTAAAGGTGGACAGTTATTCTAATATCTTCAAAGTGCCCAGTAAGGACAAACATCACTGCATCCTCGACTTGCATGTTCTGTTAAGATGAATTACCATAACCTAAAGCACCGTGGGAGGACGCCCTAATCAGGTTATGGACCCAATGCATATGGGTCCCGTACGCTTCTCAAATGTCCTGAAAAATGTAAATGCTGCCGGTCTAAATGTCCATTTTCATAACGGAAACCCTGCTGTGTGTGTGTGTTGTCTCACCTGCTCTCCCTTGGCTTTTGGTACCACCCTCTTGTCCTCCATGTCACACTTGTTGCCTAGCAGCATTCTCTCCACGTCCTCGTTGGCATGCTGAAACACATCAAATTACAGACTAACTCTAACCCCAACACATCAAATCAAATGTCGTTTGTCAAATGGCAAATACAAGTGCAGACTTTACCGTGAAATGCTTACTTACAAGCCCTTAACCAACAATGCAGTTAAGAAAATAAATAATTAAATATTTATTAAATAAATATTTACTAAATAAACTAAAGTAAAAAATAAAATAAACAAGGGGGTGGGGGGGGGGTCAATACAAGTAGTCTGGGTGGTCGTTTGATTAATTGTTCAGCAGTCTTACGGCTTGGGGGGTAGAAGCTATTAAGGAGCCTTTTGGACCTAGACTTGGCACTCCAGTACCACTTGCCGTGCGGTAGCAGAGAGAACAGTCCATGACTTTGGTCTTTGACAATTTTTGGGGCATTCCGCTGACACGACTAGAATATAGGTCCTGGATGGCAGTAAGCTTGGGCCCAGTGATGTACTGGGCTGTACGCACTACCCTCTGTAGAACCTTACGGTCAGATGCTGAGCAGTTACCATACCAGGCAGTGATGCAACCGGTCAAATGCTCTCGATGGTGCAGCAGTAGTAGAACGTTTTCAGGATCTGGGGACCCATGCTAAATCTTTTCAGTATCCTGGGGGGGGGGGGGAAATAGGTTTTGTCGTGCCCTCTTCACAACTGTCTAGGTGTGTTTAGATCATGATCGTTTGTTGTTGATGTGGACACCAAGGAACTTGAAGCTCTAGACCTGCTCCACTACAGCCCCGTCGATGTGAATGGGGGCGTGTTCGGCCATCCTTTTCCTATAGTCCACAATCTTCTTTGTCTTGATCACGTTGAGGGAGAGGTTGTTGTCCTGGCACCACACGGCCAAGGTCTCAGTGTTGGAGTCATGCTTGGCCACGCAGTCGTGGGTGAACAGGGAGTACAGGAGGGGACTGAGCACACACCCCTGAGGGGCCCTCGTGTTGAGGATCAGCGTGGCAAATGTGATGTTACCCATCTTACCACCTGGGGGCGGCCCGCCAGGAAGTCCAGGATCCAGTTACAGAGGGAGGTGTTTTTATTTATTTTACCTATATTTAACTAGGCAAGTCAGTTAAGAACATTATTTACAATAAACTCGGGATTCGATCCAGGAACCTTTCGGTTACTGGCCCAACACTCTAACCACTAGGATACCTGCCTTCCTGTTTAGTCACAGGGTCCTTAGCGATGAGCTTTGTAGCACTATGGCGTTGAACGCTAAGCTGTAGTCAATTTACAGCATTCTCACATAGGAGTTCCTTTTGTCCAGGTGGGAAAGGGCAGTGTGGAGTGCGATTGATATTGGGTCATCAGTGGATCTGTTGGGGCGGTATGCGATGATGGGCGACGGCGAGCTTTGTATGCATCTCTGTGTGTGGAGTAGAGGTGGTCTACAGATTTTTTCCATCTGGTTGCACATGTGACATGCTGGTAGAAATTAGGTAAACCGGATTTAAGTTAGCCTGCATTAAAGTCCCCGGCCACTAGGAACATGCTTTTGGATGAGCGTCGTTTGCGTATGGTCTTATACAGCTCGTTGAGTGTGGTCTTAGTGCCAGCATCGTTTTGTGGTGGTATAAAGACGGCTATGAAAAATATGAAAACTCTCTTGGTAGATAGTGTGGTCTACAGCTTATCATAAGGTACTCTACCTCGGCTGTGCAATACCTCGAGACTACCTTAATATTAGACATCACGCACCAGCTGTTATTGAAAAATAGACACACACCCCCCACCCCTCGTCTTATCAGACATCGGTGTTCTGTCCTGCCAATGCATGGAAAACACAGTCGTCGTTCAGCCACGACTCGGTGAAACATAAGATATTACAGTTTTTAATGTCCCGTTGGTAGGATAGTCTCGATCAGAGCTCATCCAGTTTATTCTCCAGTGATTGCACGTTGGCCAAGAGAACGGATGGTAGAGGCGGGTTACCCACTCGCAGATGAATTCTCACAAGGCAGCCTGATTTCCGCCCCCTGAATTTTCTTCATGTGAATGACAGGGATTTGGGCCTTGTCTGGGAGCAACATTATATCCTTCCCGTCACTCAAAATAAAAGATCTTTGTCCAATTCGAGGTGAGTAATCGCTGTTCTTATATCCAGAATCTCTTTTCGTTCATAAGAGATGGAAGCAGCAACATTTTGTACAAAATAAGTTACAAACAATGCGAAAACACGTATGTTTTCACTACTCTGAATGTCTATAAAGAATCCATATGTTCTGAAATATGAACACAGAAATCTGGACATTTTAACTCTTATTATGGTGCTGATTTGACTAAATAACAATCATGGTCTTGAAATGGACTGGCATTGTTCTGGTCTCGGACCCCTTGTCGCCCCCCTCCCCCCCGGTCTGGGTCTTGACCCTGGCCCCCCTCCCGATCTGGGTCTTGACCCTGTCTCCAGTCTCTCTTTAGGTGGTCTCAAACACAACACTGGTGTGTATAATGTCTGTGTGTATGTGTGTGCGCGCACCTCGTCGATGTTGCGGAGCCACTTGCTGATGTTCTCGAAGCTCTTGGCGTTGGTGATGTCATAGACCAGCATGATGCCCATGGCGCCTCGATAGTAGGACGTGGTGATGGTGTGGAACCGCTCCTGTCCAGCTGTGTCCCTGTTAAACACATTCTATATAAACCTCTCCTGACCAGCTGTCCCCCCGTTAAACACATATATAAACTATTCCTGACCAGCTGTCCCTGTTAAACACATATATAAACCGCTCTGAGCAGCTGTCCCCCTGTTAGACACATTAAATATAAACTGCTCCTGAACAGCTGTCCCTTGTTTTCATCCTAGTAATAATTCCCTGTCTTAGGTCAGTTAGGATCACCACTTTATTTGAAGAATGTGAAATGTCAGAATAACAAAATATATTTCAGCTTTTATTTCTTTCATCGCATTCCCAGTGGGTCAGAAGTTTACATACACTCAATTAGTATTTGGTAGCATTGCCTTTAAATTGTTTAACCGCTAGGTGGGACGCGCGTTATTCAAATACCTTAGAAATGCTATTACTTAAATTTCTCAAACATATGACTATTTTACACCATTTTAAAGACAAGACTCTCGTTAATCTAACCACACTTTCCGATTTCAAAAAGGCTTTACAACGAAAGCAAAACATTAGATTATGTCAGCAGAGTACCCAGCCAGAAATAATCAGACACCCATTTTTCAAGCTAGCATATAATGTCACATAAACCCAAACCACAGCTAAATGCAGCACTAACCTTTGATGATCTTCATCAGATGACAATCCTAGGACATTATGTTATACCATACATGCATGTTTTGTTCAATCAAGTTCATATTTATATCAAAAACCAGCTTTTTACATTAGCATGTGACTAGCATGTGACTAGCATTCCCACCGAACACTTCCGGTGAATTTACTAAATTACTCACGATAAACGTTCACAAAAAACAAATTATTTTAAGAATTATAGATACAGAACTCCTATATGCACTCGCTATGTCCGATTTTAAAATAGCTTTTCGGTGAAAGCACATTTTGCAATATTCTGAGTAGATAGCTAGCCCTGTGATGCTGGGCTATTTAGACACCCAGCAAGTTTAGCACTCACCAAAGTCAGATTTACTATAAGAAAAATGTTATTACCTTTGCTGTTCTTCGTCAGAATGCACTCCCAGGACTTCTACTTCAATAACAAATGTTGGTTTGGTCCCAAATAATCCATAGTTATATCCAAATAGCGGCGTTTTGCTCGTGCGTTCAAGACACTATCCGAAGTGTAAATAAGGGTCACGCGCACGACGCATTTCGTGACAAAAAATTCTAAATATTCCATTACCGTACTTCGAAGCATGTCAACCGCTGTTTAAAATCAATTTTTATGCCATTTTTCTCGTAAAAAAGCGATAATATTCCGACCGGGAGTGGTGGTTTTCGTTCAAAGAGAGAGAAAGTAAACATTGAGTCGACTCGGGCACGCGCGCCCTGTCCCATTGTCCTCAGATCGGCCACTTACAAAATGCGCTAATGTTTTTCAGCCATGGGCTGCAAAGCCTCGATTCAGCTTTCTGGCGCCTTCTGAGAGCCTATGGGAGCGTTAGAAAATGTCACGTCATGCCAGAGATCCCCTGTTTTTGTTAGAGATGATCAATAAGGCCATGAAAATGGTCAGAGAGAGCGCTTCCTGTTTGGAATCTTCTCAGGTTTTGGCCTGCCAAATGAGTTCTGTTATACTCACAGACACCATTCAAACAGTTTTAGAAACTTTAGGGTGTTTTCTATCCAAATCAAACAATTATATGCATATTCTAGTTACTGGGCAGGAGTAGTAACCAGATTAAATCAGGTACGTTTTTTATCCGGCCGTGCAAATACTGCCCCCTATCCCCAACAGGTTAACTTGGGTCAAACGTTTTGGATAGCCTTCCCACAATAAGTTGGGTGAATTTTGGCCTACTCGTCCTGACATAGCTGGTGTAACAGAGTCAGGTTTGTAGGCCTCCTTGCTTGCACACGCTTTTTCAGTTCTGCCCACAACTTTTCTATAGGATTGAGGTCAGGGCTTTGTGATGGCCACTCCAATACATTGACTTTGTTGTCCTTAAGCCATTTTGCCACAACTTTGTAAGTATGCTTGGGGTCATTGTCCATTTGGAAGACCCATTTGCGACCAAGCTTTAACTTCCTGACTGATGTCTTGAGATGTTGCTTCAATATATCCACATACTTCTTTTCTCATGATGCCATCTATTTTGTGAAGTGCACCACAACTTTGCTCCCTCCTGCAGCAAAGCACCCCACAACATGATGCTGCCACCCCCGTGCTTCACGGTTGGGATGGTGTTCCTCGGCTTGCAAGCCTCCCCCTTTTTCTCCAAACATAACGATGGTCGTTATGGCCAAAGAGTTCTATTTTTTTTTTTCAGCAGACCAGAGGACATTTCTCCAAAAAGTACAATCTTTGTTCCCGTGTGCAGTTGCAAACCATAGTCTGGCTTTTTTAATGGCGGTTTTGGAGCAGTGGCTTCTTCCTTGCAGAGCAGCCTTTCAGGTTATGACGATATAGGACTCGTTTTACTGTGGATATAGATACTTTTGTACCG
The DNA here is from genome assembly GCF_965601325.2 of Salmo salar. Classification (NCBI taxonomy): domain Eukaryota; kingdom Metazoa; phylum Chordata; class Actinopteri; order Salmoniformes; family Salmonidae; genus Salmo; species Salmo salar. Next base: position 17,257,142 of record NC_138305.1, read on the forward strand.
GTGTCCTCCAGCATCTTCACAAGGTCCATTGCTGTTGTTCTGGGATTGATTTGCACTTTTCGCAACAACGTACGTTCATCTCTAGGAGACAGAACGAGTCTCCTTCTTGAGCGGTATGATGGCTGCGTGGTCCCATGATGTTTATACTTGCGTACTACTGTTTGTACAGATGAACGTGGTACCTTCAGGTCTTTGGAAATTGCTCCCAGGGATGAACCAGACTTGGAGGTCTAGAATTATTTTTCTGAGGTTTTGGCTGATTTCTTTTGATCCCATAATGTCAAGCAAAGAGGCACTAAGTTTGAAGGTAGGCCTTGAAATACATCCACAGGTACACCTCCAATTGACTCAAATTATATCAATTAGCCTATCAGAAGCTTCTAAAGCCATGACATCATTTTCTGGAATTTTCCAAGCTTTTTAAAGGCACAGTCAACTTAGTGTATGTAAACTTCTGACCCACTGGAATTGTGATATAGTGAATTAAGTGAAATAATCTGTCAGTAAACAATTGTTGGAAAATTACTTATGTCATACACAAAGTAGATGTCCTAACCGACTTGCCTAAACTATAGTTTGTTGACATGAAATTTGTGGTGTGGTTGAAAAACAAGTTTAATTGACTCCAACCTAAGTGTATGTAAACTTCCGACTTCAAACTGTATACAATATATACAGTCGTGGCCAAAAGTTGAGAATGACACAAATATTAATTTCCACAAAGTTTGCTGCTTCAGTGTCTTTAGATATTTTTGTCAGATGTTACTATGGAAAACTGAAGTATAATTACAAGCATTTCATAAGTGTCAAAGGCTTTTGTTGACAATTATATGAAGTTGATGCAAAGAGTAAATATTTGCAGTGTTGACCCTTCTTTTTCAAGACCTGTGCAATCCCCCCTGGCATGCTGTCAATTCACTTCTGGGCCACATCCTGACTGATGCCAGCCCATTCTTGCATAATCAATGCTTGGAGTTTTTGTTTGTCCACCCGCCTCTTGAGGATTGACCACAAATTCTCAATGGGATTAAGGTCTGAGGAGTTTCCTGGCCATGGACCCAAAATATTGATGTTTTGTTCCCCGAGCCACTTAGTTATCACTTTTGCCTTACGGAAAGGTGCTCCATCATGCTGGAAAAGGCATTGTTCGTCACCAAACTGTTCCTGGATGGTTGGGAGAAGTTTCTCTCGGAGGATGTGTTGGTACCATTCTTTATTCATGGCTGTGTTCTTAGGCAAAATTGTGAGTGAGCCCACTCCCTTGGCTGAGAAGCAACCCCACATATGAATGGTCTCAGGATGCTTTACTGTTTGCATGACACAGGACTGATGGTAGCGCTCACCTTGTCTTCTCCAGACAAGGTTTTTTCCGGATGCCCCAAACAATCGGAAAAGGGGATTCATCAGAGACAATGACTTGACCCCAGTCCTCAGCAGTCCAATCCCTGTACCTTTTGCAGAATATCAGTCTGTCCCTGATGTTTTTCCTGGAGAGAAGTGGCTTCTTTGCTGCCCTTCTTGACACCAGGCCATCCTCCAAAGGTCTTCACCTCACTGTGCGTGCAGATGCACTCACACCTGCCTGCTGCCATTCCCGAGCAAGCTCTGTACTGGTTGTGCCCCGATCCCGCTGCTGAATCAACTTTAGGAGACGGTCCTGGCACTTGCTGGACTTTCTTGGGCGCCCTGAAGCCTTCTTCACAACAATTGAACTTCTCTCCTTGAAGTTCTTGATGATCCGATAAATGGTTGATTTAGGTGCAATCTTCCTTGCCTGTGAAGCACTTTTTGTGCAAAGCAATGATGACTGCATGTGTTTCCTTGCAGGTAACCATGGTTGACAGAGGAAGAACAATGATTCCAAGCACCAACCTCCTTTTGAAGCTTCCAGTCTGTTACTAGAACTCAATCAGCATGACAGAGTGATCTCCAGCTTTGTCCTTGTCAACACTCACACCTGTGTTAACAAGAGAATCACTGACATGTCAGCTGGTCCTTTTGTGGCAGGGCTGAAATGCAGTGGAAATGTTTTTTTGGGGGGAATTCAGTTCATTTGCATGGCAAAGAGGGACTCGTCTGATCACTCTTCATAACATTCTGGAGTATATGCAAATTGCCATCATACAAACTGAGGCAGCAGACTTTGTGAAAATGTATATTTGTGTCATTCTCAACTTTTGGCCACGACTGTACAGTGTATTCAGAAAGTATTCTAAAATCAATTGAATACATTTTTCCCTCAATCTACACACAGTACCCCATAATGACAAAGCAACAAACAGGCAATTTTTTCTGCAAATTAATATTTTGTTTTTATAGAAATACTTTATTTACTTAACTCGAAATTGAGCTCAGTTGCATCCTGTTAACATTGATCATCCATGAGATGTTTCTACAACTTGATTGGAGTCCACATGTGGACTCAATTGATTGGACATGATTTGGAAAAGCACACACCTGTCCATATAAGGTCCCACAGTTGACAGTGCATATCAGAGCAAAAACCAAGCCACGAGGTCGAAGGAAATGTCCGTAAAGCTCCGAGAAAGGATTGTGTCAAGGCACAGATCTGGGGAAGGGTACCAAAACATTTCTGCAGCATTGAAGGTCCCCAAGAACACAGTGGGCTCCATCATCCTTAAATGGAACAAGTTTGGAACCACCAAGACTCTTCCTAGAGATGACCGCCCGGCCAAACTGATCAATCATGGGAGAAGGTCCTTGGTGTGGGAGGTAACCAAGAACCCGATGGTCACTCTCACAGAACTCTAGAGTTCCTATGTGGAAATGGGAGAACCTTCCAGAAGGACAACCATCTCTGCAGCAATCCATCAATCAGGCCTTCATGGCAGAGTGGCCAGACGGAAGCCACTCAGTAAAAGGCACATGACAAGTCTCAATGTCCTTGAGAGCCCAGACTTGAACCCGATTGAAAATCTCTGGAGACCTGAAAATAGCTGTGCAGCGATGCTCCCCATCTAACCTGACAGAGCTTGAGAGGATCTGCAGAGAAGAATGGGAGAAACTCCTCAAATATAGGTTTGCCAAGCTTGTAGAGTCATACTCAAGAAGACTCGAGGCTGTAATCGCTGCCAAAGGTGCTTCAACAAAGTATTGAGGAAAAGGTCTGAATACTAACTAACATAAATGTGATATGTTTTTAATTTCTAAGATATTTGCAAAAATGTCTAACAACCTGTTATTGCTTTGTCATTATGGGGTATTGTGATGTTATTATGGGGTATTGTGATGTCATTATGGGGTATTGTGATGTCATTATGGGGTATTGTGAGTAGATTGATGAGGGGGGGGAAACAATTTAATCAATTTTAGAATAAGGCTGTAATGTAACAACGAAAGGTCAGGGCATATGCACTGTACATCTACAAAAGTAAGAGATCTTGCTTCTGTTACCTGTTTTAGTGATTAATAGCCTACTGACTGAGCACCAAGCCTCACGCAACGACAACATGGCAGATGCGGCTGTTTTTAATATTTGCTTTGCTGTAATTAAGGATTTACCATTTTATTTCTTTAGAACTTATAATTTATTCAGTGTCGTTTACACAGTTCCAAACAGACAGAAAAATCATATCATCTAATGGCAGCTGTCGCTCCTGTCCTTCATCTCCTTGTTATTATCACCATTATAACAATAAGTAATGTCATTATCATTATTAGGCTTTGTATAACACCCTTGTATAACCACCATGGAGCTTTAGGCCTAAGAGCGAGTCCTGTTCAGTCTTGATACCGTTACTTAGGCCTATATTCAATATATAGGCTACTGGATAAATCAATCTTTCATTCGTTCATGCCATCACAAGAGACATTAATGCTTTGAAATGCAATCAAACATTTGTTTTAAAATTAAATAAAAGGGAGCTTTGAATAATTTGCCTAAAGAAAAAATAATCTGCAATTTACAAATGCATGCAACTGTTTTTAGTCTGCTGTAATAAAGGCTTTATATATTTATTTTTTCGTTAGAACAGACTCTGGTACACTTATTTAGTGTTGTTTACACCGTTCCAAATGGTCAAACCAAATAATATTGTAATCTAACTAACTGTTTGACACACGCAATTCTTGCTCCTATACCCTCCTTTGTCTGGATCTCCAGTAGTTTCCACAACTAAGTCAAATGTCTTCCACAGATCTGACTTGCCCTTTTCCTCCTGAGCAACCAGTAAACATTCCCCGTTTCCAGTTTATTTTTCACATCCTCCACATCCATTTTGTTGTCATGTGTTACTGTGTTCAGAGTTTGTTATAACCAAAAGAGAGCAAGGGTTGAGGGAATGTTTTTCTGAAAAATTAGGGATTTCAGTAACAGAACTTTGCAGTCAGAAACAAGAAACTGAATGGCTGAAATGATGTTGCAGCCACACCACGGACAGCGTGATAAACACTGCTCTGCTGTGGTGCCTTTTCTCTGCAGTAGGGAGGAGAGAGAGACAACATGCGCCAGTCACACAGGCACTGTGCTGTCATTGTTTTAACCTGTTAGGGCTAGGGGGCAGTATTGACACGACTGGATAATAAACGTACCCGATTTAATCTGGTTACTACTCCTGCCCAGTAACTAGAATATGCATATAATTATTGGCTTTGGATAGAAAACACTCCAAAGTTTCTAAAACTGTTTGAATGGTGTCTGTGAGTATAACAGAACTCAAATGGCAGGTCAAAACCTGAGAAGATTCTGTACAGGAAGTACCCTGTCTGACCATTTCTTGGCCTTCTTTGCCATCTCTATCCAAAACAAAGGATCTCTGCTGTTACGTGACACTTCCTACGGCTCACATGGGCTCTCAGAAGGCGGCAAAAAGTTGAATCGTGGCTTTGCAGACTCTGGCTGAAAAAAAGTAGTGCGTTTGGGTAGTGGCTGGTTACAGTACTGTGAGACTCAGGCTCGTGCCCGCGTCGACCGAAAGCTGTGTTTTCTTTCCTCTGTTTAGCTAAATGGACATTCCCGGTCGGAATATTATCGCTTTTTTATGAGAAAAATGGCATAAAAATGGATTTTAAACAGCGGTTGCCATGCTTCGAAGTACGGTAATGGAATATTTAGAATTTTTTTGTCAAGAATTGCGCCATGCTCGTGACCCTTATTTACACTTCGGATAGTGTCTGGAACGCACGAACAAAATGCCGCTATTTGGATATAACGATGGATTATTTTGGACCAAACCAACATTTGTTTTTGAAGTAGCAGTCCTGGGAGTGCATTCTGACGAAGACAACAAAGGTAATCAAACTTTTGTAATAGTAAATCGGAGTTTGGTCAGGGCTAAACTTGGTGGGTGTCTAAATGGCTAGCCGTGATGGCTGGGCTATCTACTGAGAATATTGCAAAATGTGCTTTCACCGAAAAGCTATTTTAAAATCGGACACCTCGATTGCACAAAGGAGTTCTGTATCTATAATTCTTAAAATAATTATGTTTTTTGTGAACGTTTATCGTGAGTAATTAATAAATTCACCGGAAGTTTGCGGGGGGGTATGCTAGTTCTGAACGTCACATGCTAATGTAAAAAGCTGGTTTTTGATATAAATATGAACTTGATTGAAAAAAACATGCATGTATCGTATAACATAATGTCCTAGGATTGTCATCTGATGAAGATCAACAAAGGTTAGTGCTGCATTTAACTGTGGTTTGGGTTTATGTGTCTGATTATTTCTGGCTGGGTACTCTGCTGACATAATCTAATATTTTGTTTTCGTTGTAAAGCCTTTTTGAAATCGGACAGTGTGGTTAGATTAACGAGAGTCTTGTCTTTAAAATGGTGTAAAATAGTCATATGTTTAAGAAATTGAAGTAATAGCATTTCTAAGGTATTTGAATAACGCGCCACGGGATTCCACTGGCTGTTACGAAGGTGGGACGATTTCGTCCCACCTACCCTAGAGAGGTTAAACCAAATCTTCATCAGCGATTATTGACGATGCATTGAGTAGAATGCTCAGTCAGGCATTAGTCCTAAAACAAAAGGTCAAACCAATAGTGACGAAACGTACAACCCATGAATAGGCCCTGCTGAATAGGCCCTGCATCACCCAATGTCTTTAAAAATGACACCATGCCCGGGACAGCAGACACCATGCCCGGGACAGTAGAAACAAATAACATTGGACCCTGTACACATTACACACACCTCCTCCACTCACCATATCTGTAGTTTGATCTTCTTTCCCTGGAGTTCAACAGTTTTGATCTTGAAGTCTATTCCTGGAAAACACACAGAAACACATTAATACAGACCTTTATTGTAGTGACCTCTACAACACAGAAATGTGAATTATACTGTACACCGGGTATATAAAACATTAACTTAAGGTATAGGGGGCAGTATTTTCGATTTCGGATGAAAAGTGTGCCTAGAGTAAACTGCCTAATACTCGGGCCCAGAGTCAAATATTTGCATATTATTAGTAGATTTGGATAGAAAACACTGAAGTTTCTAAAACTGAGATGTTTATCTTTCAAAGGGTGTAAAATAGTTGTATGTTTGAAAAATTTGAATTTTGACATTTATTTGAATTCAAATTTGCAGCTCTTGAAATGCACCTGCTGTTGATGGAGTGCACCATGGGTGGGACGCTAGCGTCCCACCTAGCCCATAGAGGTTAATATTAGGCAAGTTAACCTCTCTAGGCTAGGCGGGACGAATTCGTCCCACCTACGTAACAGCCACTGCTATCCTGTGGCGCGATTTTCAAAACCTTAAAAATCCTATTACTTCAATTTCTCAAACATATGACTATTTTACAGCCATTTAAAGACAAGACTCTCGTTAATCTAACCACACTGTCCGATTTCAAAAAGGCTTTACAACGAAAGCAAAACATTAGATTATGTCAGCAGAGTACCAAGCCAGAAATAATCAGACTCCCATTTTTCAAGCCAGCATATAATGTCACCAAAACCCAGAAGACAGCTAAATGCAGCACTCACCTTTGATGATCTTCATCAGATGACAACCCTAGGACATTATGTTATACAATACATGCATGTTTTGTTCAATCAAGTTCATATTTATATCAAAAACCAGCTTTTTACATTAGCATGTGACGTTCAGAACTAGCATACCCCCCGCAAACTTCCGGGGAATTCGCTAACATTTTACTAAATTACTCACGATAAACGTTCACAAAAAGCATAACAATTATAGATACAGACCTCCTCTATGCACTCGATATGTCCGATTTTAAAATAGCTTTTTGGTGAAAGCACATTTTGCAATATTCTAAGTACATAGCCCAGGCATCACGGGCTCGCTATTTAGACACCCGGCAAATTTAGCACTCACCATAATCATATTTACTATTATAAAAGTTTCATTACCTTTTGTTGTCTTCGTCAGAATACACACCCAGGATTGCTACTTCAATAACAAATGTTGGTTTGGTCCAAAATAATCCATCGTTATATCCGAATAGCGGCGTTTTGTTCGTGCGTTCCAGACACTATCCGAAATAGTAAAGAAGTGTCACGTGCATGGCGCAATTCGTGACAATAAAATTCTAAGTATTCCATTACCGTACTTCGAAGCATGTCAACCGCTGTTTAAAATCAATTTTTACGACATTTTTCTCGTAGAAAAGCGATAATATTCCGACAGGGAATCTCCTTTTCGGCAAACAGAGGAAAAAAATCCCAAAGGCGGGGGCGGTCGGGGTCACGCGCATAAGCTAGTGTCTCTTGATCGGCCACTTGAGAAAGGCGATAATGTGTTTCAGCCTGGGGCTGGAATGACGACATTCTGTTTTTTCCCGGGCTCTGAGCGCCTATGGACGACGTGGGAAGTGTCACGTTAGAGCAGAGATCCTTAGTAAATGATAGAGATGGAAAAGAAGTTCAACAAATGGTCAGACAGGCCACTTCCTGTAAAGGAATCTCTCAGGTTTTGACCTGCCATTTGAGTTCTGTTATACTCACAGACACCATTCAAACAGTTTTAGAAAATTTAGGGTGTTTTCTATCCATATGTAATAAGTATATGCATATTCTAGTTACTGGGTAGGAGTGGTAACCAGATTAAATCGGGTATGTTTTTTATCCAGCCGTGTCAATGCTGCCCCCTAGCCCTAACAGGTTAAGAAATAAATCTCATGGGATCCTCTTTTTAATAGAGGCCATCAATACGATTTTCTCACATTCTCTCACAGCCTATTGAAATGTTGCGCAACATGAGCAATCATGAAGTGTTTCAGAATTTCGATTACATTTGCATTGACGTCAGAGTGATTAGAGGGACAGGTAACAAGCTTGGTAGGCAACTAAAGACCATCAACAATAGAGCTTGGAGAAGCCTAGTTACCCTGACGAAACAGTCACGTGAAATTTGACTGTGGTTATGACTCGTGACCGCCGGTGTGTCGGTAACACGGTCCCTGTAACAGCCCTAGCCAGGCGCACCAGTTTGTGTTAAGAATTTTTCAAGCTCAACAGTTTCCCATGTGCATCAATAAGTCTTTGCTACATAAAGCCCCAACTTATCTCAGCTCACTGGTCACCACAGCAACACCCACCCGTAGCACGCATTCCAGCAGGTACATTGCACTGATCATCCCCAAAGCCAACACTTCCTTTGGCCGCCTTTCCTCCCAGCTCTCTGCTGCCAATGACTGGAACAAATTGCAAAAATCTGAAGCTGGAGTCTTATATCTTCCTCTCTAACTTTAAGCATCAGCTGTCAGAGCAGCTTACCGATCACTGTATCTGTAAATAGCCCACCCAACTACCTCATCCCCATATTATGACTTACCCTCTTGCTCTTTTGCACCCCAGTATCTCTACTTGCACATGATCATCATCTGCACATCTGTCATTATTTTCGCCTCTAGGGCCTATTTATTGCCTACCTCCCTACTCTTCCACATTTGCACACATTATACATAGATTTTTTCAATTTTTCTTTTATTTTGTGCTATTGACTGTTTATGTGTAACTCTGTTGTTTTTGTCGCACTGCTTTGCTTCATCTTGGCCAGGTCGCAGTTGTAAATGAGAACTTGTTCTCAACTGGCCTACCTGGTTAAATAAAGGTGAAATAAATAAATAAATACAAAAAAAAATAAAAAATGGTCCATCACCCAAAGGACATCCAGCCAACTTGAGACAACTGTGGGAAGTATTGGAGTCAACATGGGCCAGCATCCCTGTGGAATGCTTGTAGAGTCCATGCCCTGACAAATTGAGGCTGTTCTGAGGGCAAAAAGGGGTGAAACTCAAAATTAGGAAGCTTTTATTTTTTTTTAAAAAACACTAATAAGCGTTAGATCCATTCTGTCGATGTTTCTACGATTCGTTTAGGTTTTATACATCAGCTTCAAACAGCAGAAAATATTTTAATTTCAGAAACCAGGAAGTGAACGCACGCCCCATCAATGTCGACGGGGCGGCAGTGGAGCATATCGAGAGCTTCAAGTTCCTCGGTGTCCAAATGACTAAAGATTTAAAAATGTTCCAAAACACACACAGTCGTGAAGGCCGCGAAACACTGCCTTCGGACCATCAAGTCCTGAAAAAGTTATACAGCTGTACCACTGACAATAGCACCACCTTTGGTCAAATGGAGCGACAGAGGGTTGTGCGGTCAGTAGATCACTGGGGCCGAGCTCTCTGCCATCCAGGACCTCTATATCAGGTGGTGTGAAAAGGCCCCAAAAAAATCTAAATGGTTTGGCGAGATCGGTGTGAAACAACTTGACTGGCCAGCAGAGCGCTGAATTCAAGCCCATCGAACTCCTTTGGGATGAAATGGAACAAGACAGGTGTATGATAATGGTGCATTCAAATTTGATTTAGTCACATGCGCCAAATACAACAGGTGTAGACCTTACAGCGAAATGCTTACTTACAAGCCCCTAACCAACAACGCAGTATAATAAATACGAATAAGTAACAAGTAGTTAAAGAGCAGCAGGAAAATAACAATAGCGAGACTATACAGGGGGTACCGGTACAGAGTCAATGTGCGGGGGCACCGGTTTGTCTAGGTAATATGTACATGCAGGTAGAGTTAAAGTGACCACGCTTAGAGAAGCAGACTAGCAGCGGCGTAAAGGGGGGGGGGGGGGGCAAAGCAAATAGTCTGGGTAGCCATTTGATTAGATGTTCAGGGGTCTTATGGCTTGGTGATAGAAACTGCTTAGAAGCCTCTTGGACCTAGACTTGCTGTGCGGTAGCAGAGAGAACAGTCGATGACTAGGGTGACTGGAGTCTGACAATTTTAAGGCCTTCCTCTGACACCGCCTGGTATAGCCTGGCCCCAGTGATGTACTGGGCCGAACACACTACCCTCTGTAGTGCCTTGCGGTCAGAGGCCAAGCAGTTGCCATTCCAGGCAGGGATGAAACCAGTCTGGATGCTCTCGATGGTGCAGCTGTATAACCTTTTGAGGATCTGAGGACCCATTACAAATCTTGTCAGTCTCCTGAGGGGGAATAGGTTTTGTTGTGCCCTCTTCACGACTGTCTTGGTGTGCTTGGACCATGTTAGTTTCTTGGTGACGTGGACACCAAGGAACTTGAAGATCTCAATCTGCTCCACTGCAGCCTCGTCGATGAGAATGGGGGCGTGCATGGTCCTCCTTTTCCTGTAGTCCACAATCATCTCCTTTGTCTTGATCACGTTGATGGAGAGGTTGTTGTCCTGGCACCACATAGCCTATAGGGAGGTGGTCAGAGACCTGGCCGTCTCGTCATTGATCAGGCCTACCACTGTTGTGTAATCAGCAAACTTAATCTGTTGTTCTGCCCCTGAACAAGGCAGTTAACCCACTGCTCCTATGCCTTCATTGTAAATAAGAATGTTCTTAACTGACTTGCCTAGTTAAATAAAAAAATTAAAATGGTGTTGGAGTCGTGCCTGGCCGTGCAGTCATGGGTGAACAGGGAGTACAGGAGGGGACTGAGCATGCACCCCTGAGGGGCCCCCGTGTTGAGGATCAGCGTGGCGGATGTGTTGTTACCTACCCTTACAACCTGGGGGCAGCCAGTAAGGAAGTCCAGGATTCAGTTGCAGAGGGAGGTGTTTAGTCCGAGTGTCCTTAGCTTATTGATGAGCTTTGAGGGCACTATGGTGTTGAATGCTGAGCTGTAGTCAATGAATAGCATTCTCACATAGGTGTTCCTTTTGTCCAGGTGGGAGAGGGCAGTGTGGAGTACAATAGAGATTGCATATCTGTGGATCTGTTAACCTGTTAGGGCTAGGGGGCAGTATTTGCACGGCTGGATAAAAAAAATGTACCCGATTTAATCTGGTTACTAATCCTACCCAGTAACTAGAATATGCATATACTTATTATATATGGATAGAAAACACCCTAAAGTTTCTAAAACTGTTTGAATGGTGTCTGTGAGTATAACAGAACTCATTTGGCAGGCAAAACCCTGAGACATTTTCTGACAGGAAGTGGATACCTGATGTGTTGTATTACCTTTAAACCTATCCCATTGAAAAACACAGGGGCTGAGGAATATTTTGGCACTTCCTATTGCTTCCACTAGATGTCACCAGCCTTTACAAAGTGTTTTGAGTTTTCTGGAGGGAGATCTGACCGAACAAGAGCCATGGAACGATGATGGCCCATTAGACACCTGGCGCGCGAGTTCATGTTGGGTACCCTCGTTCCAATACGTTATAAAAGAGAATGCATTCGTCCACCTTGAATATTATTCATGTTCTGGTTAAAAAAGGCCCTAATGATTTATGCTATACAACGTTTGACATGTTTGAACGAACGTAAATATATTTTTTCCCCTCGTTCATGAAGTGAAGTCCGGCGGGCTTAGATCATGTGCTAACAAGACGGAGATTTTTGGACATAAATGATGAGCTTTTTTGAACAAAACTACATTCGTTATGGACCTGTGATACCTGGAAGTGACATCTGATGAAGAGAATCAAAGGTAATGGATTATTTACATAGTATTTTCGATTTTAGATCTCCCCAACATGGCGGCTAGTCTGTATCGCAACGCGTATTTTTCTGGGCGCAGTGCTCAGATTATTGCAAAGTGTGATTTCCCAGTAAGGTTATTTTTAAATCTGGCAAGTTGATTGCGTTCAAGAGATGTAAATCTATAATTCTTTAAATGACAATATAATATTTTACCAATGTTTTCTAATTTTAATTATTTAATTTGTGGTGCTGACTTGAATGCCGGTTATTGGAGGGAAACGATTTCCTGAACATCAACGCCACAGTAAAACGCTGTTTTTGGATATAAATATGAACTTGATAGAACTAAAAATGCATGCATTGTCTAACACAATGTCCTAGGAGTGTCATCTGTTGGAGATTGTAAAAGGTTAGTGCATAATTTTAGCTGATTTTATGGTTTTGGTGACGCCTGTCTTTGAATTGGCACAACATTACACACAACTCTTGTAAATGTACTGTCCTAACATACTCTAAATTTATGCTTTCGCTGTAAAACCTTTTTGAAATCGTAAAACGTGGTTAGATTAAGGAGATGTTTATCTTTCAAAGGGTGTAAAATAGTTGTATGTTTGAAAAATTTGAATTTTGACATTTATTTGGATTCAAATTTGCCGCTCTTGAAATGCACCTGCTGTTGATGGAGTGCACCACGGGTGGGACAGGGAGAGGTTGAAAATGTCAGTCAAGACACTTGCCAGTTGGTCAGCACATGCTCACAGTACACGTCCTGGTAATCCATCTGGCCCTGCGGCCTTGGGAATGTTGACCTGTTTAAAGGGCTTACATCGGCTGCGGAGAGCGTGATCACACAGTCGTCCGGATCAGCTGGTGCTCTCATGCATGTTTCAGTGTTATTTGCCTCGAAGCGAGCATATTAGTAGTTTAGCGCATCTGGTCGGCAGCTCTTGGCTGTGCTTCCCTTTGTAGTCTGTAATGGTTTGCAAGCCCTGCCACATCTGACAAGCATCGGAGCCGGTGTAGTACGAGTCAATCTTAGTCCTGTATTGACACTTTGCCTGTTTGATGGTTCGTCTGAGGGCATAGCAGGATTTCTTATGTTGTCTGTAATCCATGACTTCTGCTATGTACGTAGTCACTGTGGGGACGACATCATCGATGCACTTACTGATGAAGCCAGTGACTGATGGGGTGTACTTCTCAATGCCATCGGAAGAATCCAAGAACATATTCCAGTCTGTGCTAGCAAAACTGTCTCAACAGTAAATACAGACACCGGGACATCTATAGAGAGGGGTTGTGGTGAGAGGGGTCGTGGACAACTTAAAACAACCTTGTCAGATTATTATTATTTTGTATTTTTTTACTTGTCCAGGATTAGAGGACACGCGTTAATGTCGAGCCCTGTACTATGCCCCATAGTAGAAAAGTTTACCTATTCTACTGGTCAGCTTGTCGTTCTGTGCGAGAAAGAAATAGCCTATTCCAAACAGAATCTGGGACGACAGATCCCGAATTCATACAACCAATTGGCCTTGGCTACATAAAACAAACAACTTTAAAAAGCAATGAGTCTAATGCAATAGAGCAGAATGTTTAGCTTAAAACGTTGATCACCTATTATTTATTCACATGAGTGCAGCAACGAGTACAAGGCAGTAAGCTGCGCGTGACCGTTACTTCCATAATGCAATTAGCGGGAAAACACTTGTCGAAAGCACACTGCACTTGAGTGGTATCATGCGACAGAAGAAAATGTTAGAAATGTAGAAATAAGTGAGATCTAAAGATGCAACAACTGGCATGGCTTGCTAATATGACTAGGATTATCAACAACTAGCATGGCTTGCTAATGCTAATATGACTAGGATTATCATCAACTAGAATGGGATGCTAATATGACTAGGATTATCATCAACTAACATGGCTTGCTAATGCTAATATGACTAAGTTTAAAGTTCGGTTACTGGACAATGACAGAAAGTTGATTTGAAAACCAATGAAACATGAGCGAAACCATACTGGTTTCAATTGAAGCCTTTAGCCTAACATAAATGATTTGATACTTTGAAGCAACTTAAGACATGCCTCATAATATGAAGTAAAACTTTCAGGTTTCAAACAATTAAGTATGTTTTCAAAATGCATACTGCCTCCAGCTCATTGCAAAGTTGTGTGACATGCTAAAGCCTGCCTACTGTTGCCTATATGCACATGAATGGTGAATGTGAAACACACTTCAATTACCAGCTGAAAAGTACAAAAATACGAGCTCTTTTTAATCGTGGCCATCAAGACTGTTAACACATGACTGCATTTAGAAATGTTGTGCAATGATTGGGCTTCTAAAAGCATGTTTCACTCCTGTGTGAGGAGTAGCAGCCACAGGGGCTGTGTGAGGAGGTGCAGCCACAGGGGCTGTGTGAGGAGGTGCAGCAGCAGAGACAGTCTATCTGTATACTGTGTGATATAGGCTACATAACGACTAATCAAATCAAAGTTTGTCACGTGCTCTGAATACAACAGGTGTAGACCTTACAGTGAAATGCTTACTTACAGGCTCTAACCAATAGTGCAAAAAAGGTATTAGGTGAACAATAGGTAGTTAAGAAATAAAACAGTAAAAAGACAGGCTATATACAGTAGCGAGGCTATATACAGGCACCGGTTAGTCAGGCTGATTGAGGTAGTATGTACATGTAGATATGGTTAAAGTGACTATGCATATATGATGAACAGAGAGTAGCAGTAGCGTAAAAGAGGGGTTGGCGGGTGGCGGGACACAATGCAGATTGTCCCGCATATTGGCTAACTGTGCTATCTAAATTTCATTCCACTAATTTATGCAAATTAACCTATAGACATAAATATTTCACCAACTGGTGTTTCCATCAATGAATAGGCTAAAAAGCATTATTTTGCAATGGGATTTTTTTCCCTTCTCCCAGACAATTAGCCAGTGGCAATTTTATTAAATCGGCTTTTCAATAATTTTCTACCAGTCAAAACCAGCTAACGGATGCCCTGACGCACAGACACACAGAGAGATACTCCTTAACTTTCACTATCAATCCAATCGTTCTGATGAAGAACTCCGCTGAAACTGACTGCTAGATAAGTACTATGACGGGAGAGTTACTGACTGAAAACAGATTCTAGGTTCAAACTGCTTCTGGTTAAGGAGAGGAGAGAGAGAAATGGTCAGGTTCAAACTGCTTCTGGTTCAGGAGAGGAGAGAGAGAAATGGTCAGGTTCAAACTAAGGAGGCAGAGGAAAGGTGCGTTTATTTTTATTTAACTAGGCAAGTTGGTTAAGAACACATTTTCATTTACAATGACGGCCTACACCGGCCAAACCCTAACGACGCCGGGCCAATTGTGGGCCGCCATATGGGGCTCCCAATTACGGCCGGATGTGATACAGTCTGGAATCGAACCATGGTCTGTAGTGACACCTCTAGCACTGAGATGCAGTGCCTTAGACCGCTGACCAACTTGGGAGCCAGAAGAAAGACAGGAGGATGCTAGAGAGAGGGCGAGCGAGAGAGCGAGAGAGGGCGAGAGAGAGAGAGAGGGCGAGAGAGAGAGAGGGCGAGAGAGAGAGAGAGGGCGAGAGAGAGAGAGGGCGAGAGAGAGAGAGAGGGCGAGAGAGAGAGAGAGGGCGAGAGAGAGAGAGAGGGCGAGAGAGAGAGGGCGAGAGAGAGAGGGCGAGAGAGAGAGAGAGAGAGAGAGAGAGAGAGAGAGAGAGAGAGGGCGAGAGAGAGAGAGAGAGAGGGCGAGAGAGAGAGAGAGGGCGAGAGAGAGAGAGAGGGCGAGAGAGAGAGAGAGAGGGCGAGAGAGAGAGAGAGAGAGAGAGAGAGAGGGCGAGAGAGAGAGAGGGCGAGAGAGAGAGAGGGCGAGAGAGAGAGAGAGGGCGAGAGAGAGAGAGAGAGAGAGAGAGAGAGAGAGGGCGAGAGAGAGAGAGAGAGAGGGCGAGAGAGAGAGAGAGAGGGCGAGAGAGAGAGAGAGAGAGGGCGAGAGAGAGAGAGAGAGGGCGAGAGAGAGAGAGAGAGGGCGAGAGAGAGAGAGAGAGCGAGCGAGAGAGAGAGAGAGAGGGCGAGAGAGAGAGAGAGAGGGCGAGGGCGAGAGAGAGAGGGCGAGAGAGAGAGAGAGAGGGCGAGCGAGAGAGAGAGACGGCGAGAGAGAGAGAGAGAGACGGCGAGAGAGAGAGAGAGCGGGCGAGAGAGAGAGACGGCGAGAGACGGCGAGAGACGGCGAGAGAGAGAGAGACGGCGCGAGAGAGAGAGAGACGGCGAGAGAGAGAGAGAGGCGAGCGAGAGAGAGGGCGAGACGAGCGAGAGGGCGAGAGAGAGACGGCGAGAGAGAGAGAGAGGCGAGCGAGAGAGAGGGCGAGAGAGACGAGCGAGAGAGGGCGAGAGAGAGACGGCGAGAGAGAGAGAGGGCGAGAGACGAGCGAGAGAGGGCGAGAGAGAGAGACGGCGAGAGAGAGAGAGGGCGAGACGAGCGAGAGGGCGAGAGAGAGAGACGGCGAGAGAGAGAGAGGGCGAGCGAGGGCGAGAGAGAGAGACGGCGAGAGAGGGCGAGACGGCGAGAGAGGGCGAGACGGCGAGAGGGCGAGAGACGGCGAGAGAGAGAGAGGGCGAGCGAGAGAGAGAGAGACGGCGAGAGAGAGAGAGAGAGGGCGAGAGCGAGAGAGAGAGGGCGAGAGCGAGAGAGAGAGGGCGAGAGCGAGAGAGAGAGGGCGAGAGCGAGAGAGAGAGGGCGAGAGCGAGAGAGAGGGCGAGACGAGAGAGAGGCACAGCGCGAGAGAGAGAGAGAGAGGGCGAGCGAGCGAGAGAGAGGGCGAGAGAGAGAGGGCGACACGAGAGAGAGGGCGAGAGAGGGCACACGGCGAGAGAGAGAGAGGGCGACAGCGAGAGAGGGCGAGAGAGAGAGGCGCGCGAGAGAGAGAGAGGGCGCACGAGAGAGAGAGGGCGAGAGGGCACACGAGGGCGAGAGAGAGAGAGGGCGACACGAGAGAGAGGGCGAGAGAGGGCACACGGGCGAGAGAGAGAGAGGGCGACACGAGAGAGAGGGCGAGAGAGAGAGCACGGCGAGAGAGAGAGAGAGGGCACACGAGAGAGAGAGAGAGGGCACACGAGAGAGAGAGAGGAGGGCGACACGAGAGAGAGAGGGCGAGAGAGGGCACACGAGGGCGAGAGAGAGAGAGAGGGCACACGAGAGAGAGAGAGAGAGGGCACACGAGAGAGAGAGAGAGAGGGCGCACGAGAGAGCGAGAGAGGGCACACGAGAGAGAGAGAGAGGGCACACGAGAGAGAGAGAGAGAGGGCACCGAGCGAGAGAGAGAGAGGGCGCACGAGAGAGAGAGAGGCAGACGAGCGAGAGAGAGAGAGGGCGAGGGCAGACGAGAGAGAGAGGAGACGAGCGAGAGAGAGAGAGAGGCGAGCGAGAGAGAGAGAGAGCGGGCGAGAGAGAGAGAGAGCGGCGAGAGGGAGAGAGAGAGCGCGAGAGAGAGAGAGACGGCGAGAGAGAGAGAGAGGCGAGGCGAGAGAGAGGCAGGCGCGAGAGAGGGCAGACGAGAGAGAGGGCGAGACGAGAGAGAGAGAGACGAGGCGAGAGAGAGAGAGAGAGAGGGCACACGAGAGAGAGAGAGAGAGGGCGAGAGAGAGAGAGAGAGAGGGCGAGAGAGAGAGAGAGAGAGGGCGAGAGAGAGAGAGAGAGAGAGGGCGAGAGAGAGAGAGGGCGAGAGAGAGAGAGAGGGCGAGAGAGAGAGAGAGGGCGAGAGAGAGAGAGAGAGGGCGAGAGAGAGAGAGAGAGAGGGCGAGAGAGAGAGAGAGAGAGAGAGAGAGAGAGAGAGAGAGAGGGCGAGAGAGAGAGAGAGAGAGAGAGAGAGAGAGAGAGAGAGCGAGAGAGAGGGCGAGAGAGAGAGAGAGAGAGAGAGCGAGAGAGAGAGGGCGAGAGAGAGAGAGAGAGAGAGGCGAGAGAGAGAGAGAGAGAGGGCGAGAGAGAGAGAGAGAGAGAGGGCGAGAGAGAGAGAGAGAGGGCGAGAGAGAGAGAGAGAGAGAGAGCGAGAGAGAGAGAGAGAGAGGGCGAGAGAGAGAGAGAGAGAGGGCGAGAGAGAGAGAGAGAGGGCGAGAGAGAGAGAGAGAGAGGGCGAGAGAGAGAGAGAGAGAGGGCGAGAGAGAGAGCGAGAGAGAGAGAGAGAGAGGGCGAGAGAGAGAGAGAGAGAGGGCGAGAGAGAGAGAGAGAGAGGGCGAGAGAGAGAGAGAGAGAGGGCGAGAGAGAGAGAGAGAGAGGGCGAGAGAGAGAGAGAGAGCGAGAGAGAGAGAGAGAGCGGGCGAGAGAGAGAGAGAGAGAGAGGGCGAGAGAGAGAGGGCGAGAGAGAGAGAGGGCGAGAGAGAGAGAGGGCGAGAGAGAGAGAGGGCGAGAGAGAGAGGGCGAGAGAGAGAGAGGGCGAGAGAGAGAGAGGGCGAGAGAGAGAGAGAGGGCGAGAGAGAGAGAGAGGGCGAGAGAGAGAGAGAGGGCGAGAGAGAGAGAGAGGGCGAGAGAGAGAGAGAGGGCGAGAGAGAGAGAGAGGGCGAGAGAGAGAGAGAGGGCGAGAGAGAGAGAGGGCGAGAGAGAGAGAGAGAGAGCGAGAGAGAGAGAGAGAGGGCGAGAGAGAGAGAGAGAGAGGGCGAGAGAGAGAGAGAGGGCGAGAGAGAGAGAGAGAGAGGGCGAGAGAGAGAGAGAGAGAGGGCGAGAGAGAGAGAGAGAGAGGGCGAGAGAGAGAGAGAGAGAGAGAGAGAGAGAGAGAGAGAGAGAGAGAGGGCGAGAGAGAGAGAGAGGGCGAGAGAGAGAGAGAGGGCGAGAGAGAGAGAGAGGGCGAGAGAGAGAGAGGGCGAGAGAGAGAGAGAGGGCGAGAGAGAGAGAGAGGGCGAGAGAGAGAGAGGGCGAGAGAGAGAGAGAGGGCGAGAGAGAGAGAGAGGGCGAGAGAGAGAGAGAGAGAGGGCGAGAGAGAGAGAGAGAGAGGGCGAGAGAGAGAGGATAGGGGGTTTCCGGTGGTGGTGTATTTTGAGAAGTAGCTGCATGACTCTGAAGGTATGACTGCTGCGTCAGAGAGGGGGGAACACTCCTATTACACTGCACACACACACCTATTGGGCTATACTGACGTACACACTGCCCAACTCTGTGGCCAGTAAAGGTTACTGCAAGCTCCACTCTGTTGCTCTGTGTGGGTGGACAGGGATTTGGAGCCATGATATCCTCACTAGTCCCACTACCATTAACAAGGGGGTGAAAGCAACGTTTTTTCTTATGTCATTTAGCTAGCTGGCAGCCTGGCTATAGCGTGGCTACAAACATAGCAAGCTAGCTGTTTTAGCTTACCTCATCTTCAAGTCAAATAATCAGATGTATAATAAAAACATATGCCCTATTGTTCTACTTGCTGGTGTAACCTACAACATTATCCCTGTTTAATACAGTGTGTATTCACTCCAATATCAGCTAAAAATAGATCATGTTTTGGTAATGGAGACGAGCAGGCTACATAGAGTTGGTTCTACCATGTCACAATAGCCTGGAATCACTAGTTATTACTTCTAAACAAAATACATTTTGGGTGAATTGTTGTAGTTTGGTTTACCATTTGAATAGTAACCAAAATAGCAGGGGTTTCCAAACTAGGGATCGCCTGATATGAAAATAGGGTCACGGGAGAATTTCCAAAATCCGGAAGAAAAAAATATTATATATATTCTAATATCATCTTTGTATGTCAAAATCAATGTAATGTGGTTAACATTAATCATTGTAATGTGGTTAACGTTCATCTAAATGAATCATTCCAATCTAAGAGATACAAGTCAACGAGAGAGCATCCTAATGGGATCATGGGAAAAGGCAGAATTTGAACGTTGTACTTGAATCATTCCCATGGTGAATGACTAGGCCCACTACACTATGAAACCACACACTATTGAATCATTCCCATGGTGAATGACTAGCTACACTATGAAACTACACACTATTGAATCATTCCCATGGTGAATGACTAGCTACACTATGAAACTACACACTATTGAATCATTCCCATGGTGAATGACTAGCTACACTATGAAACTACACACTATTGAATCATTCCCATGGTGAATGACTAGGCCCACTACACTATGAAACCACACACTATTGAATCATTCCCATGGTGAATGACTAGCTACACTATGAAACTACACACTATTGAATCATTCCCATGGTGAATGACTAGCTACACTATGAAACTACACACTATTGAATCATTCCCATGGTGAATGACTAGGCCCACTACACTATGAAACCACACACTATTGAATCATTCCCATGGTGAATGACTAGCTACACTATGAAACTACACACTATTGAATCATTCCCATGGTGAATGACTAGCTACACTATGAAACTACACACTATTGAATCATTCCCATGGTGAATGACTAGGCCCACTACACTATGAAACCACACACTATTGAATCATTCCCATGGTGAATGACTAGCTACACTATGAAACTACACACTATTGAATCATTCCCATGGTGAATGACTAGCTAC
The DNA here is from genome assembly GCF_965601325.2 of Salmo salar. Taxonomy (NCBI): domain Eukaryota; kingdom Metazoa; phylum Chordata; class Actinopteri; order Salmoniformes; family Salmonidae; genus Salmo; species Salmo salar. The sequence goes on from NC_138305.1 coordinate 17,277,623, forward strand.
ACTATGAAACTACACACTATTGAATCATTCCCATGGTGAATGACTAGCTACACTATGAAACTACACACTATTGAATCATTCCCATGGTGAATGACTAGCTACACTATGAAACTACACACTATTGAATCATTCCCATGGTGAATGACTAGCTACACTATGAAACTACACACTATTGAATCATTCCCATGGTGAATGACTAGCTACACTACAAAACCACACACTATTGCAGGGACTTTAATATTACCGGCCGCAATTAATATGGTGAAAATGTGTGGGGAGACAGAGGCACAGAAACTCACATCAATGCCTGTCAGATAACACCGTTAAACTAAGAAGTTATACTCTGATGAATGACTCAACTCTCCAGATGATGCTCACCAAATGGACGTTAGCTGTGAGGACCGAGATGCCGATGCATTGACTTCTGTTGGATATACCTGTTGGGGGATGCTGTTCATGAGGACATATTGTTCTTTCTCATGACTCCAGAGCATGAAATGGCATATGGGATGTTCTGTGTTGCGTGGCTATATTGATGAAAAACAGATTCCATGGGATGGAATGGTGGGCTTTTGTACAGATGGGTCTCCATCCATTACGGGACAGAGGACAGGCCTCTACACTATAGTTATGGATGGGTCTCCATCTATTATGGGACAGAGGACAGGCCTCTACACTATAGTTATGGATGGGTCTCCATCTATTACGGGACAGAGGACAGGCTTCTACACTATAGTTATGGATGGGTCTCCATCTATTATGGGACAGAGGACAGGCCTCTACACTATAGTTATGGATGGGTCTGCATCTATTATGGGACAGAGGACAGGCCTCTACACTATAGTTATGGATGGGTCTGCATGTGTGACACATACAGTGACGCACACACAGACAGACAGACACAGTCACACAGACAGACAGACACAGTCACACAGACAGACAGTCACACAGACAGACAGTCACACAGACAGACAGTGACAGTGACAGTCAGACAGTGACAGTTAGACAGTGACAGTCACACTGACTTCTAACCAGCTGTAGTCTGTATTGGGTTTGGTACAGTCTGGTGGTGACTGTAGCCTGTCTTGGGTCTGGAACAGTCTGGTGGTGACTGCAGCCTGTCTTGGGTCTGGTATAGTCTGGTGGTGATTGTAGTCTGTCTTGGGTCTGGTACAGTCTGGTTGTGACTGCAGCCTGTCTTGGGTCTGGTACAGTCTGGTTGTGACTGCAGCCTGTCGTGGGTCTGGTACAGTCTGGTTGTGACTGCAGCCTGTCGTGGGTCTGGTACAGTCTGGTTGTGACTGCAGCCTGTCTTGGGTCTGGTATAGTCTGGTGGTGACTGTAGTTTGTAGTAAAATCTTTGAAATGGTTGCAGTTATATTTTTGTACAGTGTAAATAAGCTAGCATTTATGAGGCCAGCAAACACATTCCTCACCACGCTAGGAAAGCATTTCCTCCAATGTTAAAAAAGAAAAAAAGTTCCTTGCTCCCAAAACACGTTTCCTGGAGAGTGATGATGTCGCCCCCTGTAATGTGCTTTCAGTAGCCTGTGCCTCCAGGCTGAGGAGGAATCCTCACAATACGCCCCCGACCACCTCCTGAAGTGGTCAGTGCAGCTAGACCGGTCTTTTCAACGCGCTCATCATATTCTGATAGCAAAAGTTGCATGTAAGTTTCAAGTGTAGACAGCCATCTAGACCCAGCCTCCAACTGGAAACTCAAGAAAAAAAAACGAGCTCCGACAGGGAAAAAATGTTTTGAATGGTCATCCAACTCGGAATTCGAAGTTGGGAACTTTGCCATCATCTTCCGACCTGAAGATCACTGACAGGTTACCAGTTGTCTTGAAAGCACCATGAAACCATTTGCCAGCTCATGTGTGTGTGAAGCTGTATTCAATGCTCTCATCGCTGCCATCACATCCAACCTAAATCGATATTTGGTTTTAATGCAGATGAGAGCACTGAATCCAGCATCACACAGATACGGCCACGCAAAGGGTCGTCTAACATGAGTTTTATGGTGCTTTCAAGACAACTGGAAACTCTGAAAATATTAGGTCAAATCATGATATCAGTGATCTTCAGGTCAGAGCTCTAGCAAGAGGCCTGAGTTCGATTTGAGATTTCGAGTTGGTTGACCTTTGAAAACTATTTTTCCCAGTCAGAGCTCGTTTCCCCCCCCCCGAGTTCCCAGTTGTTTGAACGCGGCAGCAAAATACAGAGTGACGCCATCATCATGAATTGTTTATGATTTCAGAAGAGTAATTTAGCAGATGTTTTTATAATCTTCCTCGCAGACCAACACATACAGAGATCAGTGAAAGCTAGCTAACAAAGCCCCTTGCCGGACAACTATGACTAAAAATGTGTATATAGTGTACGAATTGATATCATTAGCCAGTTAACGGCCCATTCTACGTGCTAGCTAGCTAACTGGAAGGCTAGCACAGTCGGTTGGCCTGGCAAGCCAGCATTTCGAAATACATAACCGGTTATACTACGTGGTTTCTCTGAAGCTAGACTAGTTAGTTGGCACTTGAGGGCCACCAGATAGCTAGGTAACGTTAACGTTAGTTAAGTCTACACATTGTATATGTATGTTACCCAACCAGCTAGTTAGCTAGCTAATGTTAGCTAACAAATAAGTGAAACTTTAGAAATACGACCGGCATAATGTACCAGAACAACCTGGTTGGTCTGTGACTGACATGTCATTTTAAAGGTTAAACGAACCATTTAGTACACTAACTAGCTAGTTTGGAGAGTTCAGCAAACTTGCGGAGTGGGCCTTTTTGTTAGCTGCTAGCTAACAAGCTAGCTATTCAGCGAACGTCAGTTATCATGACAGTTTAAATAACTACGTTAGCTAGTTAATGGTGATGATTTGTTAGCGAGAATTTGACACCGCAGAATCCACACAGCTGTGCCCCAGTAGTGTTGACACCCCCGCCCAAGAGACCCAGACCAGAACCCTGCAGTTGGCCGCTCACCTATGGTGGAGATGAAGGTGGTGTTGAAGGCATCGTCTGAGAATCGGAACAGCACGCAGGTCTTCCCCACGCCCGAGTCCCCGATCAGCAGGAGTTTGAAGAGCAGGTCGTAGGTCTTCTTCGCCATCGATAGACAAGTTGTGTTCGCAGGACAGAGCAGAAACTATCTACCGCAGGTCTAGAGCCAGCCTGAGTTACAAGCAGAGGAACGGTGTGTAATATTTGAGTTATGTTGATATCTAGTTGGCTAGTTAGCTATATACCACCAGGGGTAGTGTGTCGCAACAGTAACCGAAGAGTAACAAAACGGGTTCTCTTACAGCATTTGAATTAAAAACCACCCCACAAAAATTGTATCCCGTGTGATTCCCCTTTTCCACTCTTTCTTTCTCTCGCACTGTCGGGACAAAATGGCTCCCCTCCCCGACTTACTCTTTCTTCAAACTACCAGCGAGCTCATTAAAATTATTGGAATTCCCCGTCATTACAACCGCCTCAGGACTTGCGATCGAGAAGAAGTATAAATTTTCGGAGGTTAAAAGTGTGTCAATTAACGATCTTGTTACAATTATTTGTTTTGTCGATGATTAGACCCCGAAATAAACGACAGCCGTGACGTCGCCTTCAAATGCAGGCACCACCGCGACACCCTAACCCGCCTGTTTCCCGCCCCTTCTGTCAAAATCTCGCTCGGTGATTTGCTCAAATCACTGCTTTTCAAATATACAGCTGAACCCGATTGGTCAGATTGTCATGGAGTAAAAAGGCGTAATTTAGGTTGACTTGTAGAAAGGGCAAATGTTTTTCTGCATGACCATTCCGGAACAATCCCAGGCTCGGACTCTCCGTTCCACTACAGATAGAACAACGAAACAGATATTTACCCGGATGTATAAATGTGAAGCATCCGGTTGGTGTTTCCCCTCTACCAAATATGGTGGTGAAAGGAAGCCCAATGGAAGCCTAGTGCCCGGCAGTTGGAGAAAATGGGGCGAGATGGATTTTGGCCGATATTCTGCTCATTTTAATAGCCTTTTCTGTTTCTAAAACTAAAATATGTTGTGGACAAAGTTTTCTAGACTTTATTCTTTGCCAAAGTTTATTAAAAAATGAGTTGTTTAGAAGGAGTACAAGGGCGAATTGAATTATTGGACACGAACGCTTCATGGAGTAGGCGTTCCCTAACGGAAATATGCAAATACATGGTAGAACGCGCCAATAGGCTCTCGCTAGCTCGTGCTTGTCCTGCCCACTATGATTCATTTGCTGCCGTTGGAAACAACAGGCTGTGGTCTATCTTGGGTTATTTATAAAAATCTTTGGTTCCACTGGTGAAAATGTAACTTAAAAAAAAATCCAAAATGGCCGCCTGTTTCCGTCCGTGCTGGTTGGGGTGTGTTTGCTGGTTGGTGTCTGGCCAGAGGTTTGACGATCCCAGCTATGAGTCAAGCTGAATGATGTCATAAATTATCATGTTCATCTGGTGGGTGTTTCCAATCACTCTACATTCTACTACTTTAGTACAGTTTCTGTACTTTCCACGGGGCACTGACTTTTCTTATTATTCAGACCAATAATAACACATCAAACATAACAATAATAGTTTCAATTTCCCTCTTCTAAACAGACAGTGTCTGGGGTGCCTTCAACACAAGAATGCCATTAAAAAAAAACCCAGAACTGTCTCTTTTGGTTTGTTCATGACCAACTCATCACTCTGACAACAGGAAGTAGACATAACTTCAGCAGATCCATTGTATTGACCAGATACTCAAGTAGCCACTCTAACAAATAAAATAAATGGGAGGAGGCAAGATTAGGTGGGGCCACTCTAGCCAATGAGAGGGCAGATATGCGTGGCACAACTCCAATCTAAAGTGTTTTTTTCTCAAAGTTGCCAGGATGTCACGTGTCCTACGTATCAATACACTCGAAACAACCTAAGCATTATGAAACTTATATTTGATCAAATACACCATACGTAGCAAATAAGCCATACACATTTCTGTTAACCAAGTTCCTCCATAAAAAAAACTCCTCGCTTGTCGAGCAAAAAAAAACACCACCTACTGGAGAAGACAGATTTTGGGCCCAGTTATCCCTCTCGCTTCACCTCTTCCTCTCTGACTTCACTAACTTACTGACTAGTGATGGGAAGTTCAGTCTTCACTTACTAACTAGTGATGGGAAGTTCAGTCTTCACTTACTGACAAGTGATGGGAAGATCGGGTCTTCACTTACTGACTAGTGATTGGAAGTTCAGTCTTCACTTACTGACTAGTGATGGGAAGATCGAGTCTTCACTTACTGACTAGTGATGGGAAGTTCAGTCTTCACTTACTGACTAGTGATGGGAGGTTCAATTTGTTGATTGCTAGGCATCCAAATAAGATTCTTTCTAGATGCATTTGAATTGAGTTCTAGTTGTGGTCGCACCCGGACTAGAATGTGAACGACTCTTGACAGAATGCATTGCTTGACTGCCGTGAGGGTGATAAGACACAAAGTCATTCACGAACTGCAGCCCCCCAAACAATTTGTTCTGGAGTTGGAGTTTGTTGAGCAGAGGCTGTGTATGTCTTGGTTCCACAAAACTGTGTCCATCATAACATTCAATATTGAATTCATTGCATTCATTCTTGCACCACGTGATCAATGATTAGTTCTAAACATGTGTTTTTCTTGTCTATGCTCATGATCTATTTCCCTGCGTGCATCTGACAGAGAGTTGGTGGTCGGAGGACATCTCTGGATCCGCTGAGCCAAGGAGCGTGTATTAATCCTGCTGTAGGACTCATTGCGGCCAGCACTAGCAGGTCAAACAAACTATTAAAATGAACGAGTCACTCAGAAAAATGAATCATGACTCTCGAGTCAGTAAAAAGACTTCTTCAAAAATAGCGAATCGTTTGTGAACTGTAACTCATCTTTACTGACCAGCAGTGTGTGTGTGTGTGTGTGTGTGTGTGTGTGTGTGTGTGTGTGTGTGTGTGTGTGTGTGTGTGTGTGTGTGTGTGTGTGTGTGTGTGTGTGTGTGTGTGTGTGTGTGTGTGTGTGTGTGTGTGTGTGTCTAGTATCTAACTACAAACTATCCAGATCTGTGTACACTACTGTTAAACCAGTGTTTCTGAAGGGAATTAATCAATCAACCAGGGTATGCTCTCTAGCCCTTCAGCCAAGCACACACATGCACGCACACACACACAAACACACACACACACACGCAGTAAAATCAAGACATCCCTCAACATGTTCTGAACTTGTCTCCCACCAGTCGCTCTGCTGCCATCGCTGGTGAGCTGATGAACTGCAGGCACTGCATCATCACTAAGAACCAGCAGGTGGTACTGTTGTTTCATATTTCATTACCTGTCTCCATCTCAACAGTCCACATTGGGGTTTTCTCGTTTGTGAAAAAGACCATCCTCCATCGTCTCTCCTTTGTGCCGGAAACCGATAAGTGGTCGAGTAGTGTGTCGATTCGTTAGTAGACAAATGGAAGACTGTCCTCCCCTCTCGATAGCCACTTTTCTAAAAGCGCGAACCACCGCATTTAACCATGGCAAGGTGACTGGGAATATTGTTGAATACAAACAGTGTAGTTATTCCCTCTGTAAGTCATTCAAACAGGCAAAATATCAGTATAGAGACAAAGTGGAGTCGCAATTCAACGGCTCAGACACAAGACGTATGTGGCAGGGTCTACAGACAATCAAGGATTATAAAGGGAAAACCAGCCACGTCGCATCGCATCTGGTGTGAGGGGACAAAATTGACATGCGCGCGTGAAGTCTGGTCAGCATGTAAGAATGCTGTTCATTGACTATAGCTCAGCATACAACACCATAATACCCTCCAAGCTCTTCATCAAGCTCGGGGCCCTGGGTCTCAACCCCGCCCTGTGCAACTGGGGCCTGGACTTCCTGATGGGCCGCCCCCAGGTGGTGAAGGTGGGAAACAACACCTCCACTACACTGATCCTCAACACCGGGGCCCCACAAGGGTGCGTATTCAGCCCCCTCCTGTACTCCCTGTTCACCCATGACTGTGTGGCCATGCACGCCTCCAACTCAATCATCAAGTTGGCAGACGACACAACAGTAGTAGGCCTGATTACCAACAACAACGAGACAGCCTACAGGGAGGAGGTGAGGGCCCTCGGAGTGTGGTGCCTGGAAAATAACCTCTCACTCAACGTCAACAAAACGAAGGAGCTGATCGTGGATTTCAGGAAACAGCAGAGGGAGCACCCCCCTATCCACATCGACAGGACCGCAGTGGAGAAGGTGGAAAGCTTCAAGTTCCTCGGTGTACACATCACTGACGATCTGAAATGGTCCACCCACACAAACAGTGTGGTGAAGAAGGCGCAACAGTGCCTCTTCAACCCGAGGAGGCTGAAGAAATTTGGCCTGGCCCCTAAAACCCTCACATACTCTTACAGATGCACAATTGAGAGCATCCTGTTGGGCTGTATCACCACCTGGTACGGCAACTGCACCGTCCACAACCGCATGACTCTCCAGAGGGTGGTGCGGTCTGCCCAACGCATCACCAGGGGCACACTGCCTGCCCTCCAGGACATCTACAACACCCGATGTCACCGGAAGGCCAAAAAGATCATCAAGGACATCAACCACCCGAGCCACTGCCTGTTCACCCCGTTATCATCCAGAAGGCGAGGTCAGTACAGGTGCATCAAAGCTGGGACCGAGAGACTGAAAAAAAGCTTCTATCTCCAGGCCATCAGATTGTTAAATAGCCATCACTAGCCGGCTACCACCCGGTTACTCAACCCTGCACCTTAGAGGCTGCTGCCCTATATACATAGACTTGGATCACTGGACACTTTAATAATGGAACACTAGTCACTTTAATAATGTTTACATTCTGCTTTACCCATTTCACATGTATCTACTGTTTTCTATTCTACTATATTTTAGTCAATGCCACTCCTACATTGCTCATCCTAATATTTATATATTTTTTTATTCTACTATTTTACTTTAGATTTGTGTGTATTGCTGTGAATTGTTAGATATTACTGCACTGTTGGAGCTAGGAACACAAGCATTTTGCTACACCTGCAATAACATCTGCTGAAAATGTGTATGTGACCAATAACATCTGCTGAAAATGTGTATGTGACCAATAACATTTGATTTGATTTGATTTTCATGGAGAATATGTGCATCCTGTGTAACCTACAGCTGGAGAGTTGTGAAGTATTCCACACCCCCTACAGCTGAAGAGTTATGAAATATTCCACACCTGTCAGAGGGAGCAATTGTATTAGTTTTGGTCAGGACGTGGCAGAGAGGTTTGTGTTATGTGTAGATTGGTTGTTGGACTCTCAATTGGAGGCAGGTGGTTCTAGTTGCCTCTGATTGGGAGTCCTATAAACAGGTGTGTGTTTTTCTTTGGGGTTGTGGATAGTTGTTTTTGCACTGCGTTTAGTATAGCCTGCAAGACTGTTGTACTGTCGTGTTTCTTGTTTTTTCCCGTGTATGCTTTATTCTAAAGTAATTAAAAGATGAGCATCCACATTCCCGCTGTGTATTGGTCCTCCCTTTAACAAAACAAAATTTTCTGTGACAACACCCCCTTTAAATCAGCTTTGTTTTCTCAGAGGAAAAAAACATGCACACGTTTAAAAACAATATGATACTTATTGTTTTATCTATAAAATGTCTTAACTAACTTAATTTGTTTTATTTTTATGAATTTACACATTTATTTTGGGATCCACCCCTGTAAACGTAATTTATTTTGGCATCCACCCCTGTAAACGTCATTTATTTTGGCATCCTGCCCTGTAAACGTTGTTTATTTTGGCATCCACCCCTGTAAACGTCATCTATTTTGGCATCCACCCCTGTAAACGTCATTTGTTTTGGTATCCAGCCCTGTAAACATCATTAACCTAATGTCGTGGGAGTGGAGAAGGACCATCTCATTTCAAGCAAGCACATTTCCATCCACGTTCACTCTCCTTGCTGTCATGACTCTCCTGTTAAGATCTGTAACCTGATCCTGTAAGGATCAGGTTACAGTGAGTCCGCTGTACAGCGCCCTCTCTCTCCTGCAGAAGGGGAATTGTAGTTAAAAATCACACACAGAGAGAGATTTTGTAGTACTGTGACATCCAAGATTGGATAATGAAACAATATTTCAGTAATCCAAACAGTTGGAATGGTCCAGCAGTGGTCCAGCAAAGAAAGACAGCAGTGGGATGCAGGGTGGTATGCTGCTGGCTGGGGCCAATAGGGATGCAGGATATTAATGTTTGAACAAGATGGCGCTGACAGACACGGTAACCCTGTTTCTAGCTCCTAGCCAACCTTTGCAGTCATTTCTTTGTGTGATTTATATATTTAATTATTTACTCAGAACGTTTCTTGTATCATTACCTACAGCCGAAAATTACTTTTGGACATTAGATCGGCTGATACTCACCAGAAATTTGTGCCGAAATTCATCTTCCCTGACCTGGATCCATTGTTTGAACTTCCCAAGGCATCTCTATTCATCCCGGGGGCTGCACCAAAACACCAATGCAGGAGAAGAGGAAGTATAAGTGTTGCCCTAGTCAGACTCAGGTGATGTGCATACCATCCATCGCTTCTGAGTATATTACTCGCTAACGTTCAGTCACTGGCCAATAAAGTAGATGAGCTCAGGGTGTGGATCTTCTTCCAGAGAGACATCAGGGACTGTAAAATGACACAGCAGGGGTTCAAACTGTAGAACCCAGTTCCTACATTTGAATATAAAAATTGATTTTATCAAACAAAACTATGCTACATTTTATCTCTGGGACCCTCAGAATGAAAAATCAGAGCAAGATTACCAAATGTAAGTACATTATTTACCTTCAGAGGTGAATGCATCAAACCAGTTGCCATGATAAAAGTTTTGTTGTTATTATGCACTCTCCTCAAACAATAGCATGGTATTTTTTCACTGTAATAGATACTGTAAATTGGACACTTCAGTTAGATTAACAATGATTTAAGCTTTCTGCCCATATAAGACATGTCTATGTCCTGGAAAGTTGGCTTTTACTTACAACGTAATTCTAGTAACGTTAGCGCACGTTAGCAACAACCGTCCCAGTATAGTGACACCGATCCCGTAGAGGTTAATAAATTACATCTGAGGAAAATGCTATTGAAATTCTACCAACTCATCTCTTGTGCTGCACGTGCATCACAAACTCTTGATCATTGCTACTCTCCCTTCTGGGACAGCTTCAAGTCCCTCCCTCTTCCTCCTTTCGGCAAATCAGATCACACCCCCATTCTGCTCTTCCCACCTAACAGCAGAAACTTAAACAGGAAACACCCGTGATAAGGGACTGTTCAACGTTAGTCTGACCAGTCGGAATCTATGCTTCAAGATTGTTTTTGATCACACAGACTAGGAAGTGTTCCGGGTTGCATCTGAGAACAGTATTGACGTATGCACTGACTCAGTGACTGGGTTCATCGGGATGTAAATAGAGCATGTTGTTCTCACTATGTAAATTGTAACCAAAAACCATGGATAGATAGCAGCATCCGCGCAAAACTGAAAGCGCGAACCACCGCATTTAACCATGGCAAGGTTGCTGGGAACATTGACGCGTACAACCGGACCAGCTATGACCTCCATAAAGCAAACAAAAAGGCAAAACAATAGTACAGGGACAAAGTGGAGTTGCAATTCAATGGCTCAGACACATGATGTAAGTTGCAGGAACTTCAGACAATCACGGCACAGCCAGCCACATCGCAGATGCCTCGCTCCCGGATAAGCTAAACACCTTCTTCGCACGCTTCAAAGAAAATAACATTGTGATGTCGATGCTGGCCTTCTCCGCTCACAAGGACTGTATGCTCTCGTTCTCTGTGGCCAACGTCAGTAAGTCACGTAAGCGTGTTAACCCTTGCTAGGCTGCCAGCCCAGTCAGCATCCCAAGCTTCATCCTCACTGACAATCTGAAAACGCTCTGAATTTACGAACTCCCAGAACACACTCTGAGCAAACTCTGGCACTCCGGATTGAAATTACAAACAGCAAGATGTCTAACTAGTAATTTGTTATGCTAACAAGCTAGCAAGAGGTTGCATAGCAACAGCATCAACTTCCGGTAGACAGGGCTAGCGCTAGTACTAATACTTAAATGAACTAATAGTATATAGTATGTAGTATACAGTATGTTGTATTGCTATTCGAACACAGCTATTGTCTAAATGACTGGTAGAAACACATTCATGACCATGGGGGGGAGTTGTCCCCAACACTCATCCAACATATTACTACTTTACTCAAAAATGATCTCAATTTATCTCTCTAAACAAGTGGATTATTTATCTTAAGGCTGCTTTCCTACTTGTATATTTTAAAATATAAATATAGATATGACTTAATTGGAATATATCTACAACATTTTCAAAATTTCAAAATTTTGATCAACTTACCACAAAATAATTTATTTGAAATATCTCCAAAAGTTGTGATAACAGAGGATTTTTTTGTTGTTGAGCAAGAGCAGTGGCAGCCAGGGAAGGTGTTGGGAAAATAATTTGGTGACATCTTGTGGTTTTGATGTGAATTACAGAGGGGGGGGCAGTTACCCATGGGGGTTAGTTACCCCCTAGTACCCTACTGTCCATACCGTCTATACACACAATTATATATAGTGACTTCGGTAAAGTATTCAGACCCCTTGACTTTTTCCACATTTTGTTACGTTACAGCCTTAAACTAAAGTGGATTAAAAAAAAAATGTCAGTAATCTACACACAAAACCCCATAACGTCAAAGTGAAAACAGGTTTTTAGAAATGTTTGCAAATGTATTAAAAACAAGAAATACCTTATTTACATTAGTATTCAAACCCTATGCTATGAGACTCGAAATTGAGAGGCACATGACAGGAGTTTGCCAAAAGGCACCTAAATACTCTCAGACCATGAAAAACAAGATTCTCTGTTCTGATGAAACCAAGATTGAATTTTATGGCCTGAATGCCAAGTGTCACATCTGGAGGAAACCTGGCACCATCCCTATGGTGAAGCATGGTGGTGGCATCATCATGCTGTGGGGATGTTTTTCAGCGGCAGGGACTGGGAGACAAGTCAGGATCAAGGCAAAGATGAATGGAGCAAAGTACAGAGAGATCCTTGATGAAAACCTACTCCAGAGCGCTCAAGACCTCAGACTGGGGTGAAGGTTCACCTTCCAACAGGACAATGACCCTAAGCACACAGCCAAGACAGTGCAGGAGTGGCTTCGGGACAAGTCTCTGAATGTTATTGTGTGGCCCAGCCAGAGCCTGGACTTAAACCCTTTGAACATCTCTTGAGAGACCTGAAAATAGCTGTGCAGCGACACTCCCCATCCAACCTGACAAAGCGTGAGAGGATCTGCAGAGAGGAATGGGAGAAACTCCCCAAATACAGGTGTGCCAAGCTTGTAGCGTCCTACCCACGAAGACTTGAGGCTGTAATCGCTGGTGCTTCAACAAAGTAAAGGGTCTGAATACGTATGCAAATGTGATATTTCAGTTTGTTATTTGTAATACATTTGCAAACATTTCTAAAAACCTGTTTTTGCTTTGTCAATATGGGGTGTTGTGTGTACAGTCGTGGCCAAAAGTTTTGAGAATAACACAAATATTAATTTCCACAAAGTGTCTTTAGATATTTTTGTCAGATGTTACTATGGAAAACTGAAGTATAATTACAAGCATTTCATAAGTGTCAAAGTCTTTTATTGACAATTACATGAAGTTGATGCAAAGAGTCAATATTTGCAGTGTTGACCCTTCTTTTTCAAGACCTCTGCAATCCGCCCTGGCATGCTGTCAATTAACTTCTGGGCCACATCCTGACTGATGGCATCCCATTCTTGCATAATCAATGCTTGGAGTTTGTCAGAATTTGTGGGTTTTTCTTTGTCCACCCGACTCTTGAGGATTGACCACAAGTTCTCAATGGGATTAAGGTCTGGGGAGTTTCCTGGTCATGGACCCAAAATATCGATGTTTTGTTCCCCAAGCCACTTAGTTATCACTTTTGCCTTATGGCAAGGTGCTCCATCATGCTGGAAAAGGCATTGTTCGTCACCAAACTGTTCCTGGATGGTTGGGAGAAGTTTCTCTCGGAGGATGTGTTGGTACCATTCTTTATTCATGGCTGTGTTCTTAGGCAAAATTGTGAGTGAGCCCACTCCCTTGGATGAGAAGCAACCCCACACATGAATGGTCTCAGGATGATTTACTGTTGGCATGACACAGGACTGATGGTAGTGCTCACCTTGTCTTCTCCGGACAAGCTTTTTTCCGGATGCCCCAAACAATCAGAAAGGGGATTCATCAGAGAAAATGACTTTACCCTAGTCCTCAGCAGTCCAATCCATGTACCTTTTGCAGAATATCAGTCTGGCCCTGATGTTTTTCCTGGAGAGAAGTGGCTTCTTTGCTGCTCTTCTTGACACCAGGCCATCCTCCAAAAGTCTTCGCCTCACTGTGCGTGCAGATACACTCACACCTACCTGCTGCCATTCCTGAGCAAGCTCTGTACTGGTGGTGCCCCTAATGAACTTTAGGAGACGGTCCTGGCGCTTGCTGGACTTTCTTGGGCGCCCTGAAGCCTTCTTCACAACAATTTAACCGCTCTCCTTGAAGTTCTTGATTATCCGATAAATGGTTGATTTAGGTGCAGTCTTCCTTGCCTGTGAAGCTCTTTTTGTGCAAAGCAATGATGACGGCACGTGTTCCTTGCAGGTAACCATGGTTGACAGAGGAAGAACAATGATTCCAAGCACCACCCTCCTTTTGAAGCTTACAGTCTGTTATTCGAACTCAATCAGCATGACAGGGTGATCTCCAGCCTTGTCCTCGTCAACACTCACACCTGTGTTAATGAGAGAATCACTAACATGATGTCAGCTGGTCCTTTTGTGGCAGGGATGAAATGCAGTGGAAATGTTTTTTGGGGATTCAGTTCATTTGCATTTCAAAGAGGGACTTTGCAATTAATTGCAATTCATCTGATCACTCTTCATAACGTTCTGGAGTATATGCAAACTGCCATCATAAAAACTGAGGCAGCAGACTTTGTGAAAATGTATATTTGTGTCATTCTCAAAACCTTTGGCCACGACTGTAGATTGATGAAGGAAAAAAACGATTTAATCAATTTTAGAATAAGTCTGTAATGTAACAAAATGTGTAAAAAGTCAAGGGTTCTCTAATTGCTCATTATTCCGGACTCTGAAATTGCTCCTTCTGATATTTCTTCATTTCTTAATTTACATTGTTTGAATTATGTGTATATTGTTTTGTATTACTAGGTATTATTACCGAACTGTTAGATGTAGAAACATAAACATTTAGCTGCACCTGCGATAACGTATGCAAATCTGTGAATGCGTCCAATAAATTTGATTTGACTTAATAATAAAAAACTCAATTTCCCATGGTCCCGTCATTGCGTTCTGCAGTGGGTGTAGCTGAATGAGGTAATGATGTGTTTGTCTCCTCTCTGTTCATCCTGAAACTCGCTCTCAGTTCTTTAATGGAGCCGTAGCATCTCCTCTGCGGTACGAGAGCATCAGGCTGTATCTCCGGGCACCAAGGCAGGATGAAAACCCGTTGGTATGTGTTTTTATTGACCGGGACGTGTGAAGGCGGAGCTGGCTTTATTATCGAATGAACCCCCCGGTTAACGGACAGACAACCGGACAGAATGCACCGGGACCTCAACGGAACCGTCGTGATTATTGATCTAACCCAGTGAGGTGTGTTTAATACCGCTAGATAACGCAAGCCGTTCTGTGGATTAAATCATATTGTTGACGGTGAGAAACACACTGATGGATTGGTTAAAGAATGAGAATATAATATCTACAACATTATTGTATAATAATCTATATGATATGGCCAGGTGGGGATTCTGCCAGAGAGATTGAAGATAAAAATAGACAGAGACAGAATGATATTCGACAGACTAATAAATGCACTAATATTTTAACTGTGGGACCGACGACAGATTCTGATTATTAATATTATTGATAAATAGGCTAATTTAATGTTATTTGTAAACAAGCTAATTTGTCATTAGCATGGCAGGACTAGAGGCCTGGTGTTCAGTGTTACGTTGTTATCATCCAGTCAGATAGGACTCATGTATTACTCTGTTACCTATTCTATATTTTACTGTTTGACTACACAAAGAACTAGTAAGTTCATTAATAATGACCTGATAATAACATGGTAGACCTATGAATTTGTTTATTTAGCACCATTGTGTTAAATTCAGTACTAGGCCACCAAGTGATACAGCAAGCTACATTATCCCAGTAGGATCATTACCTGGTAAATACCAGCAAGAACAGTGTCCAGTAAGGAGAAAGAGATTAACTGATAATAACAAATGTTAATTTCTATAAATCTCTAATAATAGTTAACTGAAAGCCACTTCAGATGTCTAAGGTAAAGAGTAGTGAGACGGTGAAGGTTGTGGTTCGCTGTCGCCCATTAAACCGGAAAGAGGCAGCTGGTGTTACCGGGACACCAGGAGGAAAGGGCGGGATCGTAGAGATGGACGTACATCGGGGTCAGGTGGTCTTACGGAACCCTCACGCTCTGCCCGGCGAGCCGCAGAAGACGTTTACGTTCGACTCTGTGTATGACGCATCGTCTAAACAACGTGACCTGTACGATGAGACGGTACGCCCGCTTATCCACTCAGTCCTGGATGGGTTTAACGGAACCATCTTTGCCTACGGCCAGACGGGCACCGGAAAGACCTACACCATGCAGGGGGCGTGGCTAGAGCCAGAGAGGCGGGGCGTCATCCCCAACGCCTTCGAACACGTCTTCACCCAGATCTCCCGCTCCGCCGCCGACCGCCAGTACCTGGTCAGAGCCTCTTACCTGGAGATCTACCGAGAGGAGATCAGGGATCTACTGGATCCCAACGTGCACGCCCCTCATGTCCCCAACGTGCACACCCAGCCCCCCCACATCCTGGAGCTGAGAGAGAGCCCGGAGAGCGGGGTGTATGTGCGTGACCTGACGTCATGCGTGTGTAAGAGCGTGAAGGAGATAGAGGAGCTGATGAACGTAGGGAACCAGGTGCGCTCGGTGGGAGCGACAGACATGAACGAACACTCTTCCCGTTCCCACACCCTGTTCCTCATCACGGTGGAGTGTTCCCAGACGGGGCCGGAGGGACGGCAGCACATCAGGGTAGGCCGGCTCAACCTGGTTGACCTGGCGGGCAGCGAGCGGCAGGCCAAGACGGGCGTCCACGGAGAACGCCTGAAGGAGGCCGCTAAGATCAACCTGTCTTTATCAGCGCTAGGCAACGTGATCTCAGCCCTGGCAGACGGGCGTAGCGGCCACGTTCCGTACCGGGACTCCAAACTGACCCGGTTATTACAGGATTCCCTAGGAGGGAACGCCAAGACAGTGATGGTGGCTACGCTAGGCCCCGCCCCCCAACACTACGAGGAGACCCTCACCACGCTCCGCTACGCTAACAGAGCTAAGAACATCAAGAACCAGCCAAGAGTTAACGAAGACCCTAAAGACGCCCTGCTCAGAGAGTTCCAGAAGGAGATCGCACGGCTCCGTGCACAGCTCAGCCACAGGGAAGGGAGGGGCAAACACAGGAAGGAGGATGGCTGTGACGGAGAAGGGGATGAGGAGGGAGAAGAGGAGGTGGAGAAGGAGAGGAACCTGCAGGAGGAGAGGCTGGAAGAGGAGAAGGAGGCCATCAGAGAAGATGGATCACTATTGGCTGTGGAGAAGCAGAGGCTTCTGGGAGAGAAGGAGATAATGATGGGAGATCTGAGGAAGGAGCGGGACACCACCGAGCAGTTGACTGCCAAGTACAAGGTACACACACACATATAGATAGTATTTATCCCTCCCTCCTCCCTTCCTCCTCTCCTGCTCGGCTCATCTCCCCTTCCTCTCTCACCCTCTTCCCCTCCTGCTGTTTCCTTCCTTCCTGCTGGATTTCTCCTTCTTACCCCCTTCCCTCAGCCCCAACCAACCCTTTAGTATGTGATTGTCTATTTCACTTTTGTTAAAACAAAGGGTCATAAAGGGCAGCCGAGAAGGCACACAGAGTTCATTAATATTAACAATTGATATGCTAATCCTTTGCACATGAACGTTCACTCATTCGGGAACAATTGCAATCAATATATATTTACGCTCAGTGTGTGTCGGGATCCTTGTTGGAGAGTTCTGTTCTGTTGGAGAGTTTTGTCCGCGTTCTCTCTCTGTTAGAATGGTTCTTTCAAAGCGACATTCATTAATGTCGTTATAGAATGGATGTTTCGTCGGTCTTCGCGTTCAATGATATAATTTCTAGCTGCAGACTATTAATTAATATCAAAGACTTGTTATTATTCTGTCGGTATCGATAGTCTAAAAGTTTAACCACGTGGTATAGTTAACTTTCAGTAGAGGAATTGGATGGTCAAAACTTGGCTCTCTCTTCTGAGGTAAGCTGGTCTCCAGAAAGTAAATCAGGGTGGGGGTTTTATACGTGAACATAGAACAGGCTTGTCACATGACGCCTGGTCCTGTCTGTGTCCCTGGGGGGGCATGCCGATGACTGATTTAAGCTTTGAACAGAAATACATTCTATCACATTAACATCAGTACATAGCATCTCAACGTATTACAAATATCTTTATCCTTATTAATACATTTTATACAACCATTTAGATGCAAGTCCCCATAGCTGAGGCTATTATATAAACAGTATTATGGTAATATGGCTATATTGTCTCTTCTGAGTATCACAAAATTTGTACCAAGCGGACCAGTTCGTTGCTGGATTCTTCACCGATCTTTTATACCTTCTCCAGAACATAAATGTCGTTCGGTTCCCCAATTCTGTGAGTTGGAAGAATTTCCTTGGTGTCTATGAAACCCCTCTGTGTCTCAACTGGGCCAGGCGGCAGGACATTCTCCTTTAGAATTTTACGACCGTTTTCACAGGGCCTGGGTAGGGAGAGGTAGGTAGGGGGATGGTACAAGGGGGAGGGGGTCAACTGTGCTCCCTGTTCCCAGAGAGAGGGCAACGTCATGACAATGGGCAAAAGAATACAGACACTGGACAGAGGAACTCTGCCTAGAAGGCCAGCATCCCAGAGTCGCCTCTTCACTGTTGACGTTGAGAGTGGTGTTTTGTGGGTACTATTTAATGAAGCTGCCAGTTGAGGACTGGTCAACTAGTCTAAAGAAGGCCAGTTTTATTGCTTCTTTAATCAGGACAACAGTTTTCAGCTGTGCTAACATAATTGTAAAAGGGTTTTTTAATGATCAATTAGCCTTTTAAAATGATACACGTGGATTAGCTAACACAACGTGCCATTGGAACACAGGAGTGATTGTTGCTGATAATGGGCCTCTGTACGCCTAAATAGATATTCCATAAAAAATCTGCCGTTTCCAGCTACAATAGTAATTTACAACATTAACAATATCTACGCTGTATTTCTGATCAATTTGATGTTATTTTAATCGACAAAAACAAGGACATTTCTAAGTGACCCCAAACTTTTTAATGGCAGAGTACATAAAAGCCCTTTAACCAAATTCAGTTCGGACATTTGGAACAGTTAGCAGGATAAAGTCCAGCGAACGAAGAGTACCCACCACATTTCTGAACAAAAAAATTGCCCAAATAAAATGGTAGTAAATCTCAAATGGCTTTATAAATAAAAGTATACCAGTGACTAGAGGTTGACCGATTATGATTTTTCAACCCCGAAACCGATACCGATTATTAGGGGGGCAAAAAAAAACGGCCGATACCGATTACTCAGATGATTTTATTGTTTCATTTATTTATTTGTAATAATGACAATTACAACAATACTGAATGAAAACTTATTTTAACTTAATATAATACATCAATAAAATCAATTTAGCCTCAAATAAATAATGAAACATGTTCAATTTGATTTAAATAATATATATTGTATTGTATTGGAGAAGAATGTAAAAGTGCAATATGTGCCATGTAAAAAAGCTAATGTTTAAGTTCCTTGCTCAGAACATGAGAACATATGAAAGCTGGTGGTTCCTTTTAACATGAGTCTTCAATATTCCCAGGTAAGATGTTTTAAGTTGTAGTTATTATAGGACTATTTCTCTCTATACCATTTGTATTACATATACCTTAGACTATTGGATGTTCTTATAGGCACTTTAGTATTGCCAGTGTAGCAATATAGCTTCCGTCCCTCTCCTCGCTCCTACCTGGGCTCAAACCAGGAACACATCGACCACAGCCACCCTCGAAGCAGCGTTACCCATGCAGAGGAAGGGAAAAAACTACTCCAGTCTCAGAGCGAGTGACGTTTGCAACACTATTAGCGCGCACCCGGCTAACTAGCTAGCCATTTCACATCGGTTACACCAGCCTAATCTTGGGAGTTGACAGGCTTGAAGTCATAAACAGCGCAATGCATTGCGAAGGGCTGCTGGCAAAATGCACGAAAGTGCTGTTTTGAATGAAAGCTTACGAGCCTGCTGGTGCCTATCACCACTCAGTCAGACTGCTCTATCAAATCATAGACTTAATTATAATATAATAACACACAGAAACACGAGCCTTAGGTCATTAATATGGTCGAATCCGGAAACTATCATCTCGAAAACAAAACGTTATTCCTGTTACATTGCACAACCTTCAGTGTTATGTCATAATTACATAAAATTCTGGCAAATTAGTTCGCAACGAGCCAGGCGGCCCAAATTGTTGCATATACCCTGACTGCATGCAATGAACGCTTTATGTACCACCTGCACTGAGAATGGCAAAGAAACAGGCTATAACAGGCTATAACAGGCTGTAGCAGACTATTACAGACAATAAAAGGCTATAACAGGCTATAACAGGCTGTAGCAGACTATAATAGGCTATTTATAATTTTTGTATTTTTTATTTAACCTTTATTTAACTAGGCAAGTCAGTTAAGAACATATTCTTATTTACAATGACGGCCTAACCCGGACGACAATGGGCCAATTGTGCGCCGCACTATGGGACTCCCAATTACGGCCGGATGTGATACAGCCTGGATTCGAACCAGGGACTGTAGTGACACCTCTTGCACTGAGATGCAGTGCCTTAGACCGCTGCGCCACTGTTATAACAGGCTATAACAGGATTTAACAGGCTATAACAGGAAATAAGACTATAACAGACTATAACAGGTTATAACAGATTAACAGGCTGTAACAGACTATAACAGATTATAACAGACTTTAAAAGGCTATAACAGGCTATAACAGACTATAACAGGTTATAACATGCTATAACAGGTTGTAACAGACTATAACAGATTATAACAGGCTATAACAGACTATAACAGGCTATAACAGACTATAACAGGCTATAACAGACTATAACAGATTATAACAGACTATAACAGATTATAACAGACTATAACAGACTATAACAGGCTGTAACAGGCTATAACAGGCTATAACAGACTATAACAGGTTATAACAGACTAACAGGCTATAACAGAATATAACAGAATATAACAGATTATAACAGGCTATAACAGACTATAACAGGCTATAACAGACTATAACAGGTTATAACAGACTAACAGGCTATAACAGGTTATAACAGACTATAACAGATTATAACAGGCTATAACAGACTATAACAGGCTATAACAGACTATAACAGGTTAAAACAGGCTGTAACAGGCTATAACAGGCTCACTGGCTGTAGCGTGGAGAGAGGTTGTCAGGCAGAGTACAGTGTATGTGTTTGTGTGTGTGTGTGTGTGTGTGTGTGTGTGTGTGTGTGTGTGTGTGTGTGTGTGTGTGTGTGTGTGTGTGTGTGTGTGTGTGTGTGTGTGTGTGTGTGTGTGTGTGTGTGAAGAGATGAATGGGCCCTTTACTGATGCTAACGCACTGTGACAGAACAAAAAGGGCTGCAAATTGCGCAGTCACACACACACACACACACACACACACACACACACACACACACACACACACACACACACACACACACACAAAGGGCAGTACAAAACAAAGAACCTTTCATTTACGATCTGCTGTATGGTACCTCTCTTCTCTCTATTAGTATGTTATACAGTATCTCTCTTCTCTCCATTAGTATGTTATACAGTATCTCTCTTCTCTCCATTAGTATGTTATACAGTATCTCTCTTCTCTCCATTAGTATGTTATACAGTATCTCTCTTCTCTCTATTAGTATGTTATACAGTACCTCTCTTCTCTCCATTAGTATGTTATACAGTATCTCTCTTCTCTCCATTAGTATGTTATACAGTATCTCTCTTCTCTTCATTAGTATGTTATACAGTACCTCTCTTCTCTCCATTAGTATGTTATACAGTACCTCTCTTCATTAGTATGTTATACAGTACCTCTCTTCTCTCCATTAGTATGTAATACAGTATCTCTCTTCTCTTCATTAGTATGTTATACAGTATCTCTCTTCTCTTCATTAGTATGTTATACAGTATCTCTCTTCTCTCCATTAGTATGTTATACAGTATCTCTCTTCTCTCCATTAGTATGTTATACAGTATCTCTCTTCTCTCCATTAGTATGTTATACAGTATCTCTCTTCTCTTCATTAGTATGTTATACCGTACCTCTCTTCATTAGTATGTTATACAGTATCTCTCTTCTCTTCATTAGTATGTTATACAGTACCTCTCTTCTCTCCATTAGTATGTTATACAGTATCTCTCTTCTCTTCATTAGTATGTTATACAGTATCTCTCTTCTCTTCATTAGTATGTTATACAGTATCTCTCTTCTCTTCATTAGTATGTTATACAGTATCTCTCTTCTCTTCATTAGTATGTTATACAGTATCACTCTTCTCTCCATTAGTATGTTATACAGTATCTCTCTTCTCTCTATTAGTATGTTATACAGTACCTCTCTTCTCTCCATTAGTATGTTATACAGTATCTCTCTTCTCTCCATTAGTATGTTATACAGTATCTCTCTTCTCTTCATTAGTATGTTATACAGTATCTCTCTTCTCTCCATTAGTATGTTATACAGTATCTCTCTTCTCTCCATTAGTATGTTATACAGTACCTCTCTTCTCTCCATTAGTATGTAATACAGTATCTCTCTTCTTTCCATTAGTATGTTATACAGTATCTCTCTTCTCTCTATTAGTATGTTATACAGTATCTCTCTTCTCTCCATTAGTATGTTATACAGTATCTCTCTTCTCTCCATTAGTATGTTATACAGTATCTCTCTTCTCTCCATTAGTATGTTATACAGTATCTCTCTTCTCTCTATTAGTATGTTATACAGTATCTCTCTTCTCTTCATTAGTATGTTATACAGTACCTCTCTTCATTAGTATGTTATACAGTATCTCTCTTCTCTTCATTAGTATGTTATACAGTACCTCTCTTCATTAGTATGTTATACAGTATCTCTCTTCTCTTCATTAGTATGTTATACAGTACCTCTCTTCTCTTCATTAGTATGTTATACAGTATCTCTCTTCTCTCCATTAGTATGTTATACAGTATCTCTCTTTTCTCCATTAGTATGTTATACAGTATCTCTCGTCTCTCCATTAGTATGTTATACAGTATGTCTCTTCTCTTCATTAGTATGTTATACAGTATCTCTCTTCCCTCTATTAGTATGTTATACAGTATCTCTCTTCTCTTCATTAGTATGTTATACAGTACCTCTCTTCATTAGTATGTTATACAGTATCTCTCTTCTCTTCATTAGTATGTTATACAGTACCTCTCTTCTCTTCATTAGTATGTTATACAGTATCTCTCTTCTCTCCATTAGTATGTTATACAGTATCTCTCTTCTCTCCATTAGTATGTTATACAGTACCTCTCTTCTCTCCATTAGTATGTTATACAGTATCTCTCTTCTCTCCATTAGTATGTTATACAGTATCTCTCTTCTCTTCATTAGTATGTTATACAGTATCTCTCTTCTCTCTATTAGTATGTTATACAGTATCTCTCTTCTCTTCATTAGTATGTTATACAGTACCTCTCTTCATTAGTATGTTATACAGTATCTCTCTTCTCTTCATTAGTATGTTATACAGTACCTCTCTTCATTAGTATGTTATACAGTATCTCTCTTCTCTTCATTAGTATGTTATACAGTACCTCTCTTCATTAGTATGTTATACAGTATCTCTCTTCTCTTCATTAGTATGTTATACAGTACCTCTCTTCATTAGTATGTTATACAGTATCTCTCTTCTCTTCATTAGTATGTTTTACAGTATCTCTCTTCTCTTCATTAGTATGTTATACAGTACCTCTCTTCATTAGTATGTTATACAGTATCTCTCTTCTCTTCATTAGTATGTTATACAGTACCTCTCTTCTCTTCATTAGTATGTTATACAGTATCTCTCTTCTCTCCATTAGTATGTTATACAGTATCTCTCTTCTCTCCATTAGTATGTTATACAGTACCTCTCTTCTCTCCATTAGTATGTTATACAGTATCTCTCTTCTCTCCATTAGTATGTTATACAGTATCTCTCTTCTCTTCATTAGTATGTTATACAGTATCTCTCTTCTCTTCATTAGTATGTTATACAGTATCTCTCTTCTCTCCATTAGTATGTTATACAGTATCTCTCTTCTCTCCATTAGTATGTTATACAGTATCTCTCTTCTCTCCATTAGTATGTTATACAGTATCTCTCTTCTCTTCATTAGTATGTTATACCGTACCTCTCTTCATTAGTATGTTATACAGTATCTCTCTTCTCTTCATTAGTATGTTATACAGTACCTCTCTTCTCTCCATTAGTATGTTATACAGTATCTCTCTTCTCTTCATTAGTATGTTATACAGTATCTCTCTTCTCTTCATTAGTATGTTATACAGTATCTCTCTTCTCTTCATTAGTATGTTATACAGTATCTCTCTTCTCTTCATTAGTATGTTATACAGTATCACTCTTCTCTCCATTAGTATGCTATACAGTATCTCTCTTCTCTCTATTAGTATGTTATACAGTACCTCTCTTCTCTCCATTAGTATGTTATACAGTATCTCTCTTCTCTCCATTAGTATGTTGTACAGTATCTCTCTTCTCTTCATTAGTATGTTATACAGTATCTCTCTTCTCTCCATTAGTATGTTATACAGTATCTCTCTTCTCTCCATTAGTATGTTATACAGTACCTCTCTTCTCTCCATTAGTATGTAATACAGTATCTCTCTTCTCTCCATTAGTATGTTATACAGTATCTCTCTTCTCTCTATTAGTATGTTATACAGTATCTCTCTTCTCTCCATTAGTATGTTATACAGTATCTCTCTTCTCTCCATTAGTATGTTATACAGTATCTCTCTTCTCTCCATTAGTATGTTATACAGTATCTCTCTTCTCTCTATTAGTATGTTATACAGTATCTCTCTTCTCTTCATTAGTATGTTATACAGTACCTCTCTTCATTAGTATGTTATACAGTATCTCTCTTCTCTTCATTAGTATGTTATACAGTACCTCTCTTCATTAGTATGTTATACAGTATCTCTCTTCTCTTCATTAGTATGTTATACAGTACCTCTCTTCTCTTCATTAGTATGTTATACAGTATCTCTCTTCTCTCCATTAGTATGTTATACAGTATCTCTCTTTTCTCCATTAGTATGTTATACAGTACCTCTCTTCTCTCCATTAGTATGTTATACAGTATCTCTCGTCTCTCCATTAGTATGTTATACAGTATGTCTCTTCTCTTCATTAGTATGTTATACAGTATCTCTCTTCCCTCTATTAGTATGTTATACAGTATCTCTCTTCTCTTCATTAGTATGTTATACAGTACCTCTCTTCATTAGTATGTTATACAGTATCTCTCTTCTCTTCATTAGTATGTTATACAGTACCTCTCTTCTCTTCATTAGTATGTTATACAGTATCTCTCTTCTCTCCATTAGTATGTTATACAGTATCTCTCTTCTCTCCATTAGTATGTTATACAGTACCTCTCTTCTCTCCATTAGTATGTTATACAGTATCTCTCTTCTCTCCATTAGTATGTTATACAGTATCTCTCTTCTCTTCATTAGTATGTTATACAGTATCTCTCTTCTCTCTATTAGTGTTATACAGTATCTCTCTTCTCTTCATTAGTATGTTATACAGTACCTCTCTTCATTAGTATGTTATACAGTATCTCTCTTCTCTTCATTAGTATGTTATACAGTACCTCTCTTCATTAGTATGTTATACAGTATCTCTCTTCTCTTCATTAGTATGTTATACAGTACCTCTCTTCATTAGTATGTTATACAGTATCTCTCTTCTCTTCATTAGTATGTTATACAGTACCTCTCTTCATTAGTATGTTATACAGTATCTCTCTTCTCTTCATTAGTATGTTTTACAGTATCTCTCTTCTCTTCATTAGTATGTTATACAGTACCTCTCTTCATTAGTATGTTATACAGTATCTCTCTTCTCTTCATTAGTATGTTATACAGTATCTCTCTTCTCTTCATTAGTATGTTATACAGTACCTCTCTTCTCTTCATTAGTATGTTATACAGTATCTCTCTTCTCTCCATTAGTATGTTATACAGTATCTCTCTTCTCTCCATTAGTATGTTATACAGTATCTCTCTTCTCTCTATTAGTATGTTATACAGTACCTCTCTTCTCTCCATTAGTATGTTATACAGTATCTCTCTTCTCTCCATTAGTATGTTATACAGTATCTCTCTTCTCTTCATTAGTATGTTATACAGTATCTCTCTTCTCTCCATTAGTATGTTATACAGTATCTCTCTTCTCTCCATTAGTATGTTATACAGTATCTCTCTTCTCTCCATTAGTATGTTATACAGTACCTCTCTTCTCTCCATTAGTATGTAATACAGTATCTCTCTTCTCTCCATTAGTATGTTATACAGTATCTCTCTTCTCTCTATTAGTATGTTATACAGTATCTCTCTTCTCTCCATTAGTATGTTATACAGTATCTCTCTTCTCTCCATTAGTATGTTATACAGTATCTCTCTTCTCTCCATTAGTATGTTATACAGTATCTCTCTTCTCTCTATTTGTATGTTATACAGTATCTCTCTTCTCTTCATTAGTATGTTATACAGTACCTCTCTTCATTAGTATGTTATACAGTTTCTCTCTTCTCTTCATTAGTATGTTATACAGTACCTCTCTTCATTAGTATGTTATACAGTATCTCTCTTCTCTTCATTAGTATGTTATACAGTACCTCTCTTCTCTTCATTAGTATGTTATACAGTATCTCTCTTCTCTCCATTAGTATGTTATACAGTATCTCTCTTTTCTCCATTAGTATGTTATACAGTACCTCTCTTCTCTCCATTAGTATGTTATACAGTATCTCTCGTCTCTCCATTAGTATGTTATACAGTATGTCTCTTCTCTTCATTAGTATGTTATACAGTATCTCTCTTCCCTCTATTAGTATGTTATACATTATCTCTCTTCTCTTCATTAGTATGTTATACAGTACCTCTCTTCATTAGTATGTTATACAGTATCTCTCTTCTCTTCATTAGTATGTTATACAGTACCTCTCTTCTCTTCATTAGTATGTTATACAGTATCTCTCTTCTCTCCATTAGTATGTTATGCAGTATCTCTCTTCTCTCCATTAGTATGTTATACAGTACCTCTCTTCTCTCCATTAGTATGTTATACAGTACCTCTCTCCATTAGTATGTTATACAGTATCTCTCTTCTCTTCATTAGTATGTTATACAGTACCTCTCTTCATTAGT
This sequence comes from Salmo salar, assembly GCF_965601325.2. NCBI lineage: Eukaryota > Metazoa > Chordata > Actinopteri > Salmoniformes > Salmonidae > Salmo > Salmo salar. The sequence continues at coordinate 17,304,428 of NC_138305.1, forward strand.
ATGTTATACAGTATCTCTCTTCTCTTCATTAGTATGTTATACAGTACCTCTCTTCATTAGTATGTTATACAGTATCTCTCTTCTCTTCATTAGTATGTTATACAGTACCTCTCTTCTCTTCATTAGTATGTTATACAGTATCTCTCTTCTCTCCATTAGTATGTTATACAGTATCTCTCTTCTCTCCATTAGTATGTTAAACAGTACCTCTCTTCTCTCCATTAGTATGTTATACAGTATCTCTCTTCTCTCCATTAGTATGTTATACAGTATCTCTCTTCTCTTCATTAGTATGTTATACAGTATCTCTCTTCTCTCCATTAGTATGTTATACAGTATCTCTCTTCTCTCCATTAGTATGTTATACAGTACCTCTCTTCTCTCCATTAGTATGTAATACAGTATCTCTCTTCTCTCCATTAGTATGTTATACAGTATCTCTCTTCTCTCTATTATTATGTTATACAGTATCTCTCTTCTCTCCATTAGTATGTTATACAGTATCTCTCTTCTCTCCATTAGTATGTTATACAGTATCTCTCTTCTCTCTATTAGTATGTTATACAGTATCTC